>NC_044557.1:562886-862886 GCF_007565055.1 Rhinopithecus roxellana | reverse complement strand
ACGAGCCCGGGAGTTCAAGGCTGCAGTAAACTCTGATTGAACCACTGTACTCCAGCCTGGGCGACAGAGCAATACCTTGTCTATAAAATAAATACACTTCGGGAGGCTGAGGTGGGCAGATCACCTGTGGTCAGCAGTTTGAGACCAGCCTGGCTAATAGGGTGAAACCCCGCCTCTACTAAAAATACAAGTATTAGCCAGGCATGGTGGCATGCGCCTGTAGTCCCAGCTAGGCAGGGGAATCGCTTGAACCTGGGAGGCAGAGGTTGCAGTGAGCTGAGATCACACCACTACACTCCAGCCTGGGCGACTGCAAAGAAGCCAGCCAAAGTAGCATCTAGGGGTGACTTGAAAGGCGATGCTAGAAACATCACTGGGTTGGTGGGCAACCCCTCTTGGTGATAGCGGCAGGAGGCAGACAAATGCCTAGGCAGATAGGGGCAGGTCCCTGGTGAAACCCCACCTCCAAGCCAAAGACATTTTAAAGCCTTAAAGCCAAGCTACAAGTCAAATCCACGGACCGGATTGAGAACCTGTCTTGTGCTTTCCTCTTATTGATCCTCACCCTTCACCTATTTTACATTCACCTACCCTTTCCTAATTGGTTTTCTACACTGTCCATGCACACCACTTTGAGTGGTGTCTTCACTTTAACCTTTATTGCATACTCACAAACCAATCAGCACGCACTCCCCATTTTGAGTCCATAAAAAGCCCCAGACCCAGCCACACTGAGACAGAAACCACCTGACTGCAGGGGTGGGGGATGAACCCCACCTCCACATCCCCTCTCCGCTGAGAGCTGTTCCATGGCTCAACAAAATCCTTCTCCACCCATCCTCACCCTTCTAATTGTCAGCATAACCTCATTCTTCTTGGATGCAGGACAGGAGCTTGGGAACCGCCGATTGCAGGTGCAATCTATAACACGGGGCAGTGGTGGGGAGGGGGATTGTTGCCCGCCTGGAGGTCTCCCTGGTTGGCAAAGTGACCGAGAAAAATCCTGCATTGGCTGGGCGTGGTGGCTCACGCCTGTAATCCCAGCACTTTGGGAGGCCAAGACAGGTGGATCACCTGAGGTCAGGAGTTCGAGACCAGCCTGACCAACATGGTGAAACCCCCATCTCTACTGAAAATACAAGAATTAGCCGGGTGTGGTGGCACGGGCCTGTAATCCCAGCTAAGGAGGCTGAGGCAGGAGAATCGCTTGAACCTGGAAGGTGGAGGTTGCAGTGAACCGCGATGGCACCATTGCACTCCAGCCTGGGCAACAAGAGTAAAACTCTGTCTCAAAGAAAAAAAAAAATTCCTGCGTCACTGCTTTCTCTTCCCCACTCTGGCTTGATCCCTCTCCTACCTCCTGGACGGAAGCCTAAGCATTTGGGCCTGAGTTGTAGGTGGGACTCGTGACCTTTCCCAGACTCTGGGGAGCAGCTTTTCCAATAGTCAGGGATCTCAATGACCTTCTTCCTTCCTTCCTTCCTTCCTTCCTTCCTTCGTGCCACTTGCAAAAGTTCAATGATTATTCAGAAACTGGAAGAAGGATTTCTCTTCCTACCTCAGGAGAGAAAGAAACATTTATTGGTCCCTTCCTCCATTTATGATCAGGAGCTAAAAGAGAAGGCACTGCTAGAACACCCTCCCTGTCCTGTCTCCCCAGCATAAGGCTTTCATTCCAGGCCAGCCCTAAGCATAAGGCTTTCATTCCAGGCCAGCCCTAAGGCACCAGAATGCCTTTAGTTTCCCCATAAACGAGATCCCTTCTCTGTCTCCCCTTCAAGTCCTCTGGATCTGACCTTGGGAAACAAATCAGGTGTGTGCAGAATTGGCTGTGCCACGTTAGAGAATACAAGGAAAGTCTTAGCTTAGGGGCTTCTTTTCAGTTCTGATAGTTTTTACCTCTCTGCCCTCTGATAGTTTTTATCTCTCTGCCCTGTAGTTAGATGGTGGGCCATTGCCATGGTGGGGACTGGAGAGGACAGACTGGAAGGTGGCACCAGTCACAGCCTGGCTGGGAGTGAAGGGAGTTGTTCTGGAAAAGGGACCAGCTCCTTGGATGCCTGTGTATCTGTTAGAAATGAACCTTTACTGTACACTTTCCACAAGATGAAAAAAAAAAAAAAAGAAAGAAACACACCTTTACTGTATTATAATGCACAAGCCTCCATTTCCTCTCTGGACCTCAGGTTTTCTTTTCTTTTCTTTTCTTTTTGAGTCAGAGTCTCGCTCTGCCACCTAGGCTGGAGTGCAGTGGCCTGATCTTTGCTCACTGCATCCTCTGCCTCCCAGATTCAAGCAATTCTCAAGCCTCCACCTCCTGAGTAGCTGGGATTATAGGTGCCCACCACCACGCCTGGCTAATATTTGTAGTTTTGTAGAGACAGAGTTTCACCATGTTGGCCAAGCTGGTCTCGAAGTCCTGAGTTCAAGTAATCTTCCTGCCTCAGCCTCCCAACGTGCTGGGATTACAGGTGTGAGCCACTGCACCCAGCCTGGGCCTCAGGTTTTCATTTCTGTAAAATGTTGGTGCTGGATTTGATCGTTAAGATCGCTTTTAGTGCTTATGCTCTGCCACCTCCACCCTATGCCCCTAGACTATTTGTGACGAAAGGAGAAACAGCAAACACCAAACGAGCTGCTCAGAGGCCACATATACACACATGATTTCACAAAAATGAATGGATGGTTGCTGTGGGCAATGGAGAGGAGAGACAGGGTAAAGGGGTAGCAAAAACTTCCATTTGTACGTTCCAAGAACTTTAAAGCAAGAGGGGTGGATTATGAATGTTAGAATAGAACCACCTGTTATGCATACAGTCTTAGGGTACAAGGCTATGATCACCTTAACTCTTTTTGGCTTCTTTATTCCACGTCACATGAACACACACAGACACACGCATACGTGCACCCAATTATGATGTTCACTGGAGAGAGTACTCTTCCATGCTGTTAGAACTTCTGCCCATCAAGCGGCTGTTGCCACTTCTGGCTCTGCCAGACACATATTCTAAATCACAGAGCACTATTCTCCCTGGCACATAATCCCCAAGCATCAACACATAAACAGCAGCCTGGGTGCCTGAAATCAGTGCATTAAGAGGCCCACAGACGCTGCCTGCTTCCAAGGGCACAGAACAAAGGTCATCTGGAGGCTGAAGGCCAGCACAGTGTTCTCTCTGGGCAATGTGTGCTTCTATCCCGAGTTGGATGACCTCTTCAGTCCAGGCAGTACTAATTCCCCTCAGGTCAGTCATTAGGACGACTTCTCTGAGCAGTAGACCACTTGTCTCCACCCCTCTGCTGACCATCAAAAATGATGGTGAGAGGATAATTGGGCACATCCCCAGGGGCGGACCATTTGGCAGTGTCTTTCAAACTTGCAAATGCATAGACCTTATAACATAGCAAAACCTATTTGTAGAATATACTCACATACAGGTGAAATGACATGTGTCTTTAAGTTATTCGTTGCAACACCATCTGTTAGTAAAGATAAGAAGTAAGCTCGATGTCTATCAGTAGCTGACTGGTTTCACAGACAATCATATAACCATACAATGGGATACTGAAAATGAGACGCTTTTGCCTGGGCGCGGTGGCTCATACCTGTAATCCTAGCACTTTGGGAGGCCCAGGTGGGTGGGTCACCAGAGTCAGGAGTTTGAGACCAGCCTGGCCAATGTTGCAAAACCCCGTCTCTACTAAAACTACGAAAGTTAGCCAGGTATGGTGGCACGCACCGGTAGTCCCAGCTGCTTGGGAGGCTGAGGGAGAAGAATCGCTTGAACCTGGGAAGTGGAGGTTGCAGTGAGCCTGAGATCGTGCCACTGCACTCCAGCCTGGGTGACAAAGCAAGACTCTGTCTCAATAAAATAAAATAAAAAAAGAAAGAAAAAGAAAATGAGACACTTTTGTATATCGATCTGGAAGGATCACAGATACATAGTCAAGTTGAAATAAACAAGGTGCAGAACAGTGGGTATATCAGACTGCTATTTGTATAGAAAAGAAAGGATAAAAGAATATATATATTTATATTGACTTGTATCTATATAAAATACTAGCTGAGGGATAAACCAGAGACTAATTGTAGTTACCTGCTAGGGAGATGAAAACTGAGATGAAGGCAAGTCTCTATTATATGCATTTGGTGTATTTTGATGGTTAAATAATGTGCACATATAATCTATTCAAAAAAATTAGGTTAAAAAAACACAAAATCACAAAAAAGAGCCAACAGTCTATAGACTAAAGTGGCAAAAAAGGGATCCTTTGGCAGGGGGATGGCAGGGGGAAACCAGACTGAGGAATGAGAGCAGGGATGGGTTGGCAGAGGAGGAAGAAGTCAGGTGTCTCAATGTTGCTGTGTTTGCTCATAAAACCTTCCCTAACTGGAGTCAGAAATTTCTCTTCTTACAGTGTCATTTGATTATTGGCCTAATTATTCCCCAAACTCAGGCATACTCAGGTGGTTTGAGAAATCCTGTCTTTTTTGAAAATGTTAAACATTTTTATACACTTCTTCCAAATTACAAAGTCACCCCTAAGGCATTGACATCCTTTGAGGTTGCTTCACTTCCTGGCACCCCTTTCCCTTCCCCCTCCAATGCTGATGTCCTGGAAAAAAATTGCTGAATGGCATGCATTGATTTTAGAGATTACTTTTTGAGAATCTTATGATACCCCTTTGAGACAACTGGCAACACCACTCTGGGGTGTTGCAAAACCCTACTTGGGAGTGACCGCCTTGATGGTCAACAGGAAGCCACAGCCAAGACTCCAGGCCCAGTGGGACCTGCACCATTCTGTCATGACTTGAGTGGGGGCAGTAAGAGATGGAAGGGGCCAGAGGCTGCCTCTTCACCTTCACCGCCATGGATTTCCATGGATCCAAAGGCCTGCTTGGGGTTCTTCATGGGCATGGAAGTCACTTGCTTGGGAGCCCAAGACAAACCCTGCTCATGGGTGAGTGGCTGGGTCCCTGGGACACAAGACTGGTTCTTTTTCTTGGGAATAATTTTAGGTTCTGAATTCCCTTGCAATCTTCCTAACTCCCAGCCCCTGGCTCAGCCTCCCAGAGGGATTGTTCATACCAGTGACTATAAAGTGTTCTTTCGAAATATAGAGCTATTCAGAGACCTGCCAGGGCATAGCCCTGGAGGCATTTTCCATGATAATTTTTCCCCCTTTGTCCCATTGTTTCAGAGGAGGAAGTGTGACAGCTCAAGAATCAGGTCCTGATAGGCCCTAATAAGGTGTGGCATCTTCCTGTCCCTCCACTTGAACCCGGGGGCTTTATTTTCCAGCACCCCCTCCCCACACGCAATCTGAGAGGAACTGGTTTAGAGATTGGGAGAGCTTGGGCTGGAAAAAGGAAGACTTGCATGAGGGAAGGCAGAGGGAAAGAGGCCTTTGGTTTCTTCAGATGAGGGAAGCCTTTGGTGGAACCACCTAAGAGACTTCAGAGGCTTTGAAACACCAGGCCCGCCACCTCACACACTCAAAGATAAATGCATGAATTCCTCAACGCCTTCTAGTTTTTGAAAGTTAATGAATGAAATCCTTAAGGAAGGCCGGACTTGGTGGCTCACGCCTGTAATCCCAGCACTTTGGGAGGCCAAGGCGGGTGGATCACCTGAGGTCAGAAGTTTGAGACCAGCCTGGCCAATATGGTGAAACCCCATCTCTACTAAAAATACAAAAATTAGCTGGGCGTGGTTGCACATGCTCATCCCAGCTACTTAGCAGGCTGGGAGGCTTGGGAGGCTAAGGCAGAAGAATTGCTTGAACCTGGGAAGTGGAGGTTGCAGTGAGCTGAGATTGTGCCATTGCACTCCAGCCTGGGCAACAGGAGCAAAATTTCATCTTAAAAAAAAAAAATCCTAAAGGAAGTGGAGTGAACACTTACCATTGGGGAGATGGCAATGGAAGAGTTGTGTATAGCTGGGGGGGATGGTGGACATGCCTCATACCCAGTCAGCCATTTACCCATTTTTTAAAAAAAATAGGGTCTTCCTTCTTGCTGTTCCAAGCTGGAGTGCAGTAGCATGATCATGGCTCACTGTAACCTTGAACTCCTGGGTTCAAGCAATCCTCTCCTCTCAGTCTCTTGATTCATCCCCTTTTTTTTTTTTTTTTTTCTGAGACGGAGTCTGGCTCTGTGGCCCAGGCTGGAGTGCGGTGGCGTGATCTTGGCTCACTGCAAGCTCCGCCTCCTGGGTTCACGCCATTCTCCTGCCTCAGCCTCCCGTGTAGCTGGGACTACAGGCGCCCGCCAGCGCACCCGGCTAATTTTTTGTATTTTTAGTAGAGACGGGGTTTCACCGTGTTAGCCAGGATGGCCTCGATCGACCTTGTGATCCTCCCATCTCAGCCTCCCAAAGTGCTGGGATTACAGGCGTGAGCCACCATGCCTGGCTTTTTTTTTTTTTCAAGACGGAGTTTCGCTCTTGTTGCCCAGGCTGGAGTGCCATGGTGTGATCTCGGCTCACTGCAACCTCTCCCTCCCAGGTTCAAACGATTCTCCTACCTCAGCCTCTCAAGTAGCTGGGATTACAGGCATGCACCACCACTGCCCGGCTAATTTTTTTTTTTTTTTTTTTTTTGAGACGGAGTCTCGCTCTGTCGCCCAGGCTGGAGTGCAGTGGCGCGATCTCGGCTCACTGCAAGCTCCGCCTCCCGGGTTTACGCCATTCTCCTGCCTCAGTCTCCCGAGTAGCTGGGACTACAGGCACCCGCCACCTCGCCCGGCTAGTTTTTCGTATTTTTTAGTAGAGACGGGGTTTCACCGTGTTAGCCAGGATGATTTCGATCTCCTGACCTCGTGATCCGCCCGTCTCGGCCTCCCAAAGTGCTGGGATTACAGGCTAGAGCCACCACGCCTGGCCCCGGCTAATTTTTTAAAATTATTTTTTAGTAGAGACAGGGTTTCTCCATGTTGGTCAGGCTGGTCTCGAACTCCTGACCTCAGGTGATCTGCCCGTCTTGGCCTCCCAAAGTGCTGGGATTACAGGTGTGAGCCACCACACCCGCCTGTTGATTCATTCATTTTTAATATGTCTTTATAACAGAAGGATTTTAAGAGAAGGGGCTATCTAGAAAATCTCTAGGTGGAAAGGTGCATGGACGGGGCAGTGCAGAGTGGGGAAGATGGAGAAATTGAAATTCTTCAGCATCCCAGACTACATAGTGCCAAATCCAAATGCAAATCCAGAGCTAGCAATGAAAAAGGCTCCTGAGCCTGCTAGTGGTTCATGCCTGCAATTCCAACTACTCAGGAGGCTGGGACAGGAGGGTGGTTTGAGCCCAGGAGTTCAAAGCCAGCCTGGGAAAGAAAGAGAGAGATCTACCCTCCAGAGAGAGAGAGAGAGAGAGAGAGAGAGAGAGAGAGAGAGAGAGACCTACTCTCCAGAGACAGACAGAGAGAGACCTGAAATATGGTAAATTTACTCAGTACCTGAAAATATTTAAAAAGAAAACAAAAACAAAGCTGGAAGGAAAGAGAAGGTAATTCAAATAGAAGGGAAAGGGAACAGATCACACCAAGCTGAGGTCTTGGGAGAGGAGATCCGGCTGAGCCCTATTACTTAATTTAAAATACCTTAGGGGAGGGCACCCAAGTGGATAAGGGGCTCCTGTGAATCATTTGCTTGACTCCAGCGGGTTACCTTTGCCTTTGTAAAGGGTGGGGATGGGAGCGCTCTCCTCTCTCCTTCCCCTGTGTTGCTGTGGGACCTTCTGGGAAAGGAGGTGCGGGGCTCCAGGAAGCCGGTGCCCAGGGAGTGCTGTGCTGAGTCCAGGAGCCTGGCCACGGCAGGGGTGGACAGATCGTGGCAGAGGAGCCAGGGCGTCCCTTCCTCCAGATTTAGCTAAAGGAAACGTGGAGCATCCCATCGCCCATCCTCCCCACTCTCCAATTCCGCTCCATAGGCCCTTCCAGACTACTGGCCTCTACCCCTTTAAGCGCCGCCACTCCTCCCCCAAGAGCGGTGGCACCGAGGGAGTAGGGGTGGGGGGAGGCTGAGCGCTCTGGCTGGGACAGCTAGGGAAGATGGCCCAGGCTGGGGAAGTCGCTCTCACGCCTCGCTGCCCCCTCCCCTGAGCCAGGTGATTTGGGAGACCCCCTCCTTCCTTCTTTCCCTCCCGCCCCACGCGCGACCCGAGGATGGCTCCGTGGCCTCATGGGAACAGTTCTCTAGTCCCTTGGCCGGACGTCCCCACCCTGGCGCCCAATACCGCCAACACCAGTGGGCTGCCAGGGGTGCCATGGGCGGCGGCCCTGGCCGGGGCGCTGCTGGCGCTGGCGGTGCTGGCCACCGTGGGAGGCAATCTGCTGGTCATCGTGGCCATCACCCGGACGCCGAGGCTCCAGACCATGACCAACGTGTTCGTGACTTCGCTGGCCGCAGCCGACCTGGTGATGGGACTCCTGGTGGTGCCGCCGGCGGCCACATTGGTGCTGACTGGCCACTGGCCGTTGGGCGCCACTGGCTGCGAGCTGTGGACCTCGGTGGACGTGCTGTGTGTGACCGCCAGCATCGAAACCCTGTGCGCCCTGGCCGTGGACCGCTACCTGGCTGTGACCAACCCGCTGCGTTACGGCGCACTGGTCACCAAGCGCCGCGCCAGGGCAGCCGTGGTCCTCGTGTGGGTCGTGTCGGCCGCGGTGTCGTTTGCGCCCATCATGAGCCAGTGGTGGCGCGTAGGGGCCGACGCCGAGGCGCAGCGCTGCCACTCCAACCCTCGCTGCTGTGCCTTCGCCTCCAACATGCCCTATGTGCTGCTGTCCTCCTCCGTCTCCTTCTACCTTCCTCTTCTCGTGATGCTCTTCGTCTACGCGCGGGTTTTCGTGGTGGCTACGCGCCAGCTGCGCTTGCTGCGCGGGGAGCTCGGCCGCTTTCCGCCGGAGGAGTCTCCGCCCGCGCTGTCGCGCTCTCTGGCCCCGGCCCCGGCTGGGACGTGCGCTCCGCCTGAAGGGGTGCCCGCCTGCTGCCGCTGGCCCGCGCGCCTCCTGCCTCTCCGGGAACACCGGGCCCTGTGCACCTTGGGTCTCATCATGGGCACCTTCACTCTCTGCTGGTTGCCCTTCTTTCTGGCCAACGTGCTGCGCGCCCTCGGGGGCCCCTCTCTCGTCCCGGGCCCGGCTTTCCTTGCCCTGAACTGGCTAGGTTATGCCAATTCTGCCTTCAACCCGCTCATCTACTGCCGCAGCCCGGACTTTCGCAGCGCCTTCCGCCGTCTTCTGTGCCACTGCGGCGGTCGCCTGCCTAGGGAGCCCCGCGCCGCCGCCCTCACGGCCTCATCCCCTCCGGCGCCCCTGAGGCCCGGACCAGCCCCGCGCAGCCCAGGCTTTGCCAACGGCTCGACGGGTAGGTAACCGGGGCAGAGGGACCGGAGGCTCAGGGTCGGGAAGCATGCGATGTCTCCGTGGGTCAACTTTTTGAGTGTAGAGTTTACTAGGAGAAGGTGGGAGCTGGGATGGCTTTGCTTGGAGAGAAGAGGGAACGAGGAGTAGCGAACCAAAATGGGACCCGTTGTCCTTTTCTTTCCGGATCCCGTCACTAGGGTAGAAGCAAAGGAGGGCGAGCAGGCGGTCGTTCCTCACCCAAGGACCCGAGGTGCGCCACCGGAAAGCGTCCCGAGGACTCTCGCCCTGCCTGGTCGGCTCTAGGGATTTTTTTTTTTTTTTTTTTTTAAATAGAGACAGGGTCTCGAGTCTCTGTCGCCCACGCTGGAATGCAGTGGCGCGATCTCAGCTCACTGGGCTCCTGGGCTCAAGCGATCCTCCCATCTCAGCCTACTGAGTAGCTGGGACTACAGGCGAGCCCAACTAATCCCAGCTATTTTTAAAATTTTTTGTAGAGAGGGGGTTTTGCTATGTTGCCCAGGCTTGTCTTGAACTTCTGGCCTCAAAAGATCCTTCTGTCTCAGCCTTCCAAAGGGTTAGGATTACAGGCCTGAGCCAGGGTGCCGGGTGGGCTCTAGTTTTGGTTTTCCAGCTTAGTTCTTTGCCCCACTCCCCCGATTTCTTGCCATCACTAGACCTGGCTTGGACTTGAAGGCAGGGCTAATGCCACCCCCTTCCCCCAAGCCCTCGGCTTCAGTTCTGGGTTTTCTCAAAGGTTTGATGGCTGTGGAGGTGAGAATCCACTTCCGGTATGAAGTAAAGCTGTGAGTGAGGAGCCTGTGAGTGCAGATGTGTGCCCTCCCGCTCCCTGGGCTGGGTTGGAGTAGGGGTGGGGTAGGTCGTGTGTGGCTGGGTGGTGCCCTGGCGTTTTTGTGTAATTAAATATGTGTTCCAGGGTCCCTGATCTCTGGCATTCCCCTCAGTGCACCTGTTCCTCCCTTCACCCCAGGGTCTATTATCTCCCCCCCTTTTTTTTTTCCAGGGCTTCTTGGGAAGTTTCTTAGGCCTGAAGGACAAGAAGCAACACTCCGTTGATCAGAACCTGTGGAAAGCCTCTGGCCTCTGTTCAGAATGAGTCCTGTGGGATTCCCGGGCTGTGACACTCTACCCTCCAGAACCTGAGGACTGGGCTATGCGACCCAAGGGGGATCCTTACTAAGTAGATTTTCACCATCCTCTCGCTCTTTCTGAGAGATGTTTTCTAAATCCCAACCTTGAACTTCACTCCTCACTCAGTGGTAGTGCCCAGCTGCCCTGGAGCAGCTGGCTGGCTTTGGTAGGGGCACCCATCACCTGGCTTGCTTGTGCAGTCAGTGAGTGCTTAGGGCAAAGAGAGCACCCCCGGTTCCATTCCTTCTGCCACCCAAACCCTGATGAGACCTTAGCATTCTCCAGGCTCTGTGGCCCAGGCAGAGAGCAGCAGGGTAGAAAAGACCAAGATTTGGGGTTTTGTCTCTGATTCCCTTTTTACGGCTCTGAAGCACTGGCCTCTCTCACTTTAGCCATGGAGTGGCTCTGATCTACCTCACAGCAGTGTCAGAAGGACTTCTTCAGGGTTTTGGGAGCTCCAGGGTTCATAAGAAGGTGAACCATTAGAACAGATTCTTTTCCTTTTGCAATCAGATTAATAAATATCACTGAATGCAGTTCATCCTTGGCCCCCTTTCTCTCCATTTGTTTTCTTTTCATAATCCACTTACTCCCTTCCCTTCCCCTCTGCACTGGCTTTTGACAGAGGCAGTAAATTAGGCCTAATCCTTGCCCTTTTCTTCCTAATCTTCATCAAACAAAAAATGAAAAGTCCGTCTGGACAAAGGGGAGCAAGCTTGAGCCTTTGATATCTTGCTCCCCCACCCTTCCTGAAACTCTTGAAATCCAGTTGCCATTGAGTAGCAAAGCCGTGCTCCCCACAGGACTTGGACAGAGTGCTCACAGGGGGATGGGCTGGCTGTGGTCAGGTTCAGGGCAGGGGGCATTTGTCCCCTCCATGCTATAAGCCAGTGGTGGATTCATAAGGTCCTGTGGTCATCAGGAACCAGTTTTGTTCAGTGCCTTACGTGGGGTGTGTGTGTGTGTGTGTGTGTGTGTGTGTGTGTGTCTGGAGGCATAAAGCAATGCTTATTTGGTCAAATGTCTTGTGTTATAAATATATTCTGATGTTTCCCAGCCTTTCCACAACCTCTACCTTCCCAATTCCCTTCCTCAGCTACAAATATCTGTATTATCCTCTTAAAGTAAAACTGGAGTTACAAATTTGAGCCTGTTGATACATTTTTCTCTTATTTCCATTTTTATGAATCCTATCAGGCAGGTTTCCTATGTAAAGAAAATTTCTATGGAAATCATTAGATCATTTTGTGAGTTTCTATTTAAACTCCGTGAGCCAAGACCATTGTCCAGGCTGATTTATGGGATACCCGGGAAATCACAGATGTTTTGCGTGCTTGTGATGTAGTGCGCAATGCGTTGTCTTGGTTCAGGGGCCCCAGAGTTATAAAATTCCATCTGCCCCAAGGAGGAACTCAGTGGATTTCCACATATGGGTGTTCCCTGTGAATTGGACCTGGTCTGTGCTGCTCTCTTTTCTCCGGGAGCCCAGGTTTTATTTCTCAGGATGTTTTCATACCAAAGATGACTTTCTCCTTTTCAACCAGGGCGGGGTGAAATATCTGGTGTCTGAGGTGTGCAGGATTTCTTGGCAAAGACTCAACTTTGTGGCTCTTAGTGGAGGAAGAAGTCTTGCTTGACAAATAAGAGGCCTTCCTCTCCCCATCTCTGGATATTCTCCAAACATCGCTGGATAAAGTTGGCCAGTCAGTGCTAGGCAGGGGAGAAGGATGATTTTGGAGGAGGGGCCCCTGGTGTGTAGACTTGTCTTTGAACATTGTCCAGAGGCTCATACTGCTTGAGTCTTGCTGGACATACCCGTGCGCCAGCTGTCACACTCCTTTGCAGTGTTTAGACTTGTGCTGGGGCTATGGATTCCATCTGCAGATTGTCAGATAGAATCTGACAATCTGGTCATTTCTCCAGCAACTTGTGGCCAGGCGTCAAGTGGAGGGAGATTTACATCCTTGGATGGGAGCAGGCTGCTTTTGCTAGCATGAGGCCTGAGCACTTGAACTGTAGAAGACAAACAGCCATCCTCCGAACCCAGAGATGTGATGACTTCCAGGCCCATGAGAACAACAGAGCCCCTAGAGCCGCTGGCCTCCCCAGAGTCTGTTAGCTGGAGCTGGGCGTGGGACAGAAATGACACGGAAGAGAGGGCTGAGTTGGAGGAGAGGGAATGAAGAGTGGGCTTTTTCAGAGCTGACCTACCCTCTTCATCAAGTGGAACTGAGGGGGAACAGGCAGAATTTGGGTACAGGAGGATGTGGCGGGCTGACTTTCCCAGACTTTCTTCTGGGAAATGGAGGTAGGTGCAGGCTATGGTACTCATGGGGAGTCTCTGGGCTGTAGTCCCATGCTGGCTGCATCCTCAACCCCAGGAGAGTAGGAGCAGCTCCTCTCCTCCGTGTGTTTCCATTGCACCCTACATGGTCCTGGGAGCACAGGGGAAGGCGTGGAAATAGCACTTCTTACTGTTTCCATCCTAAAACAGTCTAGATCCAGGTCTTTTGAAGGCCTCTTGGCAAAGGTATGTCTACACAGTGTCTGTGTTTGCATGTCTGTCCAGAATGGGGAAGTGGGGGCCTGCCATGGCAAGCACTGCTAATGCTCTCCCTCACGCGACAAGCCTGAGTATAGTCTGCCTCTGGCCAGTGAGAAGCAGCTGAAGCATAACATGCAATTCGGTTTAATTTGAGGCCGAGGTTGGCGGATCACCTGAGGTCAGGAGTTCGAGACCAGCCTGGCCAACATGGCAAAACCCCATCTCTACTAAAAATACAAAAGTTAGCCAGGCATGGTGATAGGCGCCTGTAATCCCACTACTCGGGAGACTGAGGCAGGGAGAATGCTTGAACCTGGGAGGCAGAGGTTGCAGTGAACCGAGATCGCACCACTGTACTCCAGCATGGGCAACAGAGTGAGACTCCATCTCAAAAGAAAAAAAAAAAAAAAAAAATGACAAGGAAAAAGAGAACTTCATAGAAATCAAATAACTTCCTTGTATTGACTCTCACCCCATCTACCAGACTCCAAAGTCCATTTTCTCTTCTCTACACGCACTGCTTAGAAGCAGTTATGTGACACTGAACGAGTCACTTAGCCTTTCTGTTTCTTTGCCTGTGAATCGACTGGAGATTACATGATCACTCTACTCAGCTCATGCAGGCTGCTTTTGAAGACCCAGTAAGACACTGTGTGTGAAAGTGGTTTGGAAACTGAAAATGCTCCTCCGGTGTAAAGTGGTAGAATCAAAATCTGGAGCTTGGATGAGTTCCAATCTATTACAGCAGGGATCCCCAACCCCCTGGCCACAGACTACTACTGATCTGTAGCTTGTTAGGAACTGGCCACACAGCAGAAGGTGAGTGGAGGGCAAGTAAGCATTACCACCTGAGTTCTGCCTCCTGTCAGATCTGTGGCTGCATTAGATTCCCACAGGAGCGTGAACCTTAAAGTGAACTGCACATGCGAGGAATCTAGGTTGCATGCTCCTTCTAATAATCTAATGCCTGATAATCTGAGGTGGAACAGTTTTATCCCAAAACCATCTCCTTCTCCCCTGTCTGTGGAAAAATTGCCTTCCACCAAACCGGTCCCTTGTGCCAAAAAGGTTGGGGATCATTGTCTTATAGTGTCTTGCTCTGTCGCCCAGGCTAGAGTTCAGGGGCACAATCATGGCTCATTGCAGCCTCAGCCTCCTACTCAAGTGATCCTCTCATCTCAGCCTCCCAAGTGGCCAGGACTACAGGCTTACACCACTATGCCCAGCTAATTAAATTTTATTTTTTGTGGAGACTGGGTATTTCTATGTTGCCCAAGCTGGTCTTGAACTCCTGGGCTCAAGAGATCCTCCTGCCTCAGCCTCCCAAAGTGCTAGGATTATGAGCATGAGTCACTGGTCCTGGCCCTGGTTTTGCTCCTTGTATAGTCCTGTTTCTATTGACAGCCTGGGTCTTGGACCCACTTGTCTTTCGTCTTTGTGGACATGCCCTGCCTGGTCTTTCTTCTGCAAGTTTGTACTCACCTCAGACTGACTTCTTTGGTTTTCTGTCCTGGTCTCTCTACATGTCCACCTCTGGCTCTGTTTCCATGTTCAGACCCTGGTCTGGCCCGATATTTAGCTCCTGGTCTGGATCACCCCATCATTGCCAATGCAACATTTACAATGAGAACAATTTTAAGAATGGGTAGGCTAGGTGCAGTGGCTCACGCCTGTAATCCCAGCACTTTGGGAGGCCGAGGCAGGTGGATCACCTGAGGTCAGGAGTTCAAAACCAGCCCTGCCAAAATGGTGAAACCCCATCTCTACTAAAAATACAAAAGTTAGCGGGGCGTGGTGGTGGGCACCTGTAATCACAGCTGCTTGGGAGGCTGAGGCAGGAGAATCACTTGAACCTGGGGAGGCAGTAAGCAGAGATTGCACCACTGCACTCTCAAAAAAAAAAAAAAAAAAAAGAATGAGAAGATTTAGAACAGAAGGTACCTCTGGATCTCAGGACGTTATGGTCTGTTGTATAGGGGGTTCATGAGAATGGGGCCCTAAGGAACCAGAAAGAGGAGAGAAGGTGGCATATACTTTGCTAGGGCTGCCATAACAAATGATTGCAAACTGGGTGGCTTAACACAAGAGCAATTGATTCTCTCATGGTGCTGGAGACTAACAGTCCAAAATCAAGGTGTCAGCAGGGCTGTGCTCCCTATGAGGCGGGAGGGGAGGATGCCTCCTTGCTTCTTCTCATATCCTGGTGTTTGCTGACAATCCTTAGGATTGTTTGGCTGGAGCTGTATCACTCTAACTTCTCCCCCGTCTTCACAGGGCCTTCCCCTGTCTGTCTGTGCCCACATTTCTCTCCTCCTATAAGGACATCAGCCATTGGATCAGGGCTCAACCTAATCCAACATGACCTCATTTGAACTTGGTTACATGTGCAAAGACCCCATTTCCAAATAGGGTCACATTCACACATTCTGGGTGTTAAGACTTCAACATACTTTCAAGCAGACATAATTCAAACCCTAACAGAGGGTATGAGGGGGAAGGGGGAGACACAATTGCTCCAGACCTTTCCAAGCTTATCTTATTCCTGCTGCTTCAAACCCCCATTTCTTTTTCTTTCTTTCTTTCTTTTTTTTTTTTTTTTCGAAATGGATTCTCACTCTGTCACCCAGGCGGGAGTGCAGTGGCATGATTTTGGCTCACTGCAACCTCCAACTCCTGGGTTCAAGCAATTCTCCTGCCTCAGCCTCCCGAGTAGCTGGGACTACAGGTGCATGCCACCATGCCCAGCTAATTTTTGTATTTTTAGTAGAGATGGGGTTTCACCATGTTGGCCGGGCTGGTCTTGAGCTCCTGACCTCAGGCGATCTCCTGCCTTGGCCTCCCAAAGTGCTGGGATTACAGGCTTGAGCCACTGTGTCTGGCCCAAACCCACATTTCTAAGGCTCTGTTTCATCCTGTCACCAGCCAGGAGGGTGGCAGGGGTGCTCCCATTCCTGGATTTCCATTGCTGGGGCTTTCCTCCCATCTCCCTGGGCCCTGATTGAAGGGATTGTTTATCAAGTAAGACCTTGCGTTTGCTGTCCCCTGGAGTAGAAGTTGCTGTCCACTCTTTATTCTTCCCATCTTCCTTGAGTAGTAGAAAATTTAAGTTTTAGCTGGAAACATGGCCTCCTAGCTAAAAACACTTGGCAGCATTTGCAGGGTGTGGTGGCACTCACCCGTAGTCCCATCTACTGAGGAGGCTGAGGCAGGAGAATCGCTTGTACCTGGGAGGTGGAGGTTGCAGTGAGCTGAGATCGTGTCACTGCACTCTAGCCTGGGTGACAGAGTGAGACTCTGTCTCAGAAAAAAAAAAAAAAGGAAAACACTTGGCAGCCTCACTTGCAGATACGCGTGGCCACGTGACTAAGTGCTACCAGCAGAAGTGTGCAGCACTGGCTGGAATGCCAGTATGACGGTGAGAACTGAAGTAGCCACCTATGGTCACAAGACAGCAATCATGTGTCTTGGATGTCAGAAGAACCAGATGGAAGGAGCCTGGTCTCTGGCAGTGTGGAGCCACCATTTCGGCCCCGGACTGCTTATGTTTAAGACATTTAAATGAAGGAGAAATAAACTTCCGGTCAGGCACGGTGGCTCATAGATCCCATGCCCATTTTCGAGGCCTTGTATCCAGTTCCACAAACCAAACCATACAGGGCTGGGTACAGTGACTCACACTTGTAATCCCAGGGCTTTGGGAGGCTGAGGTAGGAGGATTGCTTGAGTCCAAGAGTTTGAGATCAACCTGGGCAGCACAGGGAGACCCCATGTCTACAAAAAATTTTTAAAAACTTATCCAGGTATTGGTGGCATGTGCCTGTAGTCCCAGTTACTCAGGAGGCTGAAGTGGGAGGATGGCTTGAGCCCAGGAGGCTGCAGTGAACTATGATTGCACTACTGCACTTTAGCCTGGGCAACAGAGCAAGACCTTGCCTCTAAAAACACAGATGCACATACACAGAAACTAGAATAAGCTTGTATCTTGTATAAGCCACAGTTACTTTAGCCATTTTTCTTTTCTTTTTTTAACAGTAGCTGACCTGAACAAATATATCAGCCAAGGAGTGGGAAGGAAGGTTATACCCTTTTTAGGGTGTATAGGTTACACCTTTGGGGAGAGGCGTGGACGTCTTCCTGGGTTCTGCAATGAATATAGCTTAGGTTAATCTAGCCATAAAGCGGCCTTGCTCTGGTACCTCGTAGGGTACCTCTGATCTGTGAGAACTGACATCTCTCTAGAGTCTGAGTTCTTGTTGCACCTGAGACCACCAAGTCCATCTCCTTGACATTGATTCTTATGGGGATAATTATCAATAAGTATATTAGCTTCCTGAGACTGCCAAAACAAATTACTACAACCTTGGTGGATTAAAACGACAGAAATGTATTCCCTCACAGTTCTGGAGGCCAGAAGTTTGAAATGAAGGTTTTGGCAGAGCTAGTTCCTCCTTCCTCCTGGAGGTTCCTAGGGGAAAATCTGCTCCATGCCCCCTGGTGGCTCCTAGCTTCTGGTGGCCCTGGCAGTTCTTGGCATTCCTGGGTTTATAGACATGTCACTCCAGTCGCCACCTCTGTCTTCAATTTGTGTGGCTTTCCCGGTGTCGCTATGTGTCTTCTCCTTTCTGTCTCTCTCTCTCTCTCTTTTTTTTTTTTTGGTGACAGAGTCTTGCTCTGTTGCCCAGGCTGGAATGCAGTGGCGCAATCTTGGCTCACCACAACCTCCACCTCTCAGGTTCAAGCGACTCTCATGTCTCAGCCTCCCGAGTAGCTGGGATTACAGGCGCATGCCACCACACCTGGCTAATTTCTGTATTTTTACTAGAGATGGACTTTTACTTTGCCCAGGCTGTCTCAAACTCCTGACCTCAGGTGATCTGCCCCCCTCAGCCTCCCAAAGTTTGTTTTTGTTTTTGTTTTTGAGATGGGGTCTCACTTTGTCACCCAGGCTGGAGTGCAGTGGTACAATCGTAGCTTACTGCAGCTGCAACCTCCGCGCTCAAGCAATCCTCCTACTTCAGCCTCCTGAGTAGCTGTGACTATATGCCCATGCCATCACACCTGGCTAATCTTTTTATTTTTATAGACAGAGAGTCTCGCTATGTTGCCCAGGCTGGATTTGAGCTCCTGACTCCAAGCAATCCTCTTGCCTCAGCCTCTCAAAGTGCTGGTATTATAGGTGTGAGCCATGGTGCCCAGTCCTTTCTGTCTCCTATAAAGACACCTCTCATTGGATTTGGGGCCCGTCCTAGTCCAGTATGATCTCATCTCAAGATCCTCACCTTAATTACATCTTCAAAGACCTTTCTTTCATATAAAGTTACATTCTGAGGTTCCAGGTGAACAAACCTCACCCACTACAGTGAGAGACACTTGTGAGCCCTTTAACTAGGAGTTCTGTTTCCATAAGTTTAGCATCCACTCCAATCACTGCCACCCCACCAGGGAAAGGCTGTTTTCTCCAGAAGCTCTTGGACTCTGTGATAAGCACAATTCTGAGATGACCCCCAGTGACCTCTAATGACCGTGGGTGGGGCCCATAACTTGCTTCCAACCAGTAGAATATGGCAAAGGTGATGGGATGCTACTCTTGGACTATGACACATGGCAGAAAGGAAGGGTTTTTTCTTTTTTCTTTTTTTTTTTTTTTGAGATGGAGTCTTGCTCTGTCACCCAGGCTGGAGTGCAGTGGTGCGATCTCAGCTCACTGCAAGCTCCACTTCCTGGATTCACGCCATTCTCCCCGCCTCAGCCTCCTAGTCGCCCAGGCTGGAGTGCAGTGGTGCGATCTCAGCTCACTGCAAGCTCCACCTCCTGGATTCATGCCATTCTCCCCACCTCAGCCTCCTGAGTAGCTGGGACTACAGGTGCCCACCACCATGCCTGGATAATTTTTTTGTATTTTTAGTAGAGATGGGGTTTCACCATGTTGGCCAGGATGGTCTCAATCTCCTGACCTCGTGATCCACCCGCCTTGGCCTCCCAAAGTGTTGGGATTACAGGTGTGAGCTACCACGCTTGGCCGAGGAAGGGATTTTGAAGATGTAATTACGGTCCCTAATCAGTTAATTTTAAGCAAATAAAGAGGGAGATTATACTGGGTAGGCCTGACTTAATAAGGTGAGTTATTTATTTTAAAAAAGGGTCTAGAGCTCAGAAACAGAGATATACTCCTACTGGCATAGAGGAAGCTAGCCACTGCGAATTCTACAACTGTAAGAAAATGAATTCTGGCCAGGCGCAATGGGCCACACCTGTAATCCCAGAACTTTGGGAGGCCAAGGTGGGCGGACACTTGAGGCCAGGAGTTCGAGACCAGCCTGGGCAACATGATTAAACTCCATGTCTACTAAAAATATAAAAACAAACAAACAAACAAACAAACAAAAACTAGCTGGGTGTGGTGGCAGGTGCCTGTAATCCCAGCTACACGGGAGGATGAGGTAGGAGAATCACATGAACTTGGGAGGTGAAGGTTGCAGTGAGCTGAGATCATGCCACTGCACTCTAGCCTGGGTGATTGTCTCAAAAAAAAAAAAGTTGGGGGGATGCTGCCAACAACCACAGGAACTAGGAGGACACTGAGCCTCAGGTGAGACCATAGCCCTAACCAACATCTTGATTACAGCCTGGGGACCCTGAGCAGAAGACCCAGCTAAACCATACCTGAACTCCAGACACATGGGAACTGTGAGAAAATAAATGTGTTATTCTAAGCTGCTGAGTTTGTAGTAATTTGTCACACACAACAGAAAATGAACACACACTTACTACACTACACAATTCTGCCTGAGGCTGCTGTTTCTAGCAGTCCTTCTCTGACA
The DNA here is from genome assembly GCF_007565055.1 of Rhinopithecus roxellana. Classification (NCBI taxonomy): domain Eukaryota; kingdom Metazoa; phylum Chordata; class Mammalia; order Primates; family Cercopithecidae; genus Rhinopithecus; species Rhinopithecus roxellana. The sequence continues at coordinate 843,004 of NC_044557.1, read as the reverse complement.
GTGCTTTTTTCTTCTCCTCTTTTTTTTTTTTTTGACAGGGTCTTGCTCTGTTGCCCAGGCTGGAGTGCAGTGGTGCGATTACAGCGCATAGAAGCCTCAACCTCCCATGCTCGAGTGATCCTCCAACCTCAGCCTCTCAAATAGCTGGGACTACAGGCACACACCACTACTCCTGGCTAATTTTTTGTGATTTTTATACAGATGGGGTCTGACTATGTTGCCCAGGCTGGTCTCAAATTCCTGGGCTCAAGCAATCCTCCCACCTCAGCCTCCCAAAGCACTGGGATTATAAGCATGAGTCACTGCACATGGCCAGGCAATGCTTTTAAAGGTGCCCCTTCAGAACTCAAGATACACTGGGATGACAAGCTCAGAAAGATCCCCTTGCAATGATCTGCCACGCTTTTTGAAGCCTTCATCTTAGTCTGTTTCGTTTTGCTGTAAAGACATATCTGAGGCTGGGCAATTTATAAAGAAAAGAGGCTAATGTAGCTCATGTTTCTGCAGGCTGAGAAGTTTAAGGACATGGCCCTGGCTACTGGCGAAGAACTTTTGTGCTGTATCACAACATGGCAGAGAGGGTCAAAGAAGAAGTGGATATGTATGAAAAGGGGAAAACCTGAGGGGCATCCTAGCTTTATAACATCCCACTCTGTTGGGAACTCACCCATTCCTGCAAGAACTAATCCAGTCTCATGAGAGTCAGAATTAACTTACTCCTGCAAGAACAGCACCAAGCCATTCATGAGGGATCCATCTCTGTGACCTAAACACCTCCCACCCGGTGCCCCTTCCCAGTGCTGCCATATTGGGGATCAAATTTCAACATGAGTTTTGGTGAGGACAAACAATATTCAAACCCTGGTAGGCTTATCTGGGACTCTTGCTTTCATGTCCCAGGAACAGGACCTCTGTGTGTCCATCGTTTGCTCCTGAGAGATCAACCAGTGATCCCAAGATTCCTTGGTCCATATACACTTTTTAAGTAATTTAAGGCCAGGTGTAGTGGTTTATGCCTGTAATCCTAGTGCTTTGGGAGACTGAGATGGGAGGATTGCTTGAGGCCAGGAGTTTGCGACCAGCCTGGGCAACATACTGAGACCAAGTCTCTACAATATTAGCCAGGTGTGGTGGCGTGTGCCTGTAGTCTAAGCTACTGGGAAGGCTGAGGTGGGAGGATTGTTTGGGCCTGGGAGGTCAAGGCTGCAGTAAGCTGTGATAAAGACACTGCACTCCAGCCTGGGTGACAGAGCAAGACCTTGTATCAAAAAAAAAAAAAAAAAAAAAAAAAAAAAAAAAAAGAAAAAAAGAAAGAAAGAAAAGAAAGAAAGAAAGAAAGAAGAATAAATTTAGGAGCTAGCGGTTCAGAACTCATTTATCACAGTTTCATTTCTGAGTTGCCAGTGAGGAGCCACACTTTATAACTCAGAGGCACAGCACACCATACGTGGTTTCAAAATCTCTTTATCAAGAAACAGAATGAAACCTGGCCTCCACTGTGGATATTTCCAGAAGGGAGTGGAGACGGGCCACTTCTTCCCAGTGGAGAGGAATGGGAATGGGAGAGCTCTGCAACAGTCAGTGCCACCCACACAGTCTCTGGTTTCTCTTCCAGTCATGGATCACTTGACCAAGCCTGTCCTTCTGGGGCCTCCCTTGGGCCTGAGTCTGAATCTAATTGACATTGGAACACTCTCCCAGAGTCACAAGGAGGGGTGCTGGAGGAATGAGGGAAGCAGAAGCAGCTGCTTTTCTAGTGGAGAAATTCCTACCATCTTTTTGTGTGTGTGTGACAGTCTCACTCTGTTGCCCAGACTGGGGTACAGTGGTACGATCTTGGCTCACTGCAACCTCTGCCTCCCGGATTCAAGCAATTCTCCTGCCTCAGCCTCCCAAGTAGCTGGGATTACAGGTGCTCACTACCATGCCCGGCTAATTTTTGTATTTTTAGTAGAGACAGGGTTTTACCATGTTGGCCAGGCTGGTCTCAAACTCCTGACCTCAGGTGATCCACCTGCCTCGGCCTCCCAAAGTGCTGGGATTACAGGCATAAGCCTCCGTGCCTGGCTGAGAAATTCCTACCATTTTGGGGGAGGGAAAAACATATGGGGCTGATGGCAAACTTTAGTGCTCCAGCTCCCTCAAGACTCAGCACCCAGGTGTGACACCTTCTCATTTTCTTTGCTCAGTCTTAAGAGCAAACTGTAGTTTTTACCCTAAGCCACTTTCAAGACCACGCAGTTGGTGAGGTTGGTGACTATCTAGTATTGACTGGAGTGGTCTGGTATAGGAGCTTCCTATGTTATACAATGAAATATTTTTTTAAAATGTTGCCTTTGTTTTTCTTTATTATTCCTTGCAAGTTGTTGTCATGAAAAAAAAAAAAAATCTGTTTCTTTAAAAAAAAAAAAATGAGGAATAGGCCGGGTGCGGTGGCTCATGCCTGTAATCTCAGCACTTTGGAAGGCCAAGGCGGGTGGATCACTTGAGGTCAGGAATTTGAGACAAGCCTGGCCAACATGGAGAAACCCCATCTCTGCAAAAAATACAAAAATTAGCCAGGCATGGTGACGCGCACCTATAGTCCCAGCTACTCAGGAGGCTGAGGCAGGAGAATCGCTTGAACACGGGAGGCAGAGGTTGCAGTGAGTTGAAATTGTACCACTGCACTCCAGCCTGGGTGACAGAGCAAGACTCTGTCTTAAAAAAAAAAAAAAAAAAAAAAAAGGATAAAAGTTGTACAAAAAGAGTGGATGTTATTAATACACAAGATATTGTTTAAGCAGATATTTTTCAAAAGCAGCCCTGCCTGCCAGCATCTCCCCCCAGGCTTGGTCCACTGCCTGGTATTTTTATGGAAGATATCTGGCAATTCCATCCCTTGGCCATTGCCTTAGCTCAGGCCTTCATCGCTTCTTAACTGAATTAACTAAAATAATCTCCACTTGGCCTTCTTGCCTAATTCTGGCTCCCCTCCACAAGCCCCCAGAGAATTTTTCTGAAACATAAATCTGATCATGTCATTCCCTTTCTCAAAATCATCCAGCGGTGTCCTAAAGGTTTTGGGGTAAGAGTCAGATAGGCCCTTAAAAGGCCTATCATTTTATGGGCAGAGCTTACTTCCCTAACTTGATTTCCCACCACTCCCTCAATATGCTTTTATTCCAACCACACTTAAATGCACTAAAAAAATTCTCATTTTTTTTGTCTCTGTACCTTCACGCATTGTACCCTCTGTCATCCATTCAAACACAGATGGTACCTTCTGCTCATCTGTCCACCCCAGCAATACTGTTTTTTTTTTGTTTGTTTTTTTTGTTTTTTGTTTTTTTTTTTTGATGCAGGGGCCCACTCTGTCTTCCAGGCTGGAGTGCAGTGTAATCATGGCTCACAGCAGCCTCGACCTCCAAGGGCTCAGTTGATCCTCCCATGTCAGCCTCTGGAGTAGCTGAGACTACAGGCATGTGCCACCATGCCTGGCTTACTTTTGCAATTTTTGTAGAGACGAGGTTTCGCCATGTTGCCAGGCTGTTCTCAAACTCCTGGACTCAAGCCTCTGTCTGCCTTGGCCTTGCACACTTGTGGGATTACAGGCGTGAGCCACTGAGCCCAGCCTCAATAAGTTTTTGTTGAACGAACAAATTCTAATTATGTTACAAGGTGAAACTGACAGGGTTTGCCAATGGCTTGGATGCAGGGTTTAAGAGAAAAAAAGAGAAGTTAGGGGATGAGCCCAAGATTTTTGGCCTGAGCACATGACAGAGTGAACTTGTCATTTACAAAAGTAGGGAAAATGTGGTAAGAGCAGGTGTGGTAGGGGATATGAAACTATGAGTTAGTTTTCAGACACAGTACATTAAAACATTTATTTTAATTTTTTGTAGAGATAGGGTCCCACTACATTGCCCAGGCTGGTCTCAAACTCTTGGGCTCAAGTGATCCTCCCACCTCAGCCTCCCAAAGTTCTTGGATTACAGGTGTGAGCCACTGTGCCCAGCCAGTTTTTTAACACAGTGCATTTTAGTTTACTTTATTTTTAGATGGAGTCTTGCTCTGTCGCCCAGGCTGGAGTGCAGTGGCACGATCTCAGCTCACTGCAACGTCTGCCTCCCAGCTTCAGACAATTCACTTGCCTCAGCCTCCCAAGTAGCTAGGATTACAGGCGCCCACCACCACCCCTGGTTAATTTTTTATTTTTAGTGGAGATGGGGTTTCACCATGTTGACCAGGCTGGTCTCAAACTCCTGGCCTCATGTGATCTGCCTGCCTTGGCCTCCCAATGTGCTGGGATTACAGGTGCGAGCCACTGCACTCAGCCATGGACATAGTGCATTTTAGAAGTCTATTAATGATTAGTTATTTGTTGGAATATCAAATAGGCACTGGATTTTCAAGTGTGTAGGTCAGGAGAAAAGTTGGGGCTGGATACATATATCTGAGATAAGGGTATTTAAGCTCATGAAACTAGGTAAGATCATCTGCATGGTGACCATAGGCAGAGAATAGAAGAATTCAGAGGACAGGGTCCTGGAGCATTTCAACATTTAGAGGTTAGGAATCGAAGAAACCAGCAAAGCCAACTGAGAAGCAGCAGCAGTGAGGCAAGAGGTGAACCAAAGGGAAATGGTGTCCTGGATGCCACCGGAAGAAAATGTTTTAAGGAGGAAGTGGTCAGTTGTATTCGATGCTGTGGAAGCATCAGATCAGAAGAGGACTGAGAGCACATAACTGAATTTGGCAGCATGAAGTTCTGGCACTTGTGATCTCAGTGAGACCAGCTCTGTTGATGTGGTGGTGATGAAATGCTCATCAGATTGGATCTGAGTGTATTTAGTGTTGCCATAAAGGCACACCTGAGGCTGGGTAATTTATAAAGAAAACAGGTTTATTTGCCCCACAATTCTGCAGGCTAGAAGACTGGACATCTGGGGAAAGTCCCAGGCTGCTTCTCCCACTCATGGCAGAAGGTGAAGGGGAGCTGGTGTGTGCAGAGATCACAGGGCGAGAGAGGAAGCAAGAGAGAGCATAGGAGGGAAAGCTGCCTGGCTCTTTCCATAGGTTGGTGCAAAAGTAATTGCGTTTTTTGCTATCTTGTTTTTTTAATGGCAAAACCTGCAATTACTTTTGCACCAACTTATCAACAACCAGTTCTCACAGGAACTAATAAGAGTGAGAGCTCACTCACCACTGTGAGGAAGGCACCAAGACGTCCACGAATGATCTGTCCCCAAGACCCAAAGACCTCCCATTAGGCCCCACCTCCGACATTAGGGATTGTATTAGTCCATTTTCACACTGCTAATAAAGACGTACCTAAGACTGGGAAGAAAAAGGGGTTTAATGGACTCAGTTCCATGTGGCTGGGGAGGCCTCACAGACATGGCGGAAGGCAAAAGGTGTGTCTTACAGGGTGGTAGACAGGAAAGAGAACTTGTGCAGGGGAACTCCTCCTTATAAAACCATCAGATCTCATGAGACTTACTCACTATTATGAGAACAGCACAGGAAAGACCTGCTCCCACGATTCAACTACCTCCCACTGGGTCTCTTCCATGACACATGGGAATTGTGGGAGCTATAATTCAAGATGAGATTTGGGTGAGGACACAGCCAAACCACATCAGGGATCAAATTTTAACATGAGATTTGGACAAACATCCAAATTATAGCAGATTGAGCCCAGCAGAATACGGGAGGGGAAGAAGTGGAGATACAGTACAAAACACGCTTCCGTTTGCTGTCTTTCTGAAAAGGAGCAGAGAAGCATGATGTGGCTGATCACCATGTTGTTATTTTGGTTTGTCTGGGGACTGTTTCCCAGAATGCTTGTTAGATTCTGGGTTAAAGTTGGACAAAAGAGGAACATATTTTGTTCTTTCGGTTTATCTGGGGACTCTGTTTCCCAGAATCCTTGTTAGAGTCTGGGTTAGAATTGGACAAAAGAGGAACATACCCAATCTCTGGGAAGTGGAAGTGGAGCAGCAAACTTAATGTCTGAGACACATGGTGAGACACAGAAGCAAAAGTAGTTGGAGGCCTTCACTTGCTTTAGACTCTCCTCCACCCACATTTAGCTCTGTTTCCAGACTGTTGGCCCTGTACAGCACTGGAGGACCTGGGCCCATCAAAACGCACCTGGCTGCAACACACAGAGGCAGTAGCTATACAGAAGCCACACCTTTTGGCCCGGTGCGGTGGCTCACGCTTGTAATCCCAGCACTTTGGGAGGCCCAGGCGGGTGGATCACTTGAAGTCAGGAGTTTGAGACCAGCCTGGCCAACATGGCAATACCCTATCTCTAGTAAAAAAAATACAGAAATTAGGCTGGGCGTGGTGGCTTATGCCTGTAATCCCAGCACTTTGGGAGGCCGAGGCGGGCAGATCACCTGAGGCTGGGAGTTCAAGACCAGGTTGACCAACATGGAGAACACTCATCTCTACTAAAAATATACAAAATTAGCTGGTGTGGTGGTGCATGCCTATAATCCCAGCTACTCAGGAGGCTGAGGTAGGAGAATCGCTTGAACCTGGGAGGCGGAGGTTGCAGTGAGCTGAGATCATGCCATTGCACTCCAGCCTGGGCAACAAGAGAAACTCTGTCAAAACAAAACAAAACAAAACAAAAAAAGTATCCAGGTGTGGTGGTGGGCGCCTGTAATCCCAGCTATCTAGGAGGCTGAGGCAGAAGAATTGCTTGAACCCAGGAAGTGGAAGTTGCAGTGAGCCAAGATCACATCACTGCACTCGAGCCTGGGCAACAGAGTGAGACTCTATCTCAAAAAAAAAAAAAAAAAAGAAGCCACATCTACCCTTAGACCTCTCTACATGGTCCCACTTCTGCAGCTGCATGCATATGGCTCCTCAGATTTCCCTGCAAGCGCAGAGATGCCCACCCAGGTGGGTTCTTTCAGGAGCCTGATTAGTGATTGTCTCCGATTCTGCAGCTTCCATCTCTGGGTCTTCACTTCCCCAGCCCCTCCCCTGATTGTGTGAGGTCAGATGCCCTAATACCTACATCACTCACAGCACCTCTGCTTCCTTAGTGAACTCTTGCTTGACAGATACATGGGTTAACAGCTGGAGGATGTGAGGTCAAGGGAATGTTGTTTGTTTTTAAGATGTGGGTTTAGCTGCCTGTTTATGCCAAGAGAACGTTCTAGTAGAGAGGGGGAATTAATTATATAGGAAAGGAAGGACAACTGCAGGAGGAATGCAGGCTGTGAGCAGCAGGGCTGGGACCTAGGGGACCAGGGGAGAGGCTGGACTGAGATAGGGGCACAGGGCACTCATCCATTGTTTTGAGGGAAAAGGCAGAGTAGGTGGACACCTGTGTGAGCAGACAGATAGCTATGATGGCAGCCTGTGGACATCTCTTCTGGTTGGCCAGGCTCTGCGGCTCACGCCTGTAATCCCAGCACTTTGGGAGGCTGAGGTAGGTGAATCCCTTAAGCCAGGGAGAAGGATGTTGCAGTGAACCGAGATTGTGCCACTGAACTCCATCCTGGGCGATAGAGCCAGACCTTGTAAAAAAAATAAAAATAAAAATAAAGTCTCTTCTGATTACTTTTATTGTCTCAGAAATAAGATCAGCAGCTGACAGCACCGGGAGGAAGTGCTGGTTATTTGAGAGAGGGAAAGGTGGGACCTAATTCTGAAATTTGGTCTTTTTTGGCTGCCTGGTCTGTGAACCACCTTCTAAAACTTGGGAAATTCTTCATTTTCTGAGTGTTGGTGGTTGTTAGAGCCCACCTCCCGCCATGGAGGCTGAAAAGACCAGACCTTCACTCCGGCTATGCCTTAGCAAGGGCATGGGCGGGGCACGGGTCATATGAGGAGGCTCAGTCAATCAGATGCAGACTTCCTGATCTCAGCCTGGGGCCAGTGAAGTAAAGTAAGGAGGTTGGAGAATCTTTTCCCAGAGCAGCAGCCTCGGTGGGCAAGGTTTCATAGCTCTCTAGGACCTGCGGGGCAGCAAGGGCGTCAGAGGAAGGTGAGGGTGGAGCCAGTCACAACATCCTCTGGTGTTTGGCAGTGGGATCCTCCTCGCCAACTTCCATCAATTCATCTTTTTTTTTTTTTTTTTTTTTTGAGACAGAGTCTCACTCTGTCGTCCAGGCTGGAGTGCAGTACTTGAGAATCTCGGCTCACGGCAATGGCAACCTCTGCCTCCTGGGTTCAAGCTATTCTCCTGCCTCAGCCTCCTGAGTAGCTGGGATTACAGGCGTGTACCACCACACCCGGCTAATTTTTATATTTCTAATTTAGTAGAGACGGGGTTTCACCATGTTGGCCAGACTGATCTCGAACTCCTGACCTTGTGATCCACCCTCCTTGGCCTCTCAAAGTGCTGGGATTACAGGTGTGAGCCACTGCACCCAGCCTTGAGACTGAGTTTCACTCTTGTTGCTCAGGCTGGAATGCAATGGCATGACTTCAGCTCACTGCAACCTCCGCCTCCTGGATTCAAGTGATCCTCCTGCATCAGCCTCCCAAGTAGCTGGGATTACAGGCATGTGCCACCATGCTCAGCTAATTTTTTTCTTTTTTCTTTTCTTTTCTTTTTTTTTTTTTTTTTTTTGAGACGGAGTCTCGCTCTGTCGCCCGGGCTGGAGTGCAGTGGCCGGATCTCAGCTCACTGCAAGCTCCGCCTCCCGGGTTTACGCCATTCTCCTGCCTCAGCCTCCGAGTAGCTGGGACTACAGGTGCCCGCCACCTCGCCCGGCTAGTTTTTTGTATTTTTTAGTAGAGACGGGGTTTCACCGTGTTAGCCAGGATGGTCTCGATCTCCTGACCTCGTGATCCGCCTGTCTTGGCCTCCCAAAGTGCTGGGATTACAGGCTTGAGCCACCGCGCCCGGCCTCTTTTTTCTTTTTAAATTTTTTTTTAGTAGAGACAGGGTTTCACCATGTTGGCCAGAATGGTCTCGAACTCCTGACCTCAGGTGATCCACATGCCTTGGCCTTCCAAAGTGCTGGAATTACAGGCGCAAGCCGCCATGCCTGGCCATCACCAACTTCCTTCTGTGGTTTGGTCTTGGTGGTGCTCTGTGCTGAAATCTCCAGCCTCCCTGTCAGTTACAAGAGCTGCCTGATGTCCTTTCAATAAATTCCTCTTGGACTCAGCCAGAATTAGTTTCTGTTGCTTGCAACCAAGAATCCAAACTGATACTGAGAGGAATTAGAGGGTTGACTCAATGAACGTTCTTTCCAACTTCTCTCTGCATCTGCATACAGTTGGTGTCATTTTTTCTGAGTTTCTTGCATGTTAGAGACCAGTAGCTTCTGGAAGCTTTAGGATCATTTCTTTATAGTTCTATGACTGGAGAGTAATGATGGGTGCTTTTTCTCTTCCAACTTCAACAGAAAATCCCAGGAAAGTACTCCCAAAGGCCAGGCTTGAGTCACATGTCTCTTCTCAGAGCAAGCACTGATCTGAATGCTGGTGTTCTCTCAAATGTGTATACTGAAACCTAATACCCAATATGAGAGTGTTAAGAGGTCGGGCTTTTTGGAAAGTGATTAAGTCTTGAAGGCTCCACCTCCATGAATGGGATTAGTATCCTTATAAAAGAGGTTGGACTGATGAGAGATGGGAACTTAGGGCCACAAGCATGTCATCCCCTTTTATTGGCTGGCCAGCTACCAGGCAGAGCCTCTGGCATGAGCCAACTTCCCTCTCCATTTACCTCTCCTCTCCTCCCACTCCCACTCCCCAGCCCTGGGCACTCCATATAGCCTGCAGTTGTCCAGAGAAAAGCCTCTGTTCCCCTCACTGCTGGGACAGTACTGGGGACCCTGGAATTTTTACCAGGTTTGAAAGTGTGAGGCCAACAGACAAAAAAAATAGCTATTAAAAGATGGTCTTTAAGAATTTAATGGGCTGGGCACCATGGCTCATGCCTGTAATCCTAGCACTTTGGGAGGCCGAGGTGGGTGGATCACTTGAGGTCAGGAGTTCCAGACAAGCCTGGCCAACATGGTGAAACCCTGTCTCTTCTAAAAATACAAAAATTAGCTGGCTGTGGTGGTGGGCGCCTGTAATCCCAGCTACTCAGGAGGCTGAGGCAGGAGAATCACTTGAACCCGAGAGGCAGAGGTTGCACTGAGCTGAGATGGCACCACTGCACTCCAGCCTGGGTGAGAGAGTGAGACTCTGTCTCAAAAACCAAACAAGCAAACAACAACAAAAAAGAATATGGAGGCCAGGCTTAATGGCTAACATCTAATCCCAGCATTTTGGGACTCGGAGGCAAGAGGATCACTTGAGCCCAGGAGTTTGAGACAACCTGGGCAATATAGTGAAACACCATCTCTACCAAAAATTAGAAAAATTAGCTGGGCCTGATGGTGCCTACATGCAGTCCTAGCTATTCCAGAGGCTGAGGCTTGATCCTGGGAAGTTTGAGGCTTCAGTGAGCCTTGGTCTTGCCACAGCACTCTAGCCTGGGTGACAGAGTGACATCCTGTCTCAATAACAACAATAATAATAATAATCTGTAACGAATGATGCAGCAAACACTGCTGACTGTCTTCCCAGGATCCCTTCTCCCCTCTCCCATTCCTAAGAGCACCTGGAATCTCAGGGGGAATCTTTCTCGGCTGGACACCATCCTAGGCTCTAGGTGGTTGGTTTAAACTGACCGAATATTCCATTCTCAGCCGTGATAAGATTAGGGATGGGCGAGGGACTCAACTGAAGCCAAGGAGAAACGACAAAGGGGCCCAGGGAATTCAGGAAAGGAAAAGTAAACGTTTTATAAAGGAAAAATCTCAAATATCAGGACCCCTCTAAACTTCTTTTTTTTTTTTTTTTTTTTTGAGACAGAGTCTTGCTCTGTCACCCAGGCTGGAGTGCAGTGGTGCTATCTGGGCTTACTGCAACTTCTGTCTCCCAGGTTCAAGCGATTCTCCTGCCTCAGCCTCTGTAGTAGCTGGAATTACAGGTGCCTGCTACCACACCCAGCTAATTTTTGCATTTTTAGTAGACAGGAGGTTTCACCATATTGGCTGGGCTGGTCTCAAACTCCTGACCTCAAGTGATCTGCCCACCTCTGCCTCCCAAAGTGCTGGGATTACAGGTGTGAGTCACTGTGCCTGGCCTAATTTTTGTATTTTGGTAGAGACAGGATCTCAAGTGCCTGTAATCCTAGCAGATGGGGAGGCTGAGGTGGGAGGATCACTTAAGGCCAGGAGTTTGAGACCAGCCTGGGCAACATAGCAAGATCCTACCTCTGCAAAAAATTTTTTTTTAGAAAAAGGGGGCTGCCGAGAATTCCGTTGTATGGATATCACTATTAATTTAAACATTCTTTCAGTAATTGAAATTTGGTTTATTTGCAAACAAAACTGACATGTAGATTTCCTTAAGTGTGTATCATTTTGCTCATGTGCCGCATCCCATCCATCATCCAAAGCTTTTTTCTTTTTTTTTTTGAGACGGAATTTCGCTCTTGTTATCCAGGCTGGAGTGCAATGGCTCAATCTTGGCTAATTGCAACCTCTGTCTCCCTGATTCAAGCGGTTCTCCTGCCTCGGCCTCCTGAGTAGCTGGGATTACAGGCACAGGACATCATGCCCGGCTAATTTTTGTATTTTTAGTAGAGACGGGGCTTCACCACGTTGGCCAGACTGGTCTCAAACTCATGACCTCAGGTGATCTGCCCACCTCAGCCTCCCAAAGTTTTGGGATTACAGGCGTGAGCCACCGTGCCCAGCCCCATCCACTTTTGTTTTCACACCCATAGTCAGCCAGAGAACCAGCCTGAAGCATCCAGGACGGCAGAGCCAAGGGGATGCCAGAGAATGAAGCTGGGGCCCTGATGATAACTGTGTCCCTCTGGACTGAACTTCGACTGAAGTCAGATGTACCCTGGCCTGCCCATTTAGGTGCCAATACATTCTCTCTGTTGCTCAAGCTGGTTTGGACTAGGTCTTTTTTAAATTACCTGCAGCATAAAAGGTTCTCATTGGCACACAATAAAATCATCACAGCTGAAATGTTAAGTGAAGAAAGTATGATGAAAATGACACATAAATGTTGATAGCAATAACCTTAAAATACAAGTGTCAAAGAACAGCAACCAGATGGAGGTGCATTCAGACTGAGGTTATGGATTGGTTGTAGGGAATTTTTGTGCTTCATTATAATTTTTTGATGCTTTTGAGTTTTCTACAATAATATGGACTACTTTCATAATCATTTGCCTCAAAACATGTTCCCTGGAAGCATAGCCTGAGACAGGGATTCCGGGGCATGTGACTTAGGGAAGAACCTGGAAGGGAGTGAGGGAAGCAGGATGTGAAGGGGAAGGAACCAAGCAAGGATGTGGCCTCAGGTCAAGTCTAGGCTTCGCCTGGTTGGGGAATGGGCCCTGAAGTGTAGACTGAGCAACAGAGGTGAACCAAGGCAAGGGAGTTGGCCATTTTTCTTTTTCTTTCTTTCTTTCTTTCTTTTTTTTTTTTTTTTTGAGACAGAGTCTTGCTCTGTCACCCAGGCTAGAGTGCAGTGGTACGATCTCAGCTCATTGCAACCTCCACCTCCTGGGTTCAAGCGATTCTCCTGCCTCAGCCTCCTGAGTAGGTGGGACTACAGGAGCGTGCCACCATACCTGGCTAATTTTTGTGTTTTTTGTAGAGACAGGGTTTCAGTATGTTGGCCAGACTGCCCTCGAACTCCTAATCTCAGGTGATCTGCCTGCCTTGGCCTTCCAAAGTGCTAGGATTACAGGCGTGGGCCACCGCGCCCGGCCATTTATTTTTATTTTTTGTTATTTATTTATTTATTTATTTTTTGAGGTGGAGTCTTGCTCTGTCACCCAGGCTGGAGTGCAATGGAGAGATCTTGGCTCACTGCAACCTCTGCCTCCCATGTTCAAGCAGTTCTCCTGTCTCAGCCTCCTTCCCTACAGGCGCCCGCCACCATGCCTAGTTAATTTTTTGTGTGTGTTTTTAGTAGAGACAGGGTTTCACTCTGTTAACCAGAATGGTCTCAATCTCCTGTCCTCGTGATCTGCCCGTCTCGGCCTTCCAAAGTGCTGGGATCACAGGTGTAAGCCACCATGCCCGGCCTTTTTTCTTTTTTAAAGACAGGATCTCACTCTGTCAACAAGGCTGGAGTGCAGGGCCATGATCATAGCTCACTGCAGTACCACCACGCCCAGCTAATTTTTAAATTTTTTGTGGAGATGAGAGGGTGTCTCTATGTTGTTCAGGCTGGTCTTGAACTCTTGGGCTCAAGTAGTCCTCCCGCCTCAGTCTCCCAAAGCACTAGGATTGCAGGTGTGAGCTACCATGCCTGACTGTGGCTGACCCTTTGTATGCCTAAATCATTGTAAGGCATTGTAAGGCCTAAATCATTGTAAGGCAATCATTGGCTATCCCTGTCGGTGGGGGGTGAAACCTCCAGGTGGTCTCCAGGCTAGCTGACTCCTGCCAGCCAAGCGCAGTTCTCCAGAGAACATAGGCATCTAAGCCTTGTCCACCAGCGAAGCAGCAGCTGGGGCCGGACACATTGGTGGTGGTGAAGGCCTTCTGGGTGAGACATCAACAGTGTTTGCAACAATCATTTAAAGAGTTATTTAACATCAGGCTGAGTGTGGTGGCTCACATCTGTAATCCTAACACTTTAGGAGGGTGAGGCAGGCAGATCACTTGAGGTCAGGAGTTCGAGACCAATCTGGCCAACGTGGTGAAACCCTGTCTCTACTAAAAATACACACACAAAAAAAAGCCAGGCACAGTGACTCACGCCTGTAATCCCAGCACTTTGGGAGGCCGAGGTGGGCAGATCACCTGAGGTTGGGAGTTCAAGACCAGCCTGACCAACATGGAGAAACCCCCTCTCTCTACTAAAAATATAAAATTAGCTGGGCATGGTGGCGCATGCCTGTAATCCCAGCTACTCGGGAGGCTGAGGCAGGAGAATCTCTTGAACCTGGGAGGCAGAGTTTGCAGTGAGCCGAGATCACACTACTGCACTCCAGCCTGGGCAGCAAGAGTGAGATTCCGTCTCAAAAAAAAAAAGAGTCATTAAACATCAAAAGGGAAAGAAAGCAAGCAGTATGCAGACTGACTCTCCAGAGGCTGGCTCTTTTCTCCCCTTAGCCTCTGCTATCTATACTTACTAGTTGGCTATCATTGAAACTTAACAAATGGCCAGAAGTGGCGGCTCATGCCTGCAATCCCAACACTTTGGGCGGCCAAGGCAGGCGGATCACCTGAGGCAAGGAGTTTGAGATTAGCGACAAAGCGAGACTCCATCTCAAAAAAAAAAAAAAAAAAAAAAAGGAAGAAAAGAAAAAGAAACTTAACAAATGTATGTAGAAGTCTTGGCTCTAGATAACTGAGAGAAATGGGACTAGCTTAGTGAGCTGCCAATTATATTACTTCTAATAATAGGATTCTTTATTAAAACAACTGTGGAAGAAAACAGTTCTTGCTTTCTATTCCTTTTTAAATCTGGGGCATTTTGCGAAATGGAAATTAACGCCTCGACTTGCATTGCTGTGTGATCTGGGGTTTTCACTTCTGCACGGGAAGCCCTGCCTGGCTTATTGGCTGCCTGCCTTGCCCTATGTCTTTTTTTTTAATTTGTGTAAATGTGTGGAGTACAAGTGTAATTTTGTTAGATGTATACATCACATAGTGGTGAAGTCAGGGCTTTTAGGGTATCCATAACCCCGATAATGTACATCATATCTGTTAAGTAATCTCCCATTATCCTTGCCCTGTTGTTGAAGCAGTTGGCTTGTTATTTTGGATTGAGCCACTTGGTGCTAGAGAAGAGAAGGCACTGAGTGAGGGAAACGTGCTTGGGAATTCTGGAGATTGTTATCCTGCCCTGCCCACTCTCTCAGGGGGTTCTCCTCAAGTACCCTGGAATGTTCCCGTGGCCCCTGTGGATCGCCACCACAAAGATCATGAGGTTCTGTTGTCCTGGCAACCAGTTGTCCAGTGCCTCTGCATTGGAGCTGCTAAGGTTCCAGGAAGAGGCAGGACTGCCCGGCCCAGCCTTGGAGGAAGACTTCTGGGCAGAAACGGAACACAGGAGCAGAGACATATAGTCTTGGCCCCAGTTTCATCTCAGTTATGCCCACCCTTTCAGTGTTCATGGATGTGCCCCTTGCTCACAAGCTAGAGGGCAGCTTGTTAAAGACCTACAAACAAGATGATTGCCCAAACAAGATGTTCTTAGCCTATAGAGGTAGATGCCTAGCAGTTCTGAAGTATAAGACTTAAGTGATGGTAACTGCCTCTAGGAGGACAGTGTTCCCTGCTGCAGGGGGAGAGGTGCGGCCCAAGCTTCTGCAGGTGGAGAGATCTTTTATTATTAACAGAATTACCCAGTGGGGAAAAGTGCAGATAAGGTCCCAGGTCATTCCATGCTCTCTGCCCTTCTCTGGGGGCTTCTAGGGATTTGGTGAGAGCTATGTCCTCTTCCACAACTCTATGCTTGGGGGCCTGCAAGGCCATCCCACACTTCTTCAGCCTCTTACCTCCTCTCTCTCTCTTTCTCTTCCTGTTCTTGAACCAAGAATGGTTCTCCAAATTGAGCCTTCTGATATGCAACTGGGGCTCCCCACTGTGAAAGTCAGGGTTAGCTTTATTTAGCTTCATCTACCTATAACTCTCATTTTGCATATTATTATTATTTTATTTATTTATTTATTTGTTTTTGGAGATGGGGCCTCACTCGGTTGCTCAGGCAGAAGTGCAGTGGCAAGATCTCAGCTCACTGCCACCCTTTGCCTCCTGGGCTCAAACCATCCTCCTGCCTCAGCCTCCTGAGTAGCTGGGGCTACAGGCGCTGGCCACCATGTCTGGCTGTTTTGTATGTTTTTGTAGAGACAGGGTTTCATCATGTTGCCCAGGCTGGTCCTGAACTCCTGAACTCAAGTGATCCACCCACCTTAGCCTCCTGAAGTGCTGGGATTATAGGCTTGAGCCACCGATCCTGGGCTTGCATAATTTTTAACCTTTAAAATGGCATAGGTTTCAGTTGTCTTTTTTAAAAAGACAAAGATGATACATATTCACTAACAGCATATTGTTTTCATCAAGGAGAAAAGAAAAGGGAAAGTTGTATTTTCACGGGCACCTTTCCACAGCCCCACGGAGTCCAGGACAGACTTTTTTGCGGGCTGTCTGCAGAGCTCAGCCCCGGGGGCCCAAACCAGGCATCTGGAGCTTCTTCTGTGGTTTTCCTCACAGTCTGCATGACAAATGAAGGCCATCCCTGGGTTTCTCTCGTGGTGCAGAAGACCCGACTACAGATTTCACAGGATCCCTCCCTGAATTATGAGTACTTGCCCACCATGGGCCTGAAATCATTCATCCAGGCCTCTCTAGAACTCCTCTTTGGAAAGCACAGCCAAGCCATTGTGGAGAACAGGGTGAGAAGGCGGGCCCTCCCCTGGCTCATCCTGACAAAGAGAGGGGGGCTCTGGGTCTGCTCAACCTTAAATCCGAAAGGGACCTTGGAGGGCCCCCTGGTATTGATAAAGGAGATACCTGAGGCTCAGAGAGTCCACAGTTTTAACCATAGAGTCAGGATCGGAATCCTAGTCCAGGTATTCCCTCCTCACACTGCTGATTTGAAAGCTCTTTCGAGATACAAATGATCTGAATTGGAGGTGTTGTTAGTATTCCCGTTACTGTTTTATTTTTTAATGTGTTTT
Organism: Rhinopithecus roxellana; assembly: GCF_007565055.1. Taxonomy (NCBI): domain Eukaryota; kingdom Metazoa; phylum Chordata; class Mammalia; order Primates; family Cercopithecidae; genus Rhinopithecus; species Rhinopithecus roxellana. Next base: position 826,329 of record NC_044557.1, on the reverse strand, counting down.
ATATATATATATTTTGAGACAGAGTCTCACTCTGTCACCCAGGCTAGAGTGCTGCAGTGGTGCCATCTTGGCTCACCGCAACCTCCACCTCCCGGGTTCAAGCAATTCTCATGCTGCATCCTCCTGCGTAGCTGGAATCACAGGCGTGTGCCACCACGCCTGGCTAGTTTTTGTATTTTTCGTAGAGACAGGGTTTCCCCATGTTGGCCAGGCTAGTCTCAAACTCCTGGCCTCAGGGGATTCACCTACCTTGTCCTCCCAAAGTGCTGGGATTACAGGCATGAGCCACCGCGCCTGGCCTCCATTACTGTTTTAGAGTGTTATTTCTATTTCTTTTCATTTTTTAATGTTTATTTACTTATTATTTTTTTGAGATGGAGTCTCACTCTGTCACCCAGACTGGAGTGCAGTGGCCTGATCTCCGCTCACTGCAACCTCCGCCTCCCAGGTTCAAGTGATTCTCCTGCCTCAGCCTCTTGAGTAGCTGGGATTACAGGTGCGTGCCACCACATCTGGCTAATTTTTGTATTTTTAGTAGAGACGAGGTTTCACCATGTTGGCCAGGCTGGTCTCAAATTCCTGACCTCAAGTGATCCGCCCACCTCGGCCTCCCAAAGTGCTGGAATTACAGGTGTGAGCCACCGCGCCAGGCCTATTTCTGTCTATTTCTTGATGGCAGGTAGGGGGTGTACATACTGTTGGTGACAGTGGTGCCTTCCAGCTTGGGGTCCAATTTCTCAGAGCTTGGCATAAGGATGCTCGTATAGTTTACATCATCTCTTCTCAAAAAGGTTAGTCTTACCCAAGATGAGGGTGATAGCAAATCCCCATCCCCTGTTCCTAATCCTCATCCCATTTGCCATCTTCACTGTTATCCTTCATTCTCTATCATGAGCAAAATGGCGGACAAGCCAAGCTATTTATGTCCTTTTCCTGTTAATGTCCCACCTTCAGCCAGTGACTCTCAGCCTCACACTCCAGTACCTCTTCCTCCATCTTTCTGTTTCCCATGTACCAGTTAGTTGGGGTGGGCGGGGGTGTCTGTGTTCCCACAGAACTGCATGGACTCGTCTTCCAGGACATGGGCTTTACAGTTTGTGAATACTCCATCTGGGACCCCAAGAAGCTATGCGTGGACCCCGACATACTCCTCAATGTGGTGGAGGTAGAGGGCCCCTGCTCACAAACTCCTCTCCAGAGCTGACTTACAGCCTAATGTTCCTCTCCTCCCCACACCTCTTAAGTCATCCAAGACCTTTTCCAGGTTTGAATTTGCCTGGCCCTTCAATGGTAACTAACATGGAGGAGGACTTCACCCCCAAATGCCCTGGGGCCACCACTCCTGGGTAAAGGTGAAGCCTGATGAGACTGTCTGTACTTGCAGCAGATCCCACATGGCTGTGTCCTTGTGATTGGGAACATTATCGACTGCAAGTTGACACCAAGTGGGTGGGCAAAGTTGGTGTCCATGATAAAGGTAAACCCAATCTCCCGCCCAGCCTTCCTGTCTTTGACTCTCTGCTCTCTCCTCCATCCGTCTCATTCTTTTTTTGTTCTCCTTTCTCCTACAGAGCAAGCAGATATTCCCATTTTTTGATATTCCCTGTCAAGGTTTATACACTGGTGACTTGGAAGAAGATACTAGAATCTTACAATACTTTGTGTCTCAAGGCTTTGAGTTCTTCTGCAGCCAGTCTCTGTCCAAGAATTTTGGCATTTATGGTACGGTACAGGCAGAAGAAGGGAGGGTCTATTGCTGAAGTGGGGCTGCGGGAGCCAAGGACTCCAGGGAGAGCACTATAGAGGCAGAAGTGGGGAGCACTGAGCTAGAATTTTGTTCTGTTACTCAATGTAGCCACCCAACCCAACTTGACTTAGATCATTTCACCCCCTCAGGCCTCTGTTTCCTCAACTATAAGATGAGAAGGTGGGGCTGGCATGGTGGGTGACACTTGTAATCCCAGTTGACACCTCCCAATCCTTCCTTTGGGAGGTTGAGGTTAGGTGATCACTTGAAGCCAGGAATTCAAGACCAGCCTGGGCAACACACCGAGACCCTGTCTCTACAAACAATTAAATCAGTTGGGCATAGTGGTACACACTGGTAGCCCTAGCTACCTGGGGGGCTGAGACAGGAGGACTGCTTAAGCCCAGGAGGTTGAAGTTGCAGTGAGCTATGATTCCACCATTGCACTCTAGCCTGGGTGACAGACAGAGAGATAGTCCCTTAAAAGAAAAAAAGGAAAGGAAAAAACAGAAGAGTAGAATTTAGTGATTTTTCAAGTTCCTTCCTCCTTTAAGACTCTGACTTATGGGTACTTTTGCTGGAAGGAGAGCCTCTGGCAACTTCTCGGAGCCTGAATACCACCCTGGCTGGGCTGCGATGAGGGTGGCTCAACCCTTTTTTCTGCGAGGTTGGAGGTTGAGATCTAGGTGAAGGCCTTAGGAGTGGAGGAAGGGGCTGAGGCTGAGGCTGTCTTCCCAACACTGCAGATGAAGGAGTGGGGATCCTAGTGGTGGTGGCAGTCAACAACCAGCAGCTGCTGGGTGTCCTCTCCCAGCTGAAGGGATTAGCCGAGGCCCTGTGGCTAAATCCTCCCAACACGGGTGCACGCATCATCACCTCCATCCTCTGCAACCCTGCTCTGCTGGCAGAATGGTAAGGGTGAGGGCTGGAGCGGGAAGGGATGGGAGAGGCCCTGGGCGCCTGCAGACCTACTGATCCACAGGATTCAGCAGGGTGCTTCTCTCCTGCCCATGTGACCTTTTTACTCCATTCATTCGTCAACATTTACTGAGGACCTGATGTATACCAATGGCGGTGCCTATACCAAGGGTTGCCTTAGAGGACAGAGTGATAGGACATTTGTTTTGCACCCAGGCCAATGTTATCTGAACTCTTCCAGGTTGCTCGGGGAGATTAGACAGCATCAGGGGCTTGCAACTCTGGCAAAATCTGCCTGGGAGCCTCCTTGGCTTGCTTAAATTAATAAGGGATCAAATCTCCCTCCCACTCATAATCATCCCAGAGCCTCAGGCACTCTGTTGGGGACCTTTGAAGGTAAAAAGAGTGGACTGGCAATGAGGGAGGTTTGAGGGCAAGGGGGTCCTCACGCCCTCCTTTCTCATTGTCCTTCCTTGGTAGGAAGCAGAGTCTAAAAGAAGTTGTAGAGAACATCATGCTAACCAAGGAAAAAGTGAAGGAGAAACTCCGGCTCCTGGGAACCCCTGGGTCCTGGGGTCACATCACTGAGCAGAGTGGGACCCATGGCTATCTTGGACTCAACTGTAAGGGTCTGGGGGCGGGTGTCCCCCTTTCTGACCTTTGGCCTGTATTTGAGCATTAAACTGCACGGACTAGGTGACCAGTTCCTAGCTTCACTCCAGATTTTGATTCTGTCCTCTGGAAAATGGGCTGCTTTAAAGACACCTCTGGATCCCCAGAAGTACCGACACTCCCTATCCTTCATAAACCAGCCTGGGTGCCTGGTGCAGTGGCTCATGCCTATAATCTCAACACTTTGGGAGGCCGAGGTGGGTGGATCCCCTGAGGTCAGGAGTTCGAGACCAGGCTAGCCAACACGGTGAAACCCTGTCTCTACTAAAAGAACAAAAAACAAAAAGTAGCTGGGCATGGTGGTGCATCCCGTAATCCTAGCTACTTGGGAGGCTGAGGCAGGAGAATCACTTGAACCTGGGAGGCGAAAGTTGCAGTGAGCCGACACTGCGCCATTGCACTCCAGCCTGGGCAACAAGATCAAAACTCCATCTCAATCAATCAATCAATCAATAGAAAATGAGAAAAGAAACCAGCCTGGGCTAGAGGAGAATTGGAGATGGCCAGTCTCAGGATCTGAGACCTTGTCGTGATTTTAGCCCAGCAGGTGGAATACCTGGTCAGGAAGAAGCACATCTACATCCCCAAGAACAGTCGGATTAACTTCAGCTGCATCAATGCCAACAACATAAATTACATCACTGAGGGCATCAATGAGGCTGTCCTCCTCACAGAGGGCTCAGAGATATGTCTTCCAAAGGAAAAAAAACTCTGATTGGAATAAAACTTTAGTCTTTGCAAAAATCTTGTGCTGATTATTCATTGCTACAATTCATTTCTTTACAAAGCACTTTCTTCACTTATTTATGAAGCAATGGTCTGGCCTCAGTACCGAGAAAGAGAGAGAGAGACAGAGAGAGAGAAAGAAAGGCCCGGAGGGGAAGGGTATATCTACCTTCATTGGCCATCTTATATTTATTGAACACCTACTACATTAAGGCCCTGAGCTGGCCGTGAAAGGGAGTACAAAAACAGGTATGAACCAGCCTGTTTTCTCTAGACACTTACAGTCTAGTTGGGAGACAAGCCTTAGTCACATAAAACACTTAAGTAGCATTTTAAGGCTGAATGTGATAGAAGTCAGAATGTATAAACAGAAAATGTGCCAGGAATTTAGAAAAGAAATACCTCAAAGTGGGCCGGAAGAGATGGGGAGCATCTCATGAGGAGGTAGGACTTGATTGGGATATTGATAGATGAATGGATTGGATGCATAACAACTAATGGAAGCTGGAAGGATAACCTAGGTCAATAACAGCCAGAGCAAGTGTCACTGACATGATAAGAAAAAATAAATGTTTATCGGGCATCTACTAATACATGGGACTCTGTAAACCCCCAGTATACCAACAGGTGTATGACAAAGTTGGTGCCCTCCACTCTTGTTGGGGAGATACAATTTACGTGGTTGAAAGGAAAAACTCACTTTTCTCTCTCCTCTACTGTGATTCTCAATTCCGACACAAGATTGTATAGGGTTTTCCCCACACAATTAATTCAGTTATTTGGTGGACATCAGTTGGGTGTCTTAAAATTCAATAGATTATTATTTTTTTCTTTTCTTGAGACAGCGTCTCGCTCTGTCGCCCAGGCTGTAGTGCAGTTGCACAATCTCGGCTCACTGCAACTGCCACCTCCCAGGTTCGAGCGATTCTCTTGCCTCAGCTTCCCAAGTAGCTGGGACTACAGGTACGTGCCACCAGATCCGGCTAATTTTGGTATTTTTGTTAGAGACGGGGTTTCGCCATGTTGGCAAGGTTGGTCTTGGACTCCTGATCTCAAGTGATCCACCCGCCTCGGCCTCCAAAAGTGCTGGGATTACAGGTGTGAACCACCGTGCCCAGTTCAATTCAATAGATTCTGATACTATCTACCTGGAGTTAGCATCAAATTCCAGAGGTGAAGGACTCAGTTCTGCAAGACTGTATCCCACTTCAGATGCCAGTCACATATCCAGGGGTGTGACCTGCGCATCTGCTATAAACTGGGCGTTCCTACCACTCCTTCCTTGGGTTTGATAATTTGCTAGAACAATTTGCACATCTCAGGGAAATAGTTTACTTACTAGATTATCAGTTTGTTATAAAAGGATACAACTCAGGAACAGCCAGATGGAAGACACACATAGGGAAAAGTGTGAGGAAAGGGGCGTGGAGCTTCCATGGTCTCTCCTCCTGGTTCCCCCTCCCAGTTCCTCCATGTGTTCGCCAACCTGGAAGCTCTCCCAAACCCTTTAGTTAGGGGCTTTTAAGAAGGCTTCATTGCGTAGGCATGATGGACTGAAACACTGGCCGTTATTGATTAACTCAACCTCCACCCGGTCCCTCTCCTCTCCCTAGAGGTCACGGGTGGAGCTAAAAGGTCCAACCTTCTAATCACATTGTCAGCCCCTCCCACAACAAGTCAGCCATCCTTATGGGCTTTCCAACAGTGGTCTCGTTAACATAAACTCAGCTGTGGCTGAAGAAGTCTCATTAGGAATAATAAACAGTGCTCCTTTCACTCTACACTTCTTAACGCTTTGGAAATTCCGAGGGTTTTGTTTTATTTTTTTGAGATGGAATTTCGGTCTTGTTGCCCAGGCTGGAGTGCAATGGCATGATCTCGGCTCACCGCAACCTCCGCCTCCTGGGTTCAAGCAATTCTCCTGCCTCAGCCTCCCAAGTAGCTGGGATTACAGGCATGCACCACCGCACCTGCCTAATTTTGTATTATTATTATTATTATTTTTTTACTAGAAATGGGGTTTCACCATGTTGGTCAGGCTGGGCTCGAACTCCTGCCTTACCTCAAGTAATCCACCTGGCTCAGCCTCCCAAAGTGCTGGGATTACAGGTGTGAGCCACTGCATCCGGCCTCCAAGGGTTTTTACGAGTTCTGTGCCAGAAACTGGACAGAGACCAAGTCTATTTCTTATCATAAATTTCAATACCACAATGATAAAAATGTAGATAACAATAAAAGGTGACATGTAATAAGTGCTAATGACTGTTTTAGTAAAGGGTTACCCCAGGGGGACTTAGTTACCCAAACCCTGCATATTCCAAGGGTCTTCAGGACTGGGCCTCACTGGCTTCTGGGGTATGCATCCAGGCCCTTGAGTGTCCTACCCGGTAAGAGTATCTTTGTGGCTTAAGACTTTGGGATGCATCTATTAGTTTGACTTCTTGGGACTGGAGACTGAGCAGCTAAGCTCTGTTGTATGGGTACTGCATGACTGTGTAATCGATCCCCAATAAAAACTCTGGACACCAAGGCTTAGGGGGGCTTCCCTGGTTGGCAGCACTTCACACATGCTGTCACACACTGGTACTGAGAGAATTAAGCACTGTCTGTGTGAATCCACTCAGTGAAGAAAACTGGAATTTTGTGCCTGGTTTCTCCTGGACTCCACCCTGTGCCTTTTTCCCTTGCTGATTTCACCCCGTTGCCTTTCACTGTAATAAACTGTAACCACAAGTGTAACAGCTATGCTGAGTCCTGTGAAAGCCTGCAGGTGGCTTCAGAGACCTCCAACACACCCGTTCAATTAGATTCAGAGCTGGGTTTAGCAGGAAGATTCAGGCAAGCCCATTTTCAGCTTCCTTGCATCCCCTGAGGATTGCTCCTGCAGGGAGTACAGATAAGTGATCAGCCTCATAGGGTTGGGCTTGAGATCCCAAAACCTGGCTGCCAAGGTTAGTAGGCTCCTGCCTGGAAAAGAAAGTCCCCTTCCCATAGACTGTAATTCTTATGAGAGGTAGCAGAGTGATATGGTTTGGCTGTGTCCCCACCCAAATCTCATCTTGATTTGTAGCTCCCATAATTCCCACATGTTGTGGGAGGGACCCACTGGGAGATAATTCAATCATGGGGGTGGTTTACCCCATACTGTTCCCGTGGTAGTGAATAAGTTTCATGAGATCTGATGGTTTTATAAGGGATTTCCCCTTTCACTTGGCTCTCATTGTCTTTTATCTGCCACCATGTAAGACGTGCCTTTTGCTTTCCTCCATGACTGTGAAACCTCCTCTGCCACGTGAAACCGTGAGTCCATTAAACCTCTTTTTCCTTATAAATTAGTCAATCTCAGTATGTCTTTATTAGCAGTGTGAAAACAAGCTGATACACAGGGCATCTGAGTAGAGGTGATTGTGAGGAGGCTTGCAAGAAAGTTCATAGAACAAACATAGCCATCTCCTCTGGCTTCCTGTTTAGAAAAGGGTTTTATTTTGAGCCCCTGTGTTTGTCCACAGTCTCACGTTCTTCTTCAGGTCTTCTGATGGCTCCTTTGTCACCAGGTTCTAAAGACTGCTTGTCCCAATGTCAGAATAACTCTAGAGAACCCTCAGATGGCAGGTTTTAACTATTCTCAAAGGCATACTAGCATGAGGAGATAATTTATTCAGCCAACGTTCTCCCCACCCTCCTGAGCCTAAGACAATAATGGACTCTCATGTTATGGAGGTCAGAAGGCTTTGAACTACTAAAGCAAGACCACTGTCTTTGACCTTTCATACTAGTGGCTTACTTGAGACACAAGGATTTCTAGTGTACCCAGCCCAGGATGCTGACAGGATTTGGTAGAGAGACTGGTTGTCTTCTCAGCCTTTGTTCGTAATTGGCTTCCATACCCCACTATTGACTTCACACTCAAGATTCACTTCAACCTTTCTTGAAAGTTTTTTTCTATCCAAATCACCTCTTTTTTTTTTTTTTTTAATACAGAGTCTCGCTCCGTCACCCAGGTTGGAGTTCAGTGGCACGATCTTGGCTCACTGTAACCTCCTCCTACCGGGTTCAAGCAATTCTCCTGTCTCAGCCTCCTGAGTAGCTGGGATTACAGGCGCCTGCCACCAAGCCCAACTAATTTTTGTATTTTTAGTAGAGACAGGGTTTCACCTTGTTGGTCAGGCTGGTCTTGAACTCCTGACCTCAGGGGATCCACACGCCTCAGCCTCTCAAAGTGTTGGGATTATAGGCATGAGCCACCATGCCCGGCCTAAATCACCTCTTAAAGTTAGTTTCAGATACCTGGTTACTTTTATTTATGTATTTATTTATGTATGTATGTATTTATTTATTTATTTATTTATTTATTCTTGTGCTTTAGCCACCTGAATAGCTGGGACTACAGGGGCATGCCACCATTCCCGACCAATTTTTGTATTTTTTGTAGAGACAGGGTTTCACCATGTTGGGCAGGCTGGTCTCGAACTCGTGACCTCAGGTAATCTGCCCGCCTCAGCCTCCCAAAGTGCTGGGATTACAGGTGTGAGCCACCGTGCCTGACCTTTGTTTAAAGTATTAATGATTTAAAATGTTTTATTGTAAACATTTGCAAACACAGTAGGAAGAATTATGAGTCTCCTTATACCCATCATCCAGTGTCCATGATTGCATTGTAGGTAACCTTGAGGCTGCAGTGAGCAACGAAAATGCCACTGCACTCCAGCCTGGGAGAGAAAGTGAGACCGTGTCTCAAAAAAATAAAAAAAATAGGCTGGGCGCGGTGGCTCAAGCCTGTAATCCCAGCACTTTGGGAGGCCGAGGCGGGCGGATCACGAGGTCAGGAGATCGAGACCATCCTGGCTAACCCGGTGAAACCCCGTCTCTACTAAAAAATACAAAAAACTAGCCGGGTGAGGTGGCGGGCGCCTGTAGTCCCAGCTACTTGGGAGGCTGAGGCAGGAGAATGGTGTAAACCTGGGAGGCGGAGCTTGCAGTGAGCTGAGATCTGGCCACTGCACTCCAGCCTGGGCGACAGAGCAAGACTCCATCTCAAAAATAAATAAATAATAAAATAATAAAATAAAATAAATAAAAATGACAAGAGAATGACAATGGCACACTAGAAAATGTCTATTTAACACAAAAGGGCCTGGCATGGTGGCTTACGCCTGTAATCCCAACACTTTGGGAGGCCGAGGCAGGCGGATCACCTGAGGTCAGGAGTTGGAGACTTTTAATAGTCCAGTTTCAACAATGGGTAGAACAAAACAGAAGGTTAACAAGAAAACAGAAGACTTGAACAACACTACAAACAACCTAGACCTAAAACATGTCTATAAACCACTCCACCCAACAACAGAAGTGCATGCGAACATTCTCCAGTATAGGTCATAAAACAAGCCTCAATAAATTTAAAAAGATTGAAATCATATAAAGTATATTCTCCAACCACAATGGGATGAAATTAGAAATCAGTAACAGAAGGAAAGCTGGGAGATTAATAAATACATGGAAATTAAACAGCATACTCCTAAATAACCAATGGGTCAAGGAAGAAATCACAAGAAAAATTGGAAAATACTTTGAGATGAACAAATGTGAATATAACATAGCAAAACTTATGAGAGAAAGTAAAAGCAGTGCTTAGAAGGAAATTTATAGCTGTAAATGTCTATTTTGAAAAAAATAAATATGATCTAGCAATTCCACTTCTGAGATACAATTCAGTCCACAGCGGTGTGGCTTATATCAGATGACATGAAGTGAAGTAGCTGGCAGATATGGAGGGGGTGTTGGTGTGTTATGTATTTCTACATGGCTCTGTTTAACTAGGTGCCAGTTGTCTGTATTCACTTTCTTGCAGAAGAAACCACATATAAGTTATGCTCAAACTGTTCCCTAACATATCAACAGTATTGGAACAAATTCAGGTTTTCAAATCAAGCATTATAGCAGAACTGACTGAACCACCAGGATTTTTTGTAGATATTGACAGCTGATTCTAGCATTCACATGGAAAAGCAAAAGACCTAGAATAGCCAAAACTGTCTTGAAAAAGAACAAAGTTGGAATACTAACATTACCTAATTTCAAGTGTTATAAAGCAATAGTAATCAAGATAGTGTGGTATAAACATGGACAATCAGTGGAACAGAATAGAGGGTCCAGAAATAAACACATCTATATATGGACAACTGATTTTTGACAAAGATACAAATGCAATGCAATGAATAGTGCTGTAAAAATTGGATAAACACACGCAAAGAAGAAAGAAATTCAGAAAGGAAGAGAGAAACAAAAGAGCTTTAATTCATACCTTGCACCATATATAAAATTTAATGAAAAACTGATCAAAAACCTAAATGTAAAACATAAAATTATAACACTTCTAGAAGAAACAATAAGAGGCCGGGCGCGGTGGCTCAAGCCTGTAATCCCAGCACTTTGGGAGGCCGAGACGGGCGGATCACGAGGTCGGGAGATCAAGACCATCCTGGCTAACATGGTGAAACCCCGTCTCTACTAAAAATACAAAAAGCTAGCCGGGCGACCTGGCGGGCGCCTGTAGTCCCAGCTACTCGGGAGGCTGAGGCAGGAGAATGGCGTGAACCCGGGAGGCGGAGCTTGCAGTGAGCTGAGATCGGCCACTGCACTCCAGCCTGGGCGACAGAGCGAGACTCCGTCTCAAAAAAAAAAAAAAAAAAAAAAAAAAAAAAAGAAACAATAAGAGAAAAGTTTCGTGATCCTGGGTTGGGTTAGGCAAGTATTTTTTAGCTACAATACCAAAGTATGATCCATGAAAGACAAAAATAGATACATTTGATCTATTTTATCTATTTAATCAAAATTTAAAATTTCTGCTCCTTCAAGTCATTGTTAAGGGAATAAAAAGATAAGACAGAGTGGGAGAAAATATTTGTAAATTATATGTCTAATAACGGGCTTATATACAGAATATGTAAATAACTCTACAAACTCAGTAAAAAGAAAACAACACAATTTTTCAAGTGGGCAAAAGATCTGAACAGACACTTCACTGAAAAAAGAAGAGATAAATGACTGGCAAATAAAGCATATGAAAAGCTGCTCAACATCAGTAGTCAATAAGTAAACACATTTTTTTTGAGACAGGGTCTCACTCTGTCGCCCAGGCTGGAGTAGAGTGGTGTTCTCTTGGCTCAGGCTTACTGCAGCCTCCATCTCCTGGGCTCAAGGGATCCTCTCACTATCACACCTGACTAATTTTTTTCTTTGTTTTTGGTAGAGACAGGGTCTCGCTGTGTTGCCCAGGCTGGTCTCAAACGCCTGGGCTCAAGTGATCCACCCACCTTGGCCTCCCAAAGTGCAGAGATTACAGGTATAAGCCACCATGCCTGGCAGGAAATTAAAATTAAAAGACCAATAATCACACCAAGTGTTGGTGAGGAAGTGGAAGAACTGGAACTCTTTTTTTTTTTTTTTTTGAGACGGAGTCTCGCTCTGTCGCCCAAGCTGGAGTGCAGTGGCCGGATCTCAGCTCACTGCAAGCTCCACCTCCCGGGTTCACGCCATTCTCCTGCCTCAGCCTCCCGAGTAGCTGGGACTACAGGTGCCCGCCACCTCGGCCGGCTAGTTTTTTTTGTATTTTTAGTAGAGACGGGGTTTCACCGGGTTAGCCAGGATGGTCTCGATCTCCTGACCTCGTGATCCGCCCGCCTCGGCCTTCCAAAGTGCTGGGATTACAGGCTTGAGCCACCGTGCCCGGCCAGAACTGGAACTCTTATACACTGCTGCTGAGAATGTAAAATGATGCAACCACTTTGGAAAACAGTTTGGCAGTTTCTTAAAGAGCTAAACATATACCTACCATATGATCCAACTATTTCACTACTAGGTATTTGCCCAACAGAAAAGGAAATATATGTCCATACAGAGCCTTGTATATGAATGTTTATAGTAGTTTTACTTGTAATGGCCAATAACTGGAAACAATTAAAATGTCCATCAATAGGGGAATGGATTTTACTAGGTTAACAAATTGTGATGTATCTATAAATGGAACACTACTCAGCGACGAAGAGGAATAAACTGTTGATATACATAGCAATATGAATGGATCACAAAATAATTATGCTGGATAAAAGAAGCCAGACAAGGCTGGGCGCAGTGGCTCAAGCCTGTAATCTCACCACTTTAGGGGGCTGAAGTGGGAGGATTGCTTGAACTCAGGAGTTCAAGATCAGCCTGGGCAATATAGTGAGACTTCGTCTCTAAAAAGAAACAACAAAAAACCCACAACATAAAAAAAATAAATAAAGCCAGACAAAAATTAGTACACACTATATGATTCCATTTGTATAATGGTCTAGAAAATGAAAACTACTCTGTAGTGACAAAAAGCAGATCAGTGGTTGTCTGGGGAAGGGGATGAGAGTTTTGGGCAGGGGAGAGAGGGAGGGATCGCCAGTGGACAGAAGGAAACTGTACGGGTGATACATATGCTCATTACTTTGATTGTGGTGATGATGTCACAGGTACCTACATATATCAAAACTTATCAAATTGCACACTTTATGTAAGTGCAGTTTATTATATGTCACTTTAGCCACAATTTTAAAAAAAGATACTTTTACTTTAAAAAGCTCTTATTAACAAAGATTGCATTGCAGCATTATGTAATGAAAAGCTGTAAACATCTTAAGAGCCCAACAATAAGGGTATGGTTAAGCAATTATATCAATCTTTGGGACTACAATGTATCAATTGAGATGACAATTATTAGCCAGGCATGGTGGCTTGTGCCTGTAATCCCAGCTGTTCCAGAGGCTGAGATGGGAGAAGAGCTTGAACCCAGGAGCTTGAGGATGTAGTGAGCTATGATGGCGTCACTTCACTCCAGCCTGGGCGACAGAGTGAGACCCTGTCTCTAAAAAGATCCCAAAAGACAATTATTACAATCAGATAGCAACAACAAAGGAAATACTTGTATAATAAATGATAAAAGAATATGAAAGAATATAAAATTACATGGATGTAAGCCAGAGAGAATATGAAAGACAGAAAATAAATGATTTGTTAGGAATAATAAGAGGTGGTTAATTTTTCTTTTTCTTTTCTTTTCTTTTTTTTTTTTTTTTTGAGATGGAGTCTTGCTCTGTCATCCAGGCTGGAGTGCAGTGGCAAGATCTTGACTCACTGCAAGCTCCGCCTCCTGGGTTCACGCCATTCTCCTGCCTCAGCCTCTTGATTACCTGGGACTACAGGTGCCCGACACCACTCCCGGCTAATTTTTTTGTATTTTTAGTAGAGACGGTGTTTCACCGTGTTAACCAGGATGGTCTCAATCTCCTGACCTCGTGATCCACCTGCCTTGGCCTCTCAAAGTGCTGGGATTACAGGCATGAGCAAGAGGTGGTTAATATTTTTATCTGAATTTCCTCATGCTGGAGTGGAGTTAACATGGGAAGGAATATATTTTCATTTTTTGAACTTAGGGGCCTGTCCCCCTTAGCGACGTGGCCTAGGACACGGGAAACACAGGGACTTAGCTTGAGTAAATTGTTAGTGAATGCTTCTGGCTCTCACGAGGAATCCACATGGTAAGGGCCATGATTCCTGCTATTGTCAATGGTTTTCAAGTGCTTGCCCCAGCTGCGTGTTCTAAGCCTTTGTGTCCATCATCTCATTTAATGCTGACAACAATCCGATGAGATAGGTGGTTATTATTATTATCCTCATTTTATGTTTTTTTTAAATATTTATTTATTTATTTTTTGGAGACAAGGTCTGGCTCTGTTACCCAAGCTGGAGTGCAGTGGCTTGACTATAAGCTCCCTACATCCTCAAACTCCTGGGGTCAAGGGATCCTCCCGCCTCATCCTCTGGAGCAGCTAGGAATATAGGCCCAGACTACCACACCCTGCTTTTTTTTTTTTTTTTTTTTTTTTTTGAGACGGGAGTCTCGCTCTGCCGCCCAGGCTGGAGTGCTGTGGCCGGATCTCAGCTCACTGCAAGCTCCGCCTCCCGGGTTCACGCCATTCTCCTGCCTCAGCCTCCCGAGTAGCTGGGACTACAGGCGCCCGCCACCTCGCCCGGCTAATTTTTTTTTTGTATTTTTTAGTAGAGACGGGGTTTCACCGTGTTAGCCAGGATGGTCTCGATCTCCTGACCTCGTGATCCGCCCGCCTCGGCCTCCCAAAGTGCTGGGATTACAGGCTTGAGCCACCGCGCCCGGCCTTTTTTTTTTTTTTAATAGAATTGGATGGGGTTCTTACTATGTTGCTCAAACTGGTCTTGAACTCTTGGACTCAAGCGATCCTCCGGTTCTGGCCTCTCGAAATGTTGGGATTACAGGCGCGAGCCGCTGCCCCCAGCGAGCGTCTGTAACCTGCCCAACCAAGGTCACGCAAGAGGCACCGGTGGCGTCCATGTGTGGCGCCCTGACCCCTGCTATAGCTCTGTCTTCCCCATCCAGGCGGTCCCCCAGCACCCCTTCATTCCCGTCTCCAGGGGACAGGCTCTGCCCTGAGGAGATGTTAAGCACCCAGGGCAGGGCCCAGAGGAAGCCAAGAGCTCTTGGAGTCCGTGCACGCTAGGATTAGCCCACTGGACCACCTTGCACAGAGCAAAGAACGATGGAACTGCATATCCGCCGGCAGACAGTGTTCTCGGTGAGGGAGGAAAACTTGCCCACAGCGGGGCTGGCACAATCAAGGAAATGCAGGAACGGGCAGGAGGGAGGGGCGGGTCCACAGCCTTTCTTACCTGGAGGAATCCCTATGGAAAGGACAAGCCGGCCGGACGCGGTGGCTCACACCTGTAATCCCAACAGTTTGAGAGGTCGAGGCGGACGGATCATCTGAGGTCAGGAGTTCAAGACCAGTTTGGCCAACATGGTGAAACCCCGTATCTACTAAAAAAAATACAAAACTTAGCCAGGCGCAGTGGTGTGCACCTGTAATCCCAGCTACTCAGGAGGCTGAGCCAGAAGGATCACTTGAACCCGGGAGACAGAGGCTGCAGTGAGCCGAGGTCGCGCCACTGCACTCCAGCCTGGGCGACTGAGCAAAACTCCGTCTCAAAAAAAAAGAGAAAAAAAGAAAGGACAAGCAGCCCCACCAGCTGCGCACCAGCCCTCGCGCGCGCAGGTGGCTGCAGAAAGGCCCGGGCTCAAGGCGGTTTCAGCAGACAAGGTGACTGCGTTTTCTGGTGTCTGTCAGTTACCACGCCGGCATTGCTGACCGCCCACGTGGACCTGGCTGGCCCAGGCTTCTGCAAGTATTGGGGTGGGGTGTTGGGGAGTGGGGCGCCAAGCGGAAGTATTCCAAAGTGCAGTACGGGACACCCCAAACCTGCCGTCAGGGAGGTTGGTCTTCAGGTGAATTCGCCTTTGAAAGTGCCTGGCGGCCGAGCACGGTGACTCTTGCCTATAATCCCAGTACTGGCCGGGCGCGGTGGCTCAAGCCTGTAATCCCAGCACTTTGGGAGGCCGAGACGGGCGGATCACGAGGTCAGGAGATCGAGACCATCCTGGCTAATACGGTGAAACCCTGTCTCTACTTAAAAATACAAAAAACTAGCCGGGCGACGAGGCGGGCGCCTGTAGTCCCAGCTACTCGGGAGGCTGAGGCAGGAGAATGGCGTAAACCCGGGAGGCGGAGCTTGCAGTGAGCTGAGATCCGGCCACTGCACTCCAGCCTGGGTGGCAGAGCAAGACTCCGTCTCAAAAAAAAAAAAAAAAGAAAAGAAAATCCCAGTACTTTGGAGGCCTAGGCGGGTGGATCATCTGAGGTCAGGAGTTCGAGACCAGCCAGGCCAAAATGGCGAAACCCTGTCTCCACTTAAAAAAAAAAAAAAAAATTCCTGGCAGTTCCAAGGTTCTCTCAGCGGGGCACACTGGGATTCCAGAGGGTTCCAGAGGATGCTGGGGACTTGTGTCCCCGGTTGGGCATTGATCCCAGCAGTTTGTGGGTGTGGCACTGGCCTTTCCCCGCGTTTCTTGGGCTGGTGAGGTCTTCACACCCTGAACTCTCCCTTAGACACCTAAGTCAGCTGCCTTGCAAGAGCAGAATGCCTGGGCCCTCACACATGGCCTGGCACTCAGAAGAATAAATACCGAGTTCTGAGTCGAGGTGGGCCTCCCACAGCTGCCTGGGCCATCCCCTCTTTGAGACACACTCAGCACATCCCAGGGTTCCTGCAAAACTGGTCCCATCCCACAGCGCTGAAGCTGTCACGGGAACATGGAGAAGTGGATCTACCCCATATGGGAAATTTAGTAAATCCCCACTAGACTCCCCTGATCTACCAGTGGCCTTGTTTTCCTCCTCTTCCTCTTGCTTGTTTCTGTTAGAATCTCTCACATCTCTTAATGGCCTTGAGCAGATCAGTTCAGACCCCAAGGTTATACCCTCCCTTCGGTATAATCCTGCCTTTAGAAGGCAGTTCACAGAGCACACTTCCCTGGATACACAGCTGAAGGGCTTAGTTAGTAGTCCTCCAACGAAAGTGGATTTCTTTGGTCAGTGGGAGTATATTCTGTGCTTAAGAAAAATCAGCTTTTCTCCATTTTATTACAATTAAAAAGTGTAGCCTAGGGGTTAGGAGACTGCACTTTGGCATGAAACAGACCTGGGTTCACATCTGTGTTCTGCATTGATCTGTGGAGCCTTGGGCAAGTTCTCTATTCTCCCTAAGGCTTGGTTTTCTCTTCTGTAAGATGGGGATAAAAATCCCTACTTTAAGGTCAGCGAGGTGGCTCACGCCTGTAATCCCAGCACTTTGGGAGGCCGAGGTGGGCAGTTCACCTGAGGTCAGGAGTTCAAGACTGGCCTGGCCAACATGGTGAAACCCCATCTCTACTAAAAATACAAAAATTAGCCAGGCGTGGTGGTGGGTGCCTGTAATCCCAGCGACTTGGCAGGCTGAGGCAGGAGAATCGCTTGAACCCGGGAGGCAGAGGTTGCAGTGAGCAGAGACGGCACCACTGCACTCCAGCCTGGGTGACAGAGTGAGATTCTGTTTCAAAAAATAAAATAAAATAAAATAAAATAAAAAATTCCTACTTTTATGGGTTGTGGTGATGATGAATAAGATCATTTATGTAAAGAGCTTGGCACAGCTGGGCACGGTGGCTCACGTTTGTAATCCCAGCACTTTGGGAGGCTGGGGCTGGTGGATCACTTGAGGTTAGGGGTTCGAGACCAGCCTGGCCAACATAGTGAAACCCTGTCTCTACTAAAAATACAAAAATTAGTCGGGCATGGTGGCGCATGCCTGTAATCCAGCTACTGGGGAGGCTGAGGCAGGAGAATCGCTTGAACCCAAGAGGTGGAGGTTGCAGTGAGCTGAGATTGCATCATTGCACTCCAGGCTGGGTGACAGTGAGACTCCATCTCAAAAAGAAAAAAAAAAAAAAACACAGCTTGGTAGATGATAAGTGCTCAGTAAGAGTTATTATTAGCAGAGCTCTTCCAGAATTTCCAGAAGGTTCATTCATCACTAAAGTCCCCAGGAGGGAATTCAAGAAGCCACCATAGCCACTGTGGGTCATGAAAGGTTGCTGTGTAGCCTCTTCATTTCTCTGGCTTCCCAGGAATGTCTGCAGGTGAGAATCCTTATCTCACTATCCCACTTCAATCTTTCTTCCTAGCTCTTTGTTTAAATTTCCCTTTTGTGATGCCCCTATACTTTCTAATGTGTTCACTCTCTCCCTCCACAACCATGGGCACATATGAAGCAGGGAGTACCACTGGGCATTGTGAGGTTCACAGCCCTCAATTGTTCAAGGAAGGAGCTGGATACATGAAAGTCCTGATGCCAGTCTCCAATGGTATGTGTCAGTGCCTGTTAACATTTTCTGGGTCAGAGACCCTTTTAGAATCTGATGAAAGGTAGGGACTGTCTTTCTAGAAAGATATATATTCTCACATGCGCATGACACTTGCCTACAATCTCAGGGGCTCTTGGACGCAGGGAAGCCCATCCAGTGCCACTCAAGTGTTCCCAAGACCCAGGTAGCCCAGATGACACCTTCAGTACCTTCCCGGGCAGTCTCTCACAGAACTGCAGCAGCAGAAAAACAGACCTCAATTCTTTCCCCTTTTCCTGCCTTCCCTTTGTCAGGAGGTGCCAAGAGAAGGAAATAATAACTGCTCTAAGGGGATCAGGGAGAGAAAGAAACAAAATCAGGCTGAGTGAGGTGGTTCACGCCTGGAATCCTAGCACTTTGGGAGGCTGAGGCGGGTGGATCACTTGAGTCCAGGAGCTTGAGACCAGCCTGGCCAACATGGTGAAACCCTGTCTCCACTAAAAATACAAAAATTAGTCAGGCGTGGCAGTGTGCCCCTGTAAACCCAGATACTCGGGAGGCTGAGACATGAGAATTGCTTGAACCCCACTGCACTCCGGCCTGGGCAACAGAAAAAGACTCTATCTCAAAATAATAATAATAATAATAATAATAATAATCCAGCACTTTGAGTCAGGCTGTGAGCAGTGAGAAATGACCAAGCAGACAGGGGCATGATTTGTGAGCTTCCCGAAGATTCATGGTTTCAGTGAAAGATACATGGTGACCAAGAGAACTCTGCGAATTGCAGGAGAAATAGGGGTTGGAATGGGAGGAGGGGGAGAATGGCTTGGCAATGTTACTGGGGCTAAGAGGAAAAGAGCTCTGAAGATTGGTTACACAACAACGTCAGTGTATGTAACACTACTGAACTTGAATGTAAGACACTTAAATGCTGAGACAAAGTCTCACTCTGCCACCCAGGCTGGAGTGCAGTGGCACGTTCACAGCTTACTGCATTCTCGACCTCCTGGGGTGAGCCCAGGCCAGGCTAATTTTTAAATTTTTTTTAGAGATGAGATCTTGCTATGTTGCCTACGCTGGTCTCAAACTCCTGGCCTCAAGTGATCCTCTTGCCTTGGTCTCTCAAAGTGCTGGGATTACAGGCGTGAGCCACTGTGCCTGGCCTTTACCATAATTTTTAGTTACTGGCCATCACGTCCTCCATGAGAATGTTTAGGGTCTACCCTGCCAGACCTACCTTCTAGAAAGTGCAGAAGCTCAATGACAGACTTTGGTCTAGGGCCTGTTTTGTCAACGGTAAGTTGATGATGGTGTGATCATTGATGGTGCCAGTGGTGGAATTAGTGTAAAGCTATAGAAAATGGGTAAGTTTAATTGAAGGGCCAGGCACAGTGGCTCACGCCTGTAATCCCAGAACTTTGGGAGGCCGAGGTGGGCGGATCACCCTGAGGTCAGGAGTTTAAGACCAATCTGGCCAACATAGTGAAACACCATCTCTACTAAATATACAAAAATTAGCTGGGCATGGTGGGGTGCGCCTGTACTCCCAGCTACTCGAGAGGCTGACAGGCAAATTGCTTTGAAGCCAGGAGGCTGAGGTTGCAGTGAGCCGAGATCATGCCACTGCACTCCAGCCTTGGTGACACAGAGAGATTTGTCTCAAAAATAAATAAATAAATAAAATAAAGAAAGAAAGAAAAAGAAAAAAAAAGTGAGTTTAATTGGAGGGGCAGGAGGAGAGAGCACAAAGCTGGCCTGCAGGTGTATCCTGCCCTCTGCCTTTCCGGAGAGTCTCACGGGCGCACCCTAATTGGGAATCTGGAAGGTTCACATGGTCATTGCTACTTTCCAGTTGCATGACTTCTGAGGCAGCAGGTGGTGCTGTTTAGCAAACTTGGGTGCCAAGAAGAAGAAACCTGAACTTTTAACTTGAGACATTGGCCCCAGCACCCGGGTAACTCTCCCTTCCGTCTACCAGGCCAGAGGAAGGTATGGGAGGTGGGAGTCTTCTTCCTCTTTAAGCTCCTTAGAGCTCCTCTGCTGGCCCCAGGGAGGAGGGAGGGCTGAGATCTGTTTTCATGTGTGTTTCCCACGTGTGTTGGTATCCCAAACGTCTCTGGAATGCAGCTCAGGTGCAGCCTTTCTGGGAGGGGTGAGGAAATTCGAGGGCATCCTCACACACCCCTCTGTCGTCGACTGGGCTGACTCACCCTCTTCTCAGCTCAGGGTAGCTTCAACAGCTTTATGAGCTCCTCTTGACCCTAGGATTACCTCCTTTCCTTAGGAAGCTGGAATTGCTCTCAGGTTTCCAGGGCTCCACAGTAAAACAGACCAAACACTCGAAAAACCTCTACTTACATGCATTTTTAAATTTCAGATTTTTATCCAGTGAACTCAGGTTCCAGAACTGTGGTGCTTTCTGTGTGGGCAGAGCGTGGGATTAGGGAAGAGGTCTCCTTCTACCCTGGGGATCAGTATTTGATTGTTTCACTGGGCTTTGCCCCCAACAATGCTAGGATTCTGGGATGTGAGAACACAACATTGGTCTGGCAGCTTCAGCAAGTTTTAAAAAGCCCTGCACTCCAAAGCCCGTGGAACCTCACGGCACACTGGTGTCTCTCTTAGCATACCCCTGTGTCCCTACTCTTGTTTTCCCTTGGCCTTACTTTTCTCATGGTGTTCTAATTTATATTGTTTAACTTAATTTATGTGGTGTTGTAAACAACCTTAAATCTTTTTTGAAACAGGACAGGGTACAAAGAAATAGAAAGAAAAACACAGCGCTAAAAGGTTAGATGTTTTGATATTTGCTGAACCTTGTGCTGATGTAAGAAAATGACTACATCCCTCAGGAACCATAAAATCTAGAAGCCTCCAAGACTGGTGGGAGAGACATGAACTCCTTATGGGAAAAGACAGCAGAACCACATAGTCATGACTTTGGGCCCCTGGGATTCCCCATGTTTCCCCCGGGCATTTTTCTAGGGTTGCTGCTGTTACCACCAAGTTTTCGGGTGGGGTGGAGTGGGACGCTTTAACCATCTTGTCATTATGGATTCATGAACTTTCCCTTGATGCCCCTAGCAGAACTTCTAAAGCTCTGAACTCATAAGACTGAAACTTTATTATTATTTGAAGGGGTGGCCTGCCCCTCCACACCTGTGGGCGCTTCTCGTTAGGTGGAAGGAGAGACTTGAGAAAAGAAATGAGACACAGAGACAAAGTATAGAGAAAGAAAAGGTGGGCCCAGGGGACCGGCACTCAGCATACAGACGACCCGCGCCAGCACCGGTCTCTGAGTTCCCTTAGTATTTATTGATAATTATCTTTACTATCTTAGAAAAAGGGAAGTAGCAGGATAATAGGATCATCACAGGGAGAAGGTCAGCAGTAAGACATATGAATAAAGATCTCTGTGACATAAGTTTAAGGAAAAGTGCTGTGCCTCAATATGCATATGTAAACATCTCCATAAACCTTTTTAGTGCATAAAGAGCAGCATTGCGCTAGCAAGTCCCACCTTCAGCCCTAAGGCGGTTTTCTCCTTTCTCAGTAAACAGAACATACAATCGGGTTTTACACCGAGATGTTCTATTGCCCAGGGACGGGCAGGAGACAGATGCTTTTCTCTACCTCAACTGCCAAGAGGCTTCTTCCCTCTTGCACTAGTCCTCCTCAGCACAGACCCTTCACGGGTGTCAGGCTGGGGGGCGATCAGGTCTCTCCCTTCCCACGAGGCCATATTTCAGACTATCACATGGGGAGAAACCTTGGACAATACCTAGCTTTCCTAGGCAGAGGTCCCTGCGACCTTTGGCAGTGTACGTGTCCCTGGGTACTTGAGATTAAGAGAATGGTGATGACTTTTAACCAGCATACTGCCTTCAGGCACTTGTTTAACAAAGCACATCCTGCACAGCCCAAAATCCATTAAACCTTGAGTCACCACAGCACGTCTCTTGCAAGGACAAGGTTGGGGGTAGGGTCACAGATTAACAGCATCTCAAATACAGAACAAAATGGAGTCTCTTGTGTCTACTTCTTTCTATATAGACACAGTAACAGGCTGATCTCTCTTTCTTTTCCCCACAATTATTATTATTTTTTAGAGATAGGGCTTGCTCTGTCCCCCAGGCTGGAATGCAGTAGCATAATCATAGCTCACTGCAGCCTCGAAATCTTCAGCTCAAGTGATCCTCCTGCCTCAGCCTCCCGAGTACCTGGAACCACAAGCATGTGCCACCATGCCTGGCTAATTTTTTAAATTAAATTAACAATTTTAATTAACTTATTTAATTAAAATAAAAAAATTTAAAATTAAATTGTAGAGATGGGGTCTCGTTGTGTTGTCCAGGCTGATCTCAAACTTCTGAGCTCAATTGATCCTCCTGCCTCAGCCTCCCGAAATGCTAAGATTATTGCCATGAGCCACTGTGACTGGCTAGTTGATTCTAAAATGAATATGAAATGCAATGGTCCAGGTGGGGCACAGTGGCTCATGACTGTAATCCCAGCACTTTGGGAGGCTGAGGCGGTTGGATCATTTAAATGCAGAAGTTCGAGACCAGCCTGGGTAACGTGGTGAAACTCTGTCTCTACCAAAATTACAAACGATTATCTGGGCATGGTGGCACTCAGCTGTAGTCCCAGCTACTCGGGAGGCTGAGACAGGGGGATCACTTGAGTCCGGGAGGATGAGGTTGCAGTGAGCCGAGATTGTGCCACTGCACTCTGGGCTGGGTGACAGCATGAGACTCTGTCTCAAAAAAAAAAAAAAAAAAAAAGAAAAAGAAAGAAAAATTAAAAAAAGAAATGCAAAGATCTAAGAACAGCTGATAAATCTTGACAGAGGAAGTACAAAGCTGAAGACTTTACACTACTAGATATTAAGATGTGTTACGAAACTGTGGTAATTAAGACAGTATGGTATTGGTTCAGTAATAATGAAATAGACCAGGGAACAGAATAGAGTTCAGAAACATGATATTGACAAGCTGAAAGGGGAAAGCTGGGTTATTCAATAAATGGCACTGGGTCTATGGGATATTGTAGGGGCTGAGGAAAAACTTTCCCTCTACCCTCTGAAAGTTCACTGAAAAATCAACTCACAAAAGGCAGATTAGGAAGAGAAATGGCCTACAAATTTTTTAACATGAACAGGAATCTTATCAAAATATAAGATCTCAAAGAAAAATATCATTGATGCTTTTATACTATCTTGAAGTTACAGAAAGAATAGGGGCTATGCCGGGCGTGGTGGCTCAAGCCTGTAATCCCAGCACTTTGGGAGGCCGAGACGGGTGGATCACGAGGTCAGGAGATCGAGACCATCCTGGCTAACATCCCGTCTCTACTAAAAAAAAAAAATACAAAAAACTAGCCGGGCAAGGTGGTGGGCGCCTGTAGTCCCAGCTACTCGGGAGGCTGAGGCAGGAGAATGGCGTGAACCCGGGAGGCGGAGCTTGTAGTGAGCCGAGATCCAGTCACTGCACTCCAGCCCAGGCGACAGAGCGAGACTCTGTCTCAAAAAAAAAAAAAAAAAAGAAAAAGAAAAAGAAAAAAGAATAGGGGCTTGGATTGGTGGCAAAATAGGTTGTGGGAGGGAGAGAAGAGGGGACTGGCTAGCAAAGGTGTCTTGTTATACGGAGATCTCACAGGTAGGAGCCTTCAGAGAGAATAGGTGGTAAATGTTCCTTTCAGACCTTTAATGGTGTTCATCTTTCCTGGATCCAGGCAAGGAAGGACCTCAGAGAGAGCCTGACTTTATCACACAGATTCTCAACCGATGCAAATCTCCCTCATGAAAGACAGCTTGGGGCTGGGCGTGGTGGCTCATGCCTGTAATCCCAGCACTTTGGGAGGTCTAGGCAGGCAGATCACTTGAGGTTAGGAGTTCGAGACCAACCTGACCAACATGGTGAAACCTCATCTCTACTAAAAGTACAAAAATTAGCCGGGTGTGGTGGAGGGCGCCATAACCTCAGCCACTCAGGAGGCTGAGGCAGGAGAATTGCTTGAATCTAGGAGGTGGAGGCTGCAGTGAGCTGAGATGGTGCCCCTGCACTCTAGCCTGGACGACAGAGTGAAATTCCATCTGAAAAAAAAAAAAAAAAAAAAAAAAAAAGACAGCTTGGTAGGACTCCTTCTGTCCACAGGTCCTCTGAACAACCATCTCAAAATAGGCTGGTCAAACTAGGCTGGATGTGGTGGCTCATGCTTGTAACTCCAATACTTTGGGAGGCTGAGGTGGGAAGATCGCTGGAGCCCATAGTGCGCTGTGATTGCATCTCTGCACTCCAGCCTGGGGGACAGAGAGAGATGCTGTCTCAAAAAAGATTTAAGATTGGGCACGGTGGCTTACGCCTGTAATCCCAACAGTTTGGGAGACCAAGGCAGGTGGATCACTTGAGGCCAGGAGTTCAAGACTAGCCTGGCCACCATGGTGACACCCTGTCTCTACTAAAAATATAAAAATTAGGCCTGGCGCGGTGGTTCATGCCTGTAATCCCAGCGCTTTGGGTGGCCGAGGTTGGCGGATCACCTGAGGTCAGGAATTCAAGACCAGACTGGCCAATATGGCAAAACCCCATCTCTACTAAAAATACAAAAATTAGCCAGGTGTGGTGGCTCATGCCTGTAATCCCAGCTACTTGGGAGGCTGAGGCAGGAGAATCGCTTGAACCCAGGAGGTGAATGTTGCAGGGAACCGAGATTGTGCCACTGCACTCCAGCATGGGCAATGACAAAAAAAGCAAGACTCTGTCTCAAAAAATAATAATAATAATAATTAGCCGAGTGTGGTGATGCGTGCCTGTACTCCCAGCAACTTGGTAGGTTGAGGCAGGAGAATCACCTGAACCTTGGAGGCGGAGGTTGCAGTGAGAGATGGTGCCACTGCACTCCAGCCTGGGTGACAGAGTGAAACCCTGCCTCAAAAAAATTTTTTTTAATGCCAAAGTATATTTTGGAGTGAAATCTTTTGGATTCCTTCAGTATTCATATGGGGAAAAATGAATCTTGGTCCCAACAGATACTATTATGGTAGGGAAAATTTTGTGCTTCAATGGAAAACTGCATTATCTATAGCACATTCTCTGGATTATCTGATTTTGGTTCTGTGGTAGCTGTTTTACAGCTCTGTGTCTGGTAGACAATTGATAGCAATGCAAAATTCATAAAAGCAAATTGTCTAGTGGAGGGACACTCCCTGCCCCCTCCTCCAGAAAAACCAGCTTTGCCTCCATTTGCGTATTCGTTTCAATATTTCTGGTCTCTAAATGTGTCTATTCTTTGGATTCACCTTTGAACTGGTTGTAACACCTTACTAATTTTTCTTAATAATAAGTGAAATAAAATTTTAATGTGTTTATTTTCATGTCTGTATGAAAGTTCATAATTTTATCTTTTTTAAAAAACTAACTTTTGGGTTGGGTGCAATAGCTCATGCCTGTAATCTCAGCACTTTGGGAAGCCGAGGGAGGTGGATCACCTGAGGTTGAGTTCGAGACCAGCCTGGCCAACATGGCAAAACCCCATGTCAACTAAAAATACAAAAATTAGCTGGGTGTGGTGGCTCATGCCTGTAATCCCAGCTACTCGGGAGGCTGAGACAGGAGAATTGCTTGAACCTGGGAGGCAGAGGTTGCAGTGAGGTGAGACGGAGCCACTGCTCTCCAACCTGGGTAACAGAGCAAGACTCTGTCTCAAAAAAAACAAAAACAAAAACAAAACAAAACATTAACTTTTGCCCAGGAACAGTGGCTCACGCTGTAATCTCAGAACTTTGGGAGGCCGAGGCAGGTGGATCACTGGAGCTCAAGAGTTTGAGACTAACCTGGGCAATGTGGAGAAACCCCACACCTACAAAAACTACAAAAATTAGCCAAGCATTGTGGCTCATGCCTGTAGTGCCAGCTATTCACACTTGGGAGGCTGAGGTAGAAGGCTCACTTGAGTCTGGGAGGTTGAGGCTGCTGTGAGCCATGATCACGCAGCCTGGGTGACAGAGCAAGACCCTGTCTCAAAAAAAATTAACTTTGAATAATACAAAAAATTAAGTGAATTTCTAATATAAAGGTGGAAAGCAAAGCAAAATGCTTTTAGAAGACAATA
This sequence comes from Rhinopithecus roxellana, assembly GCF_007565055.1. NCBI lineage: Eukaryota > Metazoa > Chordata > Mammalia > Primates > Cercopithecidae > Rhinopithecus > Rhinopithecus roxellana. The sequence goes on along the minus strand of NC_044557.1, from coordinate 800,377 downwards.
AAGGAGAACATATTCATGACTTTGGGACAGCAATGATTTCTTAGCCAGGACTTAAAACCCTAACCATAAAAGCAAAGACTGATCATTTGGGTGTCATTAAAATTAAGAACTGCTTTTCATCAAGAAACACCACCAAGAGAGTGAAAAGGCATTCCACAGAGTGGGAGAGGATACTTGCATTACATTATAGATTTGATATCTCTATCTTTGTATTGACATCTACAAATCAATACAAAGACAGAAGAAAAATGGGCCAAAGATATGAATAGGCCCATCACGAGAAAATCATATCCAAACGGTGAAAAAGCTTAAGAAAAAGCATATAGCCTCATTAGTCACCAGGGAAATAAAAATTAAAACTATTGCACAGCCGCCAGAAGGGTGAAATACAAAAGACAATACTAAATGTCTTCGTCTGCTTGTGTTACTATAAGGAATACCCAAGTCTGGGTAATTTATAAATAAAAGAGTTTCATTTGGCTGCTGGTTCTGCTGGCCGTACAAGAAGCACGGCACCAACATCTACTTCTGATGAAGGCCTCAACCTGCTTCCACTCATGACGGAAGGCAAACAGAAGCCTGCGTGTGCAGAGACCATAGGGTGAGAGAGAAAGCAACAGAGACAGGGAGGTAGAAGCCTTTTTTTTTTTTTTTAAACAACCAGCCCAGGTTGGACGTGGTGGCTCACGCCTGTAATCCCAGCACTTTGGGAGGCAGAGGCGGGTGGATCACTTGAGGCCAGCAGCTCAAGACCAGCCTGGCCAACACAGCAAAACTCCATCTCTACTAAAAATACAAAAATTAGCTGGGCATGGTGGCAGGAGCCTGTAATCCCAGCTACTCAGGAGGCTGAGGCAGGAGAATTGCTTGAACCTGGGAGGCGGAGGTTGCAGTGAGCTGAGGTCACGCCACTGCCCTCCAGCCTGGGTGACAGAGCAAGACTCCGTCTCAAAGAAAAACAAACAAACAAACAAAATGAAAGAAAGCAATCAGCCCTCACAGGAACTTACAGAGCAAGAACTTACTACTTCCAAGACTGCACCAAGCTGCCCTGAGGTCTTGAGGGATCCGGCCCCATGACCCAAACACCTCCCATTAGGTCCCACCTCCGACACTGGGGATGACATTTTAGCATGAGGTTTGGTTGGGTCAAATATTCAAACCATAGCACTGAGGTTGACAACGACGTGGAGAAACTGGATCTCAAACATTGGTGGGAGTATAAATTGGTATAACCTATTTAGAAAATTGTTTAGCAATATCCCTTAGTGCTGAACATATACCCACCCTTTGATCCAGCAATTCCATTCTTGGGTGTGGGTGCACACTTATGTCTATGCACTGAAAGAGGAGAATGTAGAGCAATTTTATTCCCCATACCCCTGTATTCGCTTCCTGTGGCTGCTGTCACAAATTACCACTAACTGGGTGTCTTAAGACAAGAGACAGCCGGGCACAGTGGCTCACACCTGTAACCCCAGCACTTTGGGAGGCCAAGGTGGGCAGATCACCTGAAGTCAGGAGTTTGAGACCAGCCTGGGCAACACGCTGAAACCCCATCTCTACTAAAAATACAAAAATCAGTTAAGCATGGTGGTGGGCGCCTGTAATCCCAGCTACTTGGGAGGCTGAGGCAGGAGAATTGCTTGAACCTGGGAGGCAGAGATTGCAGTGAGCTGAGATTGTGCCACTGCACTGCAGCCGGGGTGACAAAGTGAGACTCCATCTCAAAAAAAAAAAAAAGACAACAGATACTTATTTTCTCACTGTCAGTTCTGGAGGTCGAAAGTCCAGAATGAAGGTGTCAGCAGGGCTGAACGCTGTCCAGAGGCTCTAAGGAGGTGTTGTCACTTGTGTCCTCTGGCTTCTGGTGGCCTTGGGCATTCCTTGGTTTGTGGATGCATCATTCTCATCTCTGCCTCCTCCTTCTCAGGGCTTTCTCCTCTTGTTTGTGTAGTCTCACTCTGCCTTGTTCTGTTAGGACACTTGTCACTGAAGCGAGGGTCCTTCTGGATAATCCGACATGATCGTCTCATATCAAGGGCCTTAATTTAATTACATTGGCGAAGACTCTTGTTATATATATAAAATTTATTTATTTTAGAGATAGGGTCTCACTATATTGTTCAGGCTGGAGCACAGTGGCTGTTCACAGGTGTGATCCCACTACTGATCAGCACAGGAGTTTCGACCTTCTCTGTTTCCAACCTGGGATGGTTCACCCCTCCTTAGGCAACCTGGTGGTTCCATGCTCACAGGAGCTTACCAGATTGATGCTGAACTTACTGCAAACACCAAAGCAGCCTAGTGCACTACAGTCCAGAACTCCTGGGCTCAAGTAATCTTCCAGCCTTAGACTCCTGAGTAGCTGGGACTACAGGTGCATGCCTGTATGCATGTGAGACTCTTATTTCTCACATGCCCCATAAGACTCTTATTTCTAAACAAGGCAGCATTCACAGATCTGAGGATTAAGACATGGACATATCTTCTGGAGAGCCATCGTTCAGTCTGCTGCAAGCCCTAGACTACAAATAACATGAATGTCTATCAGCTTTAGAATGGAAAATAAACTGTGGTATATTAATACCATGGAATACTATAAACCAATAGGAATGAAAAAATTATTACTACAGGAACAGCATTAGTGAATCTCATAAACATAATGCTGATTGAAAGAAGCTAGATTGGCTGGGCGTGGTGGCTCACACCTGTAATCCCAGCAGTTTGGGAGGCTGAGGTGGGTGGATCACCTGAGGTCAGGAGTTTGAGACCAGCCTGGCCAATATGGTGAAACCCCGTCTCTACTAAAAATACAAAAATTAGCCAGGCATGGTAGTGTGTTCCTGTAATCCCAGCTACTCAGGAGGCTGAGGCAGGAGAATTGCTTGAACGCAGGAGGCAGAGGTTGCAGTGAGTCGTCCAGCCTGGACGACAGAGCAAGACGCTGTCTCCAAAAAAAAAAAAAAAAAAAAGCTAGACCCAAATGTCTGATAAATGTTTGATTCACTTATGTTCAAAAATAGCAAAATGAAGCTGGGCGAGGTGGCTCACACCGTAATCCCAGGTACTTGGGAGGCTGAGGTAGGAGGATCACTTGAGCCCAGGAGTTTGAGGCTGCAGTGAGCTATGATCATGCCACTGCACTCCAGCCTGGGTGACAAATGAGACCCTGTCTCTTAAAAAAAAAAAAAAAAGCAAAACTTATGTATAAAGACAGAAATTAGGACAGGGGTAACTTTTGGAGAGGAGGGGGCCTGGGAAGGACTCACAGGCAGATTTCTGTAGGTGCTGATACTATTTCTTTACCTGGGTGGTGAAAATTCACCAAACCAAACATTTTGGTACACTTTATCTTTTTTTTTTTTTTTTTTTTTTTTTTTTTTTTTTTTTTTTGAGACGGAGTCTCGCTCTGTTGCCCAGGCTGGAGTGCAGTGGTGCAATCTCGGCTCACTGAAGGCTCTACCTCCTGGGTTCACACCATTCTCTTGCCTCAGTCTCCTGAGTAGCTGGGACTACAGGCACCCACTACCATGTCCGGCTAAGGTACACTTTTTCTGCATAGGATGGCTATAATACATTTTTCGTTTCATCCTCTTTCCTTTATTATAGCTATGCTACATTTTAATGAAGTTTGTTTTAAAAAAATCTTATTACTGGCTGGGTGTGGTGGCTCACACCTGTAATCCCAGCACTTTGGCAGGCTGAGATGGGCAGACCACCTAAGGTCAGGAGTTCCAGACCAGCCTGGCTAACATGGTGAAACTCTGTCTCTATTAAAAATACAAAAATTAGCCTGGCATGGTGGTGTGCACGTGTAATCCCAACTACTTAGGAGGCTGAGGCAGGAGAATCGCTTGAACATGGGAGGCGGAGTTTGCAGTGAACCAAGATCGCATCATTGCACTCCAGCCTGGGCAATAGAATGAGACTCCATCTCAAAAAAAGAAAAAAAAAAATTGTTACTATACAGGTGTGAGCCACCATGCCTGACTTACGATGAACAGATGTATTTTTAGCATCAGAAAACAAATAGATATAGATATAGATATAGATATAGATATAGATATAGATATAGATATAGATATATATGTGTGTGGAGTGGCACAATCTCAGTTCACTTTAACCTCTACCTCCTGGGTTCAGGCGATCCTTGTGCCTCAGCCTCCTGAGTAGCTGGGATTACAGGCACCCACCATCATGCCGGGCTAATTTTTGCATTTTTTTAGTAGAGACAGGTATTGCCATGTTGGTCAGGCTGGTCTCAAACTCCTGACCTTAAGTCATCCACTCTCCTCGGCCTCCCAAAGTGCCGAGATTATAGGCGTGCCCAGCCAAACAATAATTTTGAAATTTAAAGATAGAGATGGGGGTCTCACTATGTTACTACCCAGGCTGGTCTTGAATCCCTGAGTTCAAGGGATCCTCCCACCTCAGCCTCCCAAAGCGTTAGGATCACAGGCATGAGCCACTATGCTGGCCTAAACCTTATATTTTAGAAAGCTAATTATACACGGTGTAGTGCTAAAGGTGGCAAGGATTGAATGGACAGATGCTGAAGCTTTGCAAGTTATTTATGTCTGTTCTACTTAACTTGAACTGCCTTCTATTTACAAAGAATCAGGAGAACTAGAAATGGTGATAGAAAGGTGAAGTACTGGCCAGCTACAGTGGCTCATGCCTGCAAGCCACTGATTTGGGAGGCCCAGGTGGGAGGTCAGCTTGAGGCCAGGAGTTTGAGACCAGCCTGGGCAACACAGTGAGACCCCATCTCTACAAAAAATAAAAAAGCCGGGCACAGTGGCACATAGCTGTAGTCCCAGCTACTTGGGAGGTTGAGGCAGGAGGATCGCTTGAACCTAAGAGTTCAAGGTTGCAGTTGAAGCAGGAGAATAGGGAATTAGGGTAACTAAGGGTTAAGGCATAAGCAAAAGAACAACAGGTGCAGCCAGTTCTAGGCAAGATTAGGCAGCATCCAGGCCACATCCTCACTCCTGTGATAATACTTCAGACTCTGATTTGTTGTGTACCAATCCGTCATAGGGTATAACCAATGGAGGCCTCTAAAGGGCACCTGGGGTGTTACCAAATTCTTTTAGCTTAATAAAAACCCTAAAGAACATTGCAATCGGGGCTCTTGAGTCACTTGCTCGAGGCTGCTCCCACTCCGTGGCGTGCACTTTCACTTGAATAAATCTGCACTTTTGTTGCTTTTTCCTTTTGTTGCTTTGTGTGTTTTGTTCAATTTTTTATTTAATGCATCAAGAACCTGGACAACTCACAGTCAAGACTTCCCATCCCATAACACTGTGAGTGATGATTGCATCATTGAACTCCAGTTTGGGCGACAGAGTGAGACCCTGTCTCTAAAAACAAACTAACAGGCCGGGCACGGTGGCTCAAGCCTGTAATCCCAGCACTTTGGGAGGCCGAGATGGGCGGATCACGAGGTCAGGAGATTGAGACCATCCTGGCTAACACGGTGAAACCCTGTCTCTACTAAAAAAATACAAAAATCTAGCCGGGCAAGGTGGCGGGCGCCTGTAGTCCCAGCTACTCAGGAGGCTGAGGCAGGAGAATGGCGGGAACCCGGGAGGCGGAGCTTGCAGTGAGCTGAGATCTGGCCACTGCACTCCAGCCTGGGCGACAGAGCAAGACTCCATCTCAAAAAAAACAAAAAAACAAAAAAACAAAAACAAAAAAAAAAACAAACAAAACAAAACAAGAAACAAAGATGAGGTGCCCATTTCCTGCTTTTGAGATGATTCCAAGTGAATAAAGCAAGTCCTGAATAAAGCATAAGAAATCAACTAGGAAACAGAAGCAATCTGGCTAGGACAGGCCTAAAGGAGGGATTTGTGCAGTGGGAAGGGAAGGAAAGGGGTGCACATTTTCTACTACATTGTATTTATGGGATCCAGGGGTCTTCTTTGAGGGGACCTGACAAATTGGAAAGACAATACCTTTGCATTATCTATAACATAAGCTTTGTTCAACAAAGCCATGCTCTTAACAAGGTTGCAGGGGAAATGGTTAGCCACTTGCCTGTTGAGATCATTTTCTGTCCAGTTTTCTGTCCATGCCAAAGGCTTGCACGTCATTTATGGATCTACTTACCTTGAACTGCCTTCTATTTGCAAGCAATCAGGAAAGCTAGAAATGGCAATGCAGAGGTGAAGTACTGGCCGGCACAGTGGCTCGTGCCTACAAACCACTGCTTTGGGAGGCTGAGGCAAGAGGATTGCTTGAGCTCAGGAATTCAAGACCAGCCTGGGCAACACAACAAGACTCCTGTCTCTACAATAAACTTTTAAAAAATTGGCCAGGCATGGTAGTGTGTGCCTGTAGTCCCAGCTACTTGGGAGGCTGAGGCAGGAGGATTGCTTGACCCCAGGAGTTTGAGGCTGCAGTGAGCTGTGATTGCAGCACTGCGGGGACTGCAGTGAGTCTCAGGACAATGTGTTCTACCTTGGTGAAGGGGAGAAAACAGCCACCAAGGCGCCTGGGCCACGGTTTCAACCTCCACATTGCCACAGCTATTGGAGCAAGGGAAAGAGAACCCGATGTCAGGCACTTCGACCTCCCTGCTTCTCACTGACCCCACAAGGCAGGAAGCCCTTGCTCCTCAAACCTACACCTGGAAGGTGCCCACGGCCAACCAAGCAGGCAGGAGGCTGAGGCAGTTGGACACGGGGAAGCCCGATGCCTGTTCAGAGCCAGGTGAGTGAATCACCCTGTGTGGATGTTTGTCACCACACCCCAGAGTCTGAAGCAAAGCAGAAGGTCAAGGAGCCATTTCCAGTCCCTTTCTGCTCCTCCATAGGATAGCACAAGAGCCCACCTGGAGTCCCCAGAGATGGTTTCTGAGCTAGTGTCCCTGCAGCAGGGTGATCAGGGACAATGAAGGGCTCTGGGGGAGTGATTGCCAGGAGGGTTCTCTCCCTGGAACCCCTTTTCTCCTCTCCCCCAGCATGGCACCAGAGACTCTCCTATGCAAGAGGTGCTTCCCGCTGGCCTAGACACAGCCCTGCCTTCTCATCAGCTCTAACTGCACAGCTCGGCTGCCCAGGACCATCCAGGTGGCTGGGAGTCCTAGCACTCTCTGCTCTGCTGCTTTTGAAGTAGGACAGGTGTCTCACCTGTCCAGTCTAACCTGCCAGGCTTGTCCACGTGCTCAGAGCTGATTGAAACTCTTCCTCTTTCAGTCTGAGCTAGAGGCGGGGCAGGGTGGGAGGAAGGCGCAGCTGTCCTGTCCCGCCGCTGCACCCTGGCTGCGGGAGGTATTTACAAACACTCCTGGAACTCAGTGACCCTGTGCGGGTTCAGCCAGCCAGCATGGCCTGGCCTTTGGGAGCGCGGAGGGTCGGCCACGGTGGAGTCTTCCCAGGGCTGGCGGGGAGCCAGGGGCCTGCAGGGTGCCCGCCTTATCACTGCCCTTGCTGTTGTCCCTGTGCATCCCCTAGCCTGGATTCTGGGTCTGGAAAATTGGGAGAAGACAGTGACTCCTGGGCAGAGAGTCGTGGGGACAATGTGCTCTGGGCTGGCGGAGGGGAAAAAACAGCCACCAAAGCAGCTGGAGGCAGCAAGGCAGCTCTGTGGCACAGCTGGTGCTGGGGCTTTGGCCGCTCTCTTCTCTGAAAAATTTCCAGTTCCTGCCTTGGGAAGCCTCCACTCCTTTGAGCTAACCCTTGCCAGTGGCCAGTGTCCGATGAGAATGGTCTGGATTTCTCCTGGGTGGTGAGGCAGCTGTGCCCGCCTCCAAACTACCACATCTGCTTTCACCAAAGTCTATTTGCGTCTCACAGAAACTCAAACACATGAGGTCACAGGTCCTTCCCCACCCTCTTTGTCCTCTAATCCTTTCCATGAGTGGAAGACATGCTTTGTTTCATACTCAGCTGGGGAGGCTGTCCAGCTAGGCTTTATACCTTGTTCTCTTTACTGGGGGAGCAGCACTAAAAATGTGAGTGTTGGAGAGGAGGGGGGAGTAGAGCTGAAAAACTTCCTCCCAGGCTCAGTTGTTTGTTTGTTTGTTTTTAAAGATAGGGTCCCACTCTGTTGCTGAGGCTGAAGTGCAGTGGTGCAATCATAGCTCACTGCAGCCTTGAACTCCTGGGCTCCAGCAATCCTCCCACCTCAGCCTCCCTAGTAGCTGGGACCACAGGTGGACGCCACCACACTCAGCTAATTTTTGAAGTTTGTTTTATAGAGACAGAGTTTCAGTATGTTGCCCAGGCTGGTCTTGAACCCCTGGGTTCAAGTGATCCTCTAGCCTTGGCCTCTCAAAGTGTTGGGATTACAGGTGTGAGACGCTGTACCCCTACCTCCCCAGGTCAGTTTTGAACTGAAATCTGTGACTTTGTCCAGCTAGTGTGTAGTAGAACATTGGACAGGTAGGATAATCAAGAGGAAAGTGTATACCCTCTTATTTAATTCAGTACCGACTTAGAAGACACTCCAAGATGGGGAAGGGGTAGGCAGATTGGGGCAGAAGGCAGACAATCCCCAGGTGAAAATGAATGAAGGCATCTGGCTGTGACCTGCCTGCCAAGCTGTTGGCTGCTGGGCTCCTTCTGCTCATATCTCCCTTGCAATCTGAGAACAGCCTAACCAGGTCATTGCTCAAAGTTCTCTGAAGGCTGGCTCCCCGGTCTCACACTGTGGCATAAACTCCTTAGCCTGGTGTTCACGGTCTGAGCCCAGCCTGTCTTATTTCTGTCTTATTTCTACCACTCATTCTCAGTGGCCTCCTAAAGCATCCTACACTCCAGTCACAATGGGATATGTGAAACCTGGAAAGCCACGACTCTCTGGTCCCGTATCTTTGCATAGGCTGTTCTCCTGTTGTCTCCTGAAACTCTCTTCTCATATGTCTCCTCCTCTTTCTGTCAAATCTGATATATCCTTCAGGGCCCAGCTGAGCCCCTCCTCCTTCACAAAAATCCACCAACTTACAGAAATCGCTCTCTCCTCAAAACACCCAAAGCATCACAGTAATCAGGACTTTCTTTAGATGATGATGGAGTACCTTGGAACTGAGTCTCATTCAGCTTTGTGCCCTTGGTAGCACCTGGCACATGCCTGGCACAAAGCAAGTGCTCAATAAATTGTAACAGGGTCTCGCTCTATTGCCCAGGCTGGAGTGCAGTGACATAATCATAGCTTACTGTAGCATCAAACTCCTGGGCTCCAGTAATCCACTCACCTTAGCCTCCTGAGTAGCTGGGACTATAGGTGCGTACCACCATGCCTGGCTAATTATTGGTTTTATTTTTTATCTTTTTGTAGTAATGAGATCTTGCTGTGTTGCCCAGGCTGGTCTTGAAGTCCTGGCTTCAAGCGATCCTCCCACCTTGGCCTCCCAAAGCACTGGGATTACAGGTGTGAGTCACTGCATCTGGCCTCAAGAAGCCTTTATGGAAATTAATTGAGCCATAATGTTGAATGAGTATAATGGATCATCCAGAAGGGAAAATGGCACCAAAACAACATAGTTGTTAGGCTTTCTTGCCCCTTCTATGCCTGCTGGGTCCTTTCCCCCGCTCCTCCCATCACCTTTACATATTTCCAACATGGCCAGGTACAGTGGCTCACCCTGTAATCCCAGCACCTTGGGAGGCCAAGGTGGGCAGATCACTTGAGGTCAGGAGTTCAAGACCAGCCTGGCCAACATGGTGAAACCCCGTTTCTACTAAAAATACAAAAATTAGCGGGCATGGTGGTGTACACCTGTAATCCTAGCTACTTGGGAGGCTGAGGTACAAGACTCGCTTGAACCTGGGAGGCAGAGGTTGCAGTGAGCCAAGATTGCGCCATTGCACTCCAGCCTGGGTGACAGAGCAAGACTCTGTCTCCAAAAAGAAAAAGAAAAAAGAAAAAAAAAATTTCCAACATACTAAACAGGCCCTTCCCGCACTGCAGCTGGCCTCAGTGGCAAACCTGAGGCATACCTCTGTCTTCTAACTTCCTACATGGTAAAAGGAAACACTTGGTCCTCATGATTGGCCGACTTAACCTGCAAACTCTTCAGTTCAGTAGCACTTCCCGGGTACCTACTGTGTACCCAGGTTTGTGCTGGAGGCTGTGAAGGAGACAAGTTGAATAAGTCACCACCTGGTCCCTGCCCTCAGCAGGGCATAGGAAGTAAAATCTTGGAGAAATATGAGTGAACCCTAGCAGTGAGAGGTTGGCAAGGATAGTCAAGGGTACAACATAGAGGCCTGGAGGTAAAAAGTGTCTGGGCTACGGGTTTGTTTGTTCGGGAGATAGAGGAGAATGGGGTAGGGTAGGGCCAAAATGGAATGCCTTGAAATCTCTGTTCAGTCCGAAGATAATGTGGTTGCTGGTGAGGCACAGCAGGTTAGTGAAGCAATGTGCAGTGTGGACCAGAGGGAGGAGAGGCTGGAGACTGGAGGGACATGAGTAGCCATCCACGATTGGGTTTCTGTGGGTCTGGAAGAATCAAGAGATGCATTGAACAGCTGATTGGGAGTCAGGACACTGGGATCCCAGACCCAGCTCTGCAGAGGGACCTTGGACATGTCACTCCTCTCTTCTGAGCCTTTCCTTAACTGTAAAACTTTAAAACCTTCCAAGTGACCTTTCCAATCTGATGACTCAGTTGAACAGTTGAGCCTTTGAACTAGGGAAACGAAGGGAAGCAGCCAATCTATTAGGCATTTGGAACAAGAAAAGGACTGTCTGGGAGCCCAGGGATAGAGGCAGGGAGAGACTAAAGAGGGCCTGGCAAGGGAGAAATGGGGAACTGCGGGCTAGGGGCCTGTCACTGTCCCGATGTTCGATTTGGCAATCCCATTTTCAGTTCCTCCTTTCTTCCCTTTTTCTTTTTTTCTTTTTCTTTTTTTTTTTTTTTTGAGACGGAGTCTCGCTCTGTCGCCCAGGCTGGAGTGCAGTGGCCGGATCTCAGCTCACTGCAAGCTCCGCCTCCCGGGTTCACGCCATTCTCCTGCCTCAGCCTCCCGAGTTCACGCCATTCTCCTGCCTCAGCCTCCCGAGTAGCTGGGACTACAGGCGCCCGCCAGGTCGCCCGGCTAGTTTTTTTTTTTTGTATTTTTAGTAGAGACGGGGTTTCACCATGTTAGCCAGGATGGTCTCGATCTCCTGACCTCGTGATCCGCCCGTCTCGGCCTCCCAAAGTGCTGGGATTACAGGCTTGAGCCACCGCGCCCGGCCCTTTCTTCCCTTTTTCTAATTCAGCCTCGCCTTATCTGGTGAGGGGAGGGCAAAATAGGACACTCCCACATTGAACTCATGCCCCCCAGGATACTTTCACCTTTTCCGGCCCTCACAAGGTCCTCACCTTCCTCTGCAGCTGCCTTCCTCCAGAACAAGGCTTTCCAGCGGGAGAAGTAGGAAGTATAGTGAATTGGGTGGGCATCTTCCTTAGCACCCTCATAGTTACCAACTTTATTTTTTTGAGACAGGGTCTTGCTCTGTTGCCTAGGCTGGGAGTGCAGTGGCACAATCTCGGCTCACTGCACCTCGACCTCCTGGGCTCCAGAGATCCTCCAGACTCAGCCTCCCAAGTAGCTGAGACCACAGGCGCTTGTCACCACTCCCATCTAATTATTTTTAATTTTTTTTGTAGAGACGGGGATCTGGCAATGTTGTCCAGGCTGGTCTCGAACTCCTGGGCTCAGGAGAGCCTCCCGTCTCAGCCTCTCAACGTGCTGGTCATGGTTATTTACTGACAACTCACCATGAGCCAGGCACTGGGCCAAGAACTGTAATGCATTATTATTATTTTTTACAGCAATCCTAGGAGGTGCCTGTCAGGTGAAGAAATTGAGACTTGACGTTAGGTAACCCGCGCAAGGCCACGACTGGCGATGTGACCCAGGAAATGAGGTCTGACTTCCAAGTCAGTGCTTCGGCCAGCTCCTTCCCGCCGTGCGACCTTTGGCAGCTGGGGACCCCATCCGTCACCTACCACATCTCAGATCGGATTCTCGATGCACCCGCCCCTGCCCACGTGATTCCCCCGCCTGCCTGGCCGCGCCAGCCCAGCCTGCGGCGCCCGGCTGCCCGGAGCTGCCAGCTCTGCTGAGGCCGGCGGGGCGGGGCGTGGCGCGGCGCGGCGCAGCAGGTGGAGCAGGCGGCCCGGACAGGGGCGTGGCCTTGGCCGTGAGGGGCGTGGCCTGGCGGAGGTGTGGCCGGAAGCCTTAAAGTGGCCTGGTTGCCGGGGCGGGCCGTAGAGGCCGCCAGTCGCGGCGATCTTCTTCTCGCGTCTGGGTCATTATCGTCACCATGTCCCTAATGGCCTCGGCGGGCCGGGGCCTGGGGGCCGTGTGGTCCCCAACCCACGTGCAGGTGACGGTGCTGCAGGCGCGGGGCCTGCGGGCCAAGGGCCCCGGGGGCACGAGCGACGCGTACGCGGTGATCCAGGTGGGCAAGGAGAAGTACGCCACCTCGGTGTCGGAGCGCAGCCTGGGCGCGCCTGTGTGGCGCGAGGAGGCCACCTTCGAGCTGCCGCCGCTGCTGTCCTCCGGGCCCGCGGCCGCCGCCACCTTGCAGCTCACCGTGCTGCACCGCGCGCTGCTCGGCCTCGACAAGTTCCTGGGCCGCGCCGAGGTGGACCTGCGGCATCTGCACCGCGATCAGGGCCGCAAGAAGACGCAGTGAGTACGGGCGGGGAGGGGAGGGCCCGGCCTGGGGGCGCGGACCCCTCTGGCAGGGAGGTCTGGGCGCTGGACCCTTCGAGAGTAAGCCGGGCAGCAGCAGGGAAGGCCTTTCGGGACTGAGCCCTCGGCCAGTGCTGGTGTTCTCACCTGGCTTCCCCTTCTGCGGCTGTCCCGCCCAGCTCTCCCGGCTTTGGGGTTTTTTTGGAAGAAGGGGCCGTATCTGGGGCGTTTTTTTTTTTTTTTTTTTTTTTTTTTAGCAGAGTCTCTGTCGCCCGGGTTGGAGTGCAAATGGCAATGGCACGATCTCGGCTCACTGCAACCTTCGCCTCGCAGGTTCACGTGATTCTCCTGCCTCAGCCTCCCGAGTAGCTGGGATTACAGGCGCGCACCACCACGCCCGGAATTTTTTTTTTTTTTTTTTTTTTTTTGAGGCAGAGTCTTACTGTGTCGCCAGGCTGGAGTGTAGTGGCACGATCTCGGCTCACTGCAACCTCCGCCTCCCGGGTTCAAGCGACTCTCCTGCCTCAGCCTCCCGAGTAGCTGGGACTGGAGGCGTGCGCCACCATGCCCGGCTACTTTTTATATTTTTAGTAGAGACGGGGTTTCACCGTGTTGGCCAGGCTGGTCTCGAACTTCTGACTTCACGTAATCCGCCCACCTCGACCTCCCAAAGTGTTGGGATTACAGACGTGAGCCATCGCGCCCGGCCTGGGGCGCTTTTGAATCTGCAGGACGCCCCTCCGCGTCTGGCACACAGTAAGCGCTAAGTGAATTTGAGATGGGCAGATGGACCTCCAACTAAACATGGGCAGGTGCCTTCTTCCTAGGGTTGTAGTCCGTGTCTGATACTCGTCTTCGCTTGGGTGGAAGGCCTCCTGGGTATTTCACTGAATGGAAGAACACTTCGAGCCCAGAATGACTGGGCCAGGGCTCAGGGCAGATGAACCGGAGGCAGGAAACCAGCCGACACCCCTGCCCTAAAGGCTAACCCCGGGGGCAACGCCTTTACAATGCAGGGCGGGTGGAGGTTGGGGGAGGGGAAATGGCGTATGCGGGCTGTCACCTGACTGCTAACCCCTTCTACCTCCTACTTGCCTAGGGGGTTGGTGAAGAGAATTTGCCCCTCCAGAAAGAATGTTACAACAGTGTGGTGTGTGCCCTGGGCCCCACATTAGTAAATATTTCCCCGGGTTGGAGGGAGCCCGGATGGGTTGGCCGAGCAGAACTGGTCATTGTTCCTTTTTGGAGTTGGTAGAGTTCTTCTCTCTGGTCCTAATCCTGGTAGCTCCCAAAGATTGTGTCAGGGTATTTCACTTCCGCAGTAAAAACGGCAAAAACCATTCACTCCATGATATTACCGAATTACTTGTTCCCTTTCACAGGGAGTAATTCGGAAAGGGCAGTACTTCACCCAAAGGAACGTTTGATTATGTTCATTTAGTATACCAAAGCTAGCCTCGATTAGCTTAGCTGGTTACTTTGTTAGATCTTAAATATGCAGGCCAGTCAGCACCAAAAGCCTACAGTTTAGGAAGCACACTGATTCGCTTTGTGTGTTTTAGATATACATAGCCTTTTAACTTTTCCTTGTGAGGGAGACAGGAAAAGCCAGAGGGTTTGTCCTCGGAGGCTCCCTTTACTGTGGGGTGGGTTCTATTTCAGCATGTAGGCTTGCAAATGGAATATCTGATGATGCACTTACCTGGCCAAAGATGAACAGGCATTTCTGAACTCAAATCAGATAAAACTAGCCTTGACGTGAGGATGGATGTGGGGTATCTCACAGCATCAATTTATAAGCCATAGGTGAGCAGTGTTTTTGCTAAGGAGAGGCTGCAGCAATGCTGATCTTCCCTCTGATTAAATGACACTGGGTGCGGTGGGTCGGCTCCCTTCCAGCTTCAGACGGGTGCTGTTGGCCATCCATTGTCTTGCGCCATCCCAACAAGTGTGTATTCACTTCCTTCTCTGCCACCTGTTTCTTATGTGGACATTTTATCCCCTTGAGAGGTAGATCACATTTCCCTGCCAGAGATGGAGATTCCAGAGTCCTGGGTCCAGTGCCCACAGCAGCCCTGACTCATTGTTGGGCTTCTCTGTCCCTAAACAGCCAAGTTTCCCTATTTATAAATAAAGCATGTTGCCAGACCTAATTGATGTTTGTAAGATGTTTCTGGGTTCCTGGATTAATGGGGCCAGTGTATTCAAGAAGTGATTGAAAAGGTTCTGTAACTGCTTTGTGAAAGATTGAAACCTCCTTGAGCTCTTTTTTTCAGGAAGAGTTCGGTCTCTGCATCTTCATTTTTCTCATTTTATCCAATGTAACCCTAAACCTACACGATAATTCCCGTCTATTATATGAATCAATTACCAGCTAGTCACAGTATTGACTTCCAGGAAAATGGTGCTTAATTGATTTTTTTTTCTTTTTTTTTTTTGAGATGGAGTCTCGCTCTGTCACCCGGGCTGGAGTGCAGTGGCCGGATCTCAGCTCACTGCAAGCTCCGCCTCCCGAGTTTACGCCATTCTCCTGCCTCAGCCTCCCGAGTAGCTGGGACTACAGGCGCCCAGCACCTCGCCCGGCTAGTTTTTTTTGTATTTTTTTTAGTAGAGACGGGGTTTCACCATGTTAGCCAGGATGGTCTCGATCTCCTGACCTCGTGATCCGCCCGTCTCAGCCTTCCAAAGTGCTGGGATTACAGGCTTGAGCCACCGCGCCCGGCCTGATTTTTTTTTTCTTTCTTAAAATAACTTCAAAGGAAGGCTTCTTTGCATCTCTATGGGTAGATGAAATTGCAAGCTTTCCACTTTACATCTACAACTTTCTGGGACTTTCCAAGGTGCCAAGGGTGCTGTCTGATGCCCCGGTGCCCAAGATAGTTGAGCTTTAAAGAATAAGATATGCATTGAAAGGTGGAATTTTTTTTTTTTTTTTTTTTTTTTTTTTTTTTTTTTTTTTTGAGACAGAGTCTCACTCTTTCCCCCAGGCTGGAGTGCAGTGGCGCGATCTCGGCTCACTGCAACCTCTGCCTTCCGGGTTCTGCGATTCTCCTGCCTCAGCCTCCCGAGTAGCTGGAATTTCAGGCTCCTGCCACCACACCTGGCTAATTTGTGTATTTTTAGTAGAGATGGGGTTTCACCATGTTGGTCAGGCTGGTCTTGAACTCCTGACCTCAGGTGATCCACCTGCTTTGGCCTCTCAAAGTGCTGGGATTACAGGCGTGAGCCACCGTGCCCAGTGAAAGGTGGAATTTTAACAGAAGGAAATAAGGAAATGAGTTGTGCTAGAAAAGTCATTTGAACTGGTTATTAATGGTTCGACTCCATTTCAGACATTAAAAACAAGAAACAAAAGCTAAATCTTGGTCTCTGTGTGTGTGTGTGTGTGTGTGTGTGTGTGTGTGTCTGTCTGTCTGTCTGTCTGTCTGTCTGTCTGTCTTTGTCTTAATCTCTAGCAAAGAAGAATTGCTGCAACAGAATATGACTTTTATCTTGGGTCCAGAAGCTGAAACTCAAGGAGTTAAAAGCTAACTGTGCAAATATTTCCATTTGTTTTATTGATAAGACCCCAGTGTCATTTATTTAGAGTCAAGATGTGATGACATACACTTTTAAAACACCAGAGGCTAACATATAAATAGGATACATCTAATAGGGAAGAATGTGTGGCCCATTAGGAAAAATTGAAATGAATTGACTTTGCACTTACACATCTGCTAAGGACCTGGGGTCTCAGTGGGTCTCAGAAACTGGGAATCGGTCAAGTACTGTGACTGCAAAACAGACAGGAATCGAAGAGGTAGAATCGGGTGACCAATATGAGGGATTCTCTGCTCAACTCTCTAGTCTCATGTAGTTTGGGATCCTAGACTGATAGAAACCTTTTTAGGAGGCTAGACGTGGTGGTTCCTACCTGTAGTCCTAGCACTTTGGGAGGCCGAGGCAGGAGAATCACTTGAGCTCAGGAGTTCAAGACCAGCCTGGGTAACTTGAGACCCAAACTCTACCAAAAAAAAAAAAAAAAAAAAAAAATAGCCAGGCATGTTGGTAGGCATCTTTAGTCCCAGCTATTCCAGAGGCTAAGGTGAGAAGATCATTTGAGCTCGAGTTAAAGGTTAGGGTGAACTGTGATCAGGCTACTGCACTCCAGCCTGGGCAACAGAGTGAGAGCCTGTCTCAAAGAAAAAAAAATATGCTGGGCATAGTGGCTCACGCCTGTAATCTCAGCACTTTAGGAGGCCAAGGTGGGTGGATCACCTGAGGTTAGGAGTTTGAGACCAGTCTGGCCAACATGGTGAAACCCTGTTTCTATTAAAAACACAAAAAATTAGCTGGACATGGTGGCGGGTGCTTGGGTGCCTGTAATCCCAGCTACTCGGGAGGGTGAGGCAGGAGAAATGCTTGAACCCAGGAGGTGGAGGTTGCAGTGAGCTGAGATCGCATCACTCTGCACTCCAGCCTGGGCAACAAGAACAAAACTCCCTCTCAAAAAAAAAAAGAAATATATATATATGTGTGTGTGTGTGTGTGTATGTGTGTATATATGTATTTATGTATATATAAATCAAAATGAAAAACCTTTTTAGGATACTAAGAGCAAGAAAATTTAGGGAAATAATTTCTTAAGTATAGATTAGAGCAAATATTTATGCAGCCTGGTGACTAGAAGGCCGTTGTGTAACTAAGCACCATGAAACTTAATATTGCGATAGTCCTCCCCACATGAAGAGAGAGCATGAGTGATGAAGGGCCATGTTCTTATACCTATTAAAACTCAAGAGAGAATTTGGTTGCATATGAAAGGACGTAGGTATTATAAAGGGTTAGATACTTGGAAGAACTGCAAGTTTAATAAGATGATGAAATAAGTTGCCAACAGAAATGTGGGTTATTAAAAAAAAAAAAAGCAAGGGCTAGATAGTTGTTTTTCTGGGAGAGTTGGATGCAGAAAAATGACATAGATGACCATAGAGGTCCATAATTCACAAATTATAAGCAATGGGTGTTTGTTTTTATACCTTTAGGTTTCCTAAGAACATTTAGGTTTTGCTTAATAGGTTGGAAAATTCGAGTAATGTTATTACTGATTAAATTTTTCTTTTCTTGGAATTTCCCTTAAAGATAATATTGAGCCTTACTGGAAACCTCCCCAGGTCTTATGAAGCCACAGTCCCCTCCCACTCTAGTGTAGGAAACTGAGATAGCTCAGTGCTCAAGCCTGAATTCTCTGTAGGTTCTAGAATAAATAACCCTAAACTGCTTATAACAAAGGAATCAAATGACTAAAAAGGATGAGAGTCCCTCAGAGTTGTTTTGGTGACGTGGAAGATATTCCCTCATGGTTTTTTTTTTGATGGTATTGTTTATGATTTCATTTGTAACACATTCAGTTAGTATGGAGAAAGTTCTACCTACTTTTTTTTCCATCTTCTTGTTTCTAAAGTTCTTTTTTTTTTTTTTTTTTTGGAGACAGGGTCTCACTCTTTCCCAGGATGGAGTGCAGTAACATAATCACAGCTCACTGCAGCCTCAACCTCCTGAGTTCAAGCAATCCTCCCCCTCATCTTCCCGAGTAACTGGGACTACAGGGGTATGCCACCACACTGAGCTACTTTATTTTTTGTTTTTGTTTTTGTAGAGATGGAATCTCACTATGTTACAGGCTGTGCTTAAACTCCTGGGCTCAAGCAATCCTCCTGCTATAGCCTCTTGAAGTGCTGGGATTACAGGTGTGCGCCACCATGGGCAGCCTCATCCATTCTTGTAGTCAGTATTTTTTATTGTCTACTAAGTGCCAGGTGCTGGATATACAGTGTAAACAATGGTGAAGAAAACAGGGATGATCCCTGCTTTCAGGAAGCCCAGAGCCTTGTGGGGGAGTAGGCATTAAACAAATAGACATGTAATCCCAGCACTTTGGGAGGCTGAGGCAGGTGGATCACCTAAGGTCAGGAGTTCGAGACCAGCCTGGCCAACGTGGTGAAATCTTGTCTCTCCTAAAAATACAAAAATTAGCCAGGTGTGGTGGTACGCGCCTGTAATCTTGCCTACTTGGGAGGCTGAGCCAGGATAATCACTTGAACCTGGGAGGCAGAGGTTGCAGCGAGTTGAGATTGCTCCACTGTACTCCAGCCTGGGTGATAGAGTGAGACTCTGTCTCAAAAAACAAAAACAAAAAAACAAATGAACTCACAAATAAATAATCATATATTGTGGTAAGTACTGTGGAGAAAGAGGACAGGGTATTATAGAAGAAAAGGGCAGGAAGGACATGATTTAAAGAAGGAGATTGCAGATAGCCTCTCTGAGGCAGAGAGCTGAAGAAAGAAGAGGAATTTTTCTAGTGAGGAGCGGAGGAAGGGGGCCTGGTGGAGAAGTAGCAGCCTGGGCAAAGGCCCTGAGGCAGGAATACCTGGGAAGTGGGGGAGTGCTTGTGTAAGATGAGGCTGAAGAGGAAGGCGGGGCTTTGCTTAGGAGGAATGGGAAGCCACTGACTGCTAAAATTAAAAGCAGTGGGGGCCAGGCACGGTGGCTCACACCTGTAATCCCAGCCCTTTGGGAGGCCAAGGTGGGTGGATCACTTGAGGTCAGGAGTTTGAGACCAGCCTGGCCCAACATGGGCTCTACTAAAGATACAAAAATTAACCGGCCGTGGTGGCGGGCACCTGTAATCCCAGCTACTCAGGAGGCTGAGGCAGGAGAATCGCTTGAACCTGGGAGGCAGAGGTTGCAGTGAGCTGAGACTGTGCCATTGCACTCCAGCCTGGGAAATAAGAGCAAAACTCTGTCTCAAAATAAATAATGATAAATAAATAAATAAAAGTAGTGGGTTGATACGATCCAATTTATTTGTCAGAGATCGCCATGGCTCTTGGGTAGAGAATGGATTTGAAGCTGGCCTAACCTAGATTGGACAGACAAAACGGGAAGCTGTTGCAGTAATCTAGATGGTGGACGGTGGTGGCTTGGACTAGAATGATGTCTAAGCCACCTGTGGAGGTGGACAGAGGTGGGTGGATTTCAGAAATATCTTAGAGGTTCAACTGACCTGACATGTGATGGATTGGATATGGTAGGGCGGGAGGGAAAGGAAGTAATAAGAATGAACACATAAAATCAGGAGAGCTTGGTGTTGAAAGTGAACCAGGAAGTGGCAGCTGCTTTCTTTCCCTTACAGTCACTGTGATACCAGGGTGAGGTCACCATTACAAAGACAGCTTTGGGCTGTGACACCTGGCTGTGAGTGGAGATTTCTGTTGGAGTGAATTACTAGGAAATGCCATTGAAACCAGGGCGTGTATGTATGTGTCTGCAAGTGTTTACCCACTCAATACCGCCAAGTCTTTGTCTTGTAACAGCAGAGCTGCTATGATCTCATTGATGTGCTCTCACACAGCGGATGAAGTCACTGCTTTAAGGGATATAGGACTAAGAAAAGGAGAACATAATAATATGTAACATTAGTAAAGTTAGACCCATAAATGAAAAAAAATATTCTCAAGTAAGTGAACCAGTTAAATGTTTTTTGCATTACAAACTGTAAGCATAGAAAAGAGTCTTGTGCGTTTTTCATTTTACTTAAACTGCCTTTGGTTACAAAGACTTCTATTGTATTTCTGTAACTCCCATCAGAGGAAGATTTTTATAAAGAGTATCTGATATGTCATTTTAATTGTAGTTATTAACTTAAAAATGTTATAATTACATTACAAGCAATCCACATGCTTATTAAAATGCCATCAACTCCAACATGTATTTGCTGACATTACTTTTCCTCTCCTTTAACAATAATCTTAGATATCCATTAAGATACTATGGTTTTCATAGCTATACGCCCTGGAAAATTGTGCTTCTTAACCCTATACTTTTGAAGGAGGGACAGCTAGCTTTGGCTTAGCTCCAGAAGGATGAAGAAACTCTAGCCCTGAATAGAGAGAGTGATGGGAGGTCATTTTAGGCCTTCATCTCAGAGCACTTCCCTAGGTGGCCTTTGGTTCTGGGTCTGGCACAGATCTCCAGACCTAAGTGTCTCTGAATTCCAATGAAATTAACACCTAGACCCTTGTATTGGCAAAGAGAGGGGTTCTGCTCTCCATAAGGTGTCCTCGTTCAGATCTCATGCCCCAGCTGGCTCAGGAGGAGACCAAGCCTGACTTTGTCCTATTTTCCTCTGGGACAGGGACCACTTCTGTTGTGTCCTTTGCTGTGTGACCCAGCGCAGGGGCTCAATAAACGCATCTGCGAGGGAGGCAGTGGTTGTGGTTCCTGTAGGCACGGGGCAGGCAGTAGATTGCCTGGGTGAACGTGGAGACACATTTAATCTTATGTGTAGCCCGGCAGATTACAGACTGGGGATGTCCGAAGTATGAAATCAAAGCTCTGCTTCTTTCGGTTTCCCAGTTTGGGGTATGGCTTTGTGGTCAGTGCCCTTTTCTTTCTTTCTTCCTTTTTTTTTTTTTTAAGGCGGAATTTGCTCTTGTTGTCCAGGCTGGAGGGCAATGCAGCAGTCGGCTCACTGCAACCTCCACCTGCCAGGTTCAAACAATGATTTTCCTCCCTCAGCCTCCTGAGTACCCTTTTCTTCTTGAAGAAGCAGGTTACCTTCTGCGGCTTGCTGGCTAATGATGCCCGTGGCAAAGGAGGCAGTTTTCACCACTAATGAGACAGAAATTCCTCTCCTGCAGGGAGACGCCTGTTGATAATCTGTTAGAGGAAAATCCAGGGCTTTAGTCTCCAGGGTGTTCCTGGGGGACACATTTAGGAATGTGCCTGTAGAGAGAAAAAAGGCAATGGTAATTAAGTATCTTTTCCTGAATCCTGGCCTTTGAATGAAGTAGAGGGAAGGTATTTATAAGAAATCCCTAAAAAATATTTCTAGAGGTGTGACTGCCACACACCCTTCACTTTTTAAAAAGGACATGGCTAGGCTCTAGGTAAAACAACTAAGCCTCTAGAAAGCCTGGTCTAAAGAGGCCTCTGGTTATTATAAAAGAATAGGCATCCTGTGTGAAATACAGTAGCAGCCGTCTGGGGCCCCAGATGTTTCTTCAATCTGGCCCTTTCCCATGCAGAGAACTGTGACATGTGGTTCACCAAAATAGAACTTTACATTTTTACTAATCATTTGTTATTAAAACAGGATTTAGAAATGCTTTTGGTGAGGCCGGGTGCGGTGGCTCACACCTGTAATCCCAGCACTTTGGGAGGCCAAGGTGGGTGGATCACTTGAGGTCAGGAGTTCGAGACCAGCCTGGCCAACAAGGTGAAACCTTGTTTCTACTGAAAATACAAAAATTAGCCAGGTATAGTGGCAGGCACCTGTTATCCCAGCTACTCAGGAGGCTGAGGCAGGAGAATCACTTGAACCCGGGAGGTGGAGCTTGCAGTGAGCCGAGATGGCGCCACTGCACTCCAGCCTGGGTGACAGAGTGAGACTCTGTCTCAAAGAAAGAAAGAAAAAAAAGAGATGCTTTTGGTGTAATTATTTTCCCTTCATTTGGACTTACTTTGCTTATGGAATAAATCACAGATACTCTGTTCCTTGCCAGGAACTCTCATAGAAGTGTGGGAGTTTATGTGGTGAGGAAGGGCTGAGTGTTCCCTGATGTCGGTCATGCTGAAGTTTGTTTTCTTTTATCCTGGTTAAGAGGTGGTGAACCAAACTATTGCATTTTGTTTTTCCATTCTTAAAATCTCTGTGTGTGAGGACCCCATGGTTGCAACAAGACAGTATTCTTTGACAGAACAAATAAATGCATCAGCGGCAGTTGCATTTGACCAAGAGGTGAGATACTGGATTTGATGGTAGAATATTAACGTGTGTGGCTTTTTGAGATAGGATCGAGCTTTGAAAAAGAATTGGTAAGTCATGATGGTGAGTGTGGTAGACTTAAATGTTTAAAAATGAGTTAATTTTTCTAATTCTTAGAGAATTGCTAAAATAAAGATGCTTGGTATTTCCTTTAGTTTTCACCTACAAGAAATTTAGTATTGCTTTCCACTTAGAAAACCTATCTTGATTCACAGACTTAATTATGCCATCTTGGCCTATTTCTGAGAGTTTGAGAGCCCTCTGTTTCTTGTCTCTTTCTTTTCTGTGTAGAAACCCTGAAGGGGTCCATGAGGATCATGACATCTCTCAATAAGTTACAGAAAGTATACATTGAGGGGCTGGGTGCAGTGGTGGCTCATTCCTGGAATCCCAGTACTTTGGGAGGCTGAGGTGGGAGAATCACTTGAATCCAGGAGTTTAAAACCAGCTTAAGCAACATGATGACACCCTGTCTCTGCAAAAAAATAAAACATTAGCAGGGTATGGTGGCGCACGCCTGTAATCCTAGCTACTCTACTCGGTAGGCTGAGGTGGGAGGATTGCTTGACCCTGGGAGGTTGAGGCTGCAGTGAGCCGTGATGGCATCACTGCAGTCCAGCTTGGGCGACAGAGCCCATCTGAAAAAAAATAAAAACAAACACTTCTTCTTTTTTTTTTTTGAGACGGAGTCTCGCTCTGTAGCCCGGGCTGGAGTGCAGTGGCCAGATCTCAGCTCACTGCAAGCTCCGCCTCCCGGGTTCACGCCATTCTCCTGCCTCAGCCTCCCGAGTAGCTGGGACTACAGGCGCCCGCCACCTCGCCTGGCTAGTTTTTTGTATTTTTTAGTAGAGACGGGGTTTCACCATGTTAGCCAGGATGGTCTCGATCTCCTGACCTCGTGATCCGCCCGCCTCGGCCTCCCAAAGTGCTGGGATTACAGGCTTGAGCCACCGCGCCCGGCCATTTTTTTTTTTTTTAAAGAAAGTGCACACTGATCATGGTTTGTTAAAAGTTTTATATATTTTTTAAGTTTGGAAATTTAGCTAGTTGTGGTAGCTCATGCCTGCAATCCCAGCACTTTGGGAGGCCAAGCGGGGTGGATTACCTGAGGTCAGGAGTTTGAAACCAGCCTGGCCAACATGGTGAAACTCCGTCTCTACTAAAGATACAAAAATTACCCAGGTGTAGTGGTGGGTGCCTGTAATCCCAGCTACTCAGGAGGCAGGAGAATCACTTGAACCCAGGAGGCAGAGGCTGCAGTGAGCTCAGATTGCGTCACTGCACTCCAGCCTGGGTGACAGTGAGACTCCGTCTCAAAAAAATAGATAAACAGATACATCATTTTGGAAATTACGTAATACAAACCAATTTTGGAAGTGAGTCATTTCTATTCCCTTCAAATGCAAATCATTGTTATTTATATTTGGTCGATAAGTTAGGGTAGTTAGTAATACCGTGTGTTGAAACTATTAAAATCCTAAGTTCCCTTTTGAGAATTATCTGAATGGGTAGATAAACTATGGCGTATACCCATTTCACAGAATATCATTTAGCCATTCAAAATTATAAGTTTGACAATTATAAGGCAGTAATGTATGATGCACTACAAAGAAAATTGCATATGTACAGCTTAAGTAGTAGTTATAGCTAAGACTTATGGCCAGGTTACTGTTCTAAGCACTTTGCATACATTAAGCCATTTAATCTTCCTAACATTCTTATGAGGTGGGTGTTCCTAACCCTGTTTCAGAAGAGGAGCCTGTCCCACAAAGAGGTTAAATATCTTGCCTAAGGTTTCTCAGCTGCTAGTTGTTAAAATGTATGGGAAAAAGACTTCAAGAAGATTTATAAAAAGGCAATGTTCAGATTAGCATGGGACTGAGTTAATTTTTGCTTTTCTTTTTTTTTGAGATGGCGTTCTCACTCTGTCGTTCAGGCTGGAGTGCAGTGGCGTGATCTTGGCTCACTGCAACCTCTGCTTCCCAGGTTCAAGCAATTCTCATGCCTCAGCCTCCCAAGTAGCTGGGATTACAGGTGCGCACCACCACACCCAGCTAATTTTTGTATTTTTAGTAGAGGCGGGGTTTCACCACATTGGCCAGACTGGTCTCGAACTCCTGACCTCAGGTGATCTGCCCACCTCGGCCTCCCAAAGTGCTGGGATTACAGGCGTGAGCCTCTGTGCCTGACTGTCATTTACCAGTTCTTAGAATTCAGTTTGGTGGCTACAAACGGCCTTTGCATGCTGCTGGAGTGGCTGTTTTAGGAATTAAGGCCAAAAAAACGAGCCATGACCAATTTGCTACCCTCATGATTTACCAGTTTTTCCAAGTAGCTGACAATGGGCAGAGGGGAAGGTCTAGGGAGGCAAGCTTGGCTGATGGGTAATTCTGTGTTCAGAGTTAGGTTATGATGACTAGCTACCTTGTTCAATACCAGCACTCATTAAACTGCATAGCTTCTGGAAGGCACACAGCACAAACATTTTATAGGTCATAAACATTTCTGTTTGCTGTGCATTGCTTCTAGGTGACCAGAAGAAGAAACTGGATATTTTAGCCATGTGGAATCACTCCTTTTCAGACCCTTTTAAAAAGATGTTCTCAACTGCTAACCACATGATTTGCAGCCTGATTTTTTATTTCCTGGGGAAGACAGTTCACGAACTGCTTTTGAACTTTCTTCATCTAAGAAAGGTTAAGTGTGTCCTCTGTCCCACACTAGGTCAGGGGTGGTTCTGTTCTTCCTGCTTCTTTCCTCACTTGAGGCCATCATCCCCTGTGTCATGATGCCTGGTTAACGTGGAGAAGACTCGTGCTGTAAATCAGGACTGGGATTTTGTACAGCCAAGGAAGTAGGCAGTACTCACCGAACCAGGAGTCCAAACTGGATACAGAAACAAAGATCCCTTGAAATTAACACTGACACATGTGAAGTGTGGAGGTAACCCAGAGAGCTGGTGATCCTCCTTGCCTGGCCTTTCCTGGAGACTCCTGTGTTTAATATGGGGATGCAGTAGTTATTCACTCGCTGAACAGTCCGTAGATAGGTGGTTCTGATAGCCCGTTGGGGCTTAAATGACCTGAAACCTTATTTGTACGTGAGTCATTATTTGTGATGAAATTGTGTATTTTAGCAGGAGTTTTACCTCTAATTAATTTCTCTCATGCCTGAAAGTTAGAAAGTTGGAAACAGTTGCCCCAGTGTGACAAATGCTTGTTAATCTTGGGCGAGCCTGTTCCCCATCCCATTGCAGGGTAAGCTTTTTAGTCCTCTTCATTCTCTGTATTTCCAGCATCTGGCATGTAAAAACGTTGTAACTGAATCTCCGAAGGCATCATTTCTCTGCATATGTCTGCTCTCCAGAATGTTTTAAAGGGAAAAAACATGTTTGTTTCGGCTGCAGAAAGATTATTTTTGAGACATACCAGTCAGTCCTTTACCAGCGTAATCGTGAACATCTGCAGGGCTGCAAGGGAAGGCTTTTCATTTCCCGATAGCAAGAGCCGTGCTGCCCTGACCCCGCCACATTCCAACAGAAGGCCCCTGGGGTCAGCTCTGGGTGTGTCTGGGAAGCCAACTCCATGTTCTGAGGCACACCAGCCCTGAGAATAGGCATGGTTGAATGGTCTTAGCTGCTCCAGAAGGACTGAAAAGCCCAAGAGATTTCACAGTATGGATGCAGGCACGGGCTCCCCAGTGGGCTACTCTGGAGGTGGGCTGGTGCCCTGCACCCCGCTCTTGTGTGTAGGCACAGGCTCGTGTTTTTTTCTGCACTGTACTTAGTTCATTCTTTTTCTGTGTTCCCTTATTTCTCTTCATAAACATCTTTTTGAAAGTATAGAAAACTTAAATGACTTTTTGGATACTTTTATCTGTGCCTTGTCTTGTGTTTGACCAAAAAAATAAAATCCCCAAAAACAAAAACCGCAGGGTAGCCTATTTGGATAATACATAGTTTTGCTTGTCTGTGGTGAGACCACCATTTGGGCGTATAAAACTGATAATAGTGGTTGTCTCTGATACGGAGACTGAGGGGCATGGGATCAGGAGGGGTGGGAAGATGGAATTTTTCATCCTATACCATTTTGTGTGATTTGAATTTTTACCCAATGCCTGTTATTACTTAAAAATATAGGCTGGGGGCCGGGCGTGGTGGGTCATGCCCGTAATCCCAGCACTTTGGGAGGCCAAGGTGGATGGATCATCTGAAGTCAGGAGTTCGAGACCAGCCTGGCCAACATGATGACACCCTGTCTGTACTAAAAATATAAAATGTAGCCTGGTGTGGTGGCACACGGCTGTAATCCCAGCTACTCAGGAGGCTGAGGCAGGAGAATTGCTTGAATCCGGGAGGTGGAGGTTGCAGTGAGCTGAGATCGCGCCACTGCACTCCAGCCTGTGCAACAGAGTGAGACTCCATCTCAAAAAAAAAAATTAAAGAATATAAGCCAAGTGCAGTGGCTCACACCTATAATCCCAGCACTATGAGAGACTGAGGTGAGAGGATTCTGTGTGGCCAGGAGTTCAAGACCAGCCTGGGCAGCATAGCAAGACCCTATCTCTAAAACAAGACAAAAGACTAGCTGGCATAGTGGTTCACACCTGTAATCCTGGCATTTTGGGAGGCTGAGGCAGGCAGATCATTTGAGGTCAGGAGTTCGAGACCAGCCTGACCAACATGTCTCTACTAAAATACAAAAATTAGCTGGGCATGATGGTACATGCCTGTCATATCAACTACTCTGGAGGCTGAGGCATGAAAATTGCTTGAACTCAGGAGGTGGAGGTTGCAGTGAGCCGAGATCATGCTACTGGACTCCAGCCTGGGCAACAGAGCAAGACTCTGTCTCAACGACAGCAACAACAACAACTGGTTGGGTGTGGTGGCACATGCTTTTAGTCCCAGCTCCTCAAGAGGCTGAGGTGGGAGGATGGCTTGAGCCTAGGACTTCAAAGCTGCTGTGAGCTATGAACGTGTGCTGTACTCCAGCCTGGAAAACAGAGCAAGACCCCGTCTCAAAATATATATATGTGTGTGTGTATAGTTTATAGAAATTTTATGTTGGCCGGGTGCGGTGGCTCACGCCTGTATTCCCAGCACTTTGGGAGGCCAAGGTGGGTGGATCATGAGGTCAGGAGTTTGAGACCAGCCTGGCCAAGATGGTGAAACCTTGTCTCTACTAAAAATACAAAAATTAGACGGATGCAGTGGCGTGTGCCTGTACTCCCAGCTACTTGGGAGGCTGAGGCAAGAGAATCACTTGAACTTGGGCGGCGGAGGTTGCAGTGACCTGATATTGTGCCACTGTACTCCAGCCTGAGCAATAGAGTGAGACTCTGTCTAAAAAAAAAAAAAAGTCACTTTCTACATATCCAGATATCCTTTTAATTCTTGCAGAACTGAGTTTAATGATAAGCAATAATGATTTGCTTATTGAAGGAATATTTGATTTTTACTTTCAATAAATGGCAAGATTTTTTCAGAATATAGGCTTACAAATAAACTTGCTACATTGGGATTATGGCTGTCTTTTTCTGCCCTTTGGACTAGGGAAATGGACCCAACCCTGATTTCTGAGATAATTCAAGCTTTCAGGGCCTGCGTGAAAGATAATACAGGAACACACCCATGCCGCCATCACATGCTATGTTGCTAGGCTGGGACTTTATTATTTATGAGCGACTTCTGTGAGGTGCAGGAATTAAGTGAACTGAAAAACGCATGGGCAGTAACACTTAGAAACTGAGTTGATCTTAAATATAAAAACCCACAGATGTGTTCTTCTGGTTTGGGATTTCTTAGGGCAAGATATTCAAGCACTGTGGCTTTCACTATCTTATCAAAGTATGCTTGTATCAAACATCCCTTGCTTAAACTGTTTTTGAATTTGAAGATAATATTGCTAGTGAAAGAAACAATTCTTGGCCAGGCACAGTGGCTCATGCCTGTAATCCCAAGACTTTGGGAGGCTGAGGCAGGCGGATCACCTGAGGTCAGGAGTTTGAGACCAGCCTGGCCAACATAAAATTAGTTGGGCATAGTTGTACACACCTGTAGTCCCAGCTGCTCTGCAAGCTGAGGCAGGAGAATCGCTTGAACCCAGGAGGAGGAGGAGGTTGCAGTGAGCTGAGATCACGTCACTGCACTCCAGCCTGGGCGACAGAGCGAGACTCAGTCTCTCAAAAAAACAAACAAACAAACAAACAAAAAAAAACCGAAAAAAAAAAAAGAAGCAATTCTTGTTTTCCTTTCCAGCTTGGCAGTCGGTGACGTTTTTATTTGCACTTCCTAATGGTGTTGGAAGTTTCCAAAGCAAATCCCACTTTAGGACCCAGGGATTGGACCTGAGAATCAGGTAATAATTGGTCCCGAGGGAGGATTCTGGAATCGGTTGTAGCTTTGCTCAAAAACCATTAGGGAGTGCAAACAAAACCTCACTGATACTTTTGGAAAGGCAAGGCTGGCCCTTGGAATTGTCAAGTGGCTGTGTTACAGGAAAGGGGTCCTGATCCAGACCCCAAAAGAGGGTGTTTGGATCTCCTGCGAGAAGGAATTCAGGGCAAGTCTGCAGTGCAAAGTAAAAGCAAGCTTATTAAGAAAGTAAAGTGTTGAAGGTACAGCTACTCCATAGACAGAGTAGGACGTTCCTGAAAGTAAGAGGAGAACGCATCCACTCTAGGTAGTATGCTTATTTATATACAGGATAAAAAGATCATCAAGAGATGTGCCCTACTACAAGGGTTTGTGATAAAGGATTAATTTTCTTAATTACTATATTTTTCAAGAATCAGTATTAGTATCTTGAAAGCAAAATTAGGATTGCCTTTGTTCTCCAGATTTGGGATATTAGAACACTCCTAAGTCTGGGTCTGTTTAGTAAACGTTATCCATCTGTTCCCTTACCCATAAACATCTAGAGGCTAGGAATACCTAACTTTCTGGGAATGCAGCGCAGCAAGTTCCAGCCTCATTTTCCTACCCCTCACTCAAGATGGAGTTGCTCTGGTCTGAACGCCTCTGACAGCTACTTTGGAGGCCTGTCACATTTTTGCATCCCGGGGAAGGGCTAATAGAGGGGGCTATGTGGAAGAGCTGTGGAGGAACCCCTGCCTGATGCTCCTGCCTTGGGCGGGGAGGTGAAGCATGCTGTCTGCCTGCGGTTGGCGAGGTCATCGAAACCTCCTCGGTCAGTGTTCAGCAACTTCTCCTT
Organism: Rhinopithecus roxellana; assembly: GCF_007565055.1. NCBI lineage: Eukaryota > Metazoa > Chordata > Mammalia > Primates > Cercopithecidae > Rhinopithecus > Rhinopithecus roxellana. Next base: position 770,711 of record NC_044557.1, on the reverse strand, counting down.
TTCAAGGGCCTGCAACTGGTATTTACAAAAGCTAAACACCCTTCATCACCAAGGCTACCATTTACCACATGACTGTCAGAAGAGAAAAATATAAATAATCCTCTCAAAATCGAAGTGACAAATATGCAAACGATTCCAGGCCAGGCCCTGGAAAATGTATTGGACAGACACTAGGCTGGCAGGGGTGACATTGTCTATAAAGACCTTGCATCTTCCACTTGAGCCCAGGAGTTCAGGGCTGCAGTGAGCTATGATCGCACCACTGCACTCCAGCCTGGGCAACAGAGTGAGACCCTGTTGCAAAAAATAAAAAATAAAAAAAGACCTTGCATCTTGCAACACCCAACACTCCCCGCCTGCCCAGCTGTGGATTGGGGTTATAAAAACCATAAAAGATTTGTCTCCTAAAGGTCCAAAATTACAGCTCATGTAATTTTATCCTCTCTTTGCTGTATTATGTGAATTCATTTTAAGTTATTCTTCATGACTTTGTATACTAGCCTTTAAGTAATCTTAACGATTTATGACTGATGGCAAGATATGTTAGTTTCCTTCCTTTCTTCTTTTAGCTTTGAACATTTAAATTAGAAGCTTAAATGTTTCTCAAAAAGAATTTAAATTTGAACCCTCCTTTCTCTAAGTTACAAAAGATGACCCATCCAAGATAAATTAGAGAATTTAAAGCAGGAATCTTGGTGTAGAGGAAAGAATAGGAGCTTTGGGGAAACTGATTTGGAATCCCATTTGCAACCCCATAATGGTTGCAAGACCTTGTGCCAATTTTCAGACCTCTGAGCTTCAATTTCTTCATCTACCAAATGGGTATAATATCTACTCTGTGTCGTTCTTGTGAGGCTGAAATGAGGATGTCTCTGTGCGTATGCAGTGTCAGGTATGCCACAGGTGCTGTTTAGGTGTTAGGTTAGGTTTTGACTTTCCCCTGCGCCTTCCCTCTAAGTGTAGAAGGAGCCATAGCAGTGGGGGCAGGGATCTGCCCTGTGAGCGAGCCGCCAGCCATGGCTGAAGGTGAAAGAGGAAGTTGTGCTCATTTGGGCAAAACCATCATTTCCTTTAAGTCCACTACCCTCAGCTCTTAAATAGGTCACCGAAAAGAACATCAGAATGTGAGTTCTCAGTTTGTGAGGGTGACCTGGTAGACAGCTCGCTACAGACCAGGTATTTGGAGTTATTTGTCCCATTGTATGGTCTTGCTACTAGTGGGCTGCTATATATATATATATATATATTTTTTTTTTTTTTTAAAAAGATAGGGTCTCACTCTGTTGTGCAAGCTGGAGTGCAGTGGTGCAATCATAGCTCTTACTACAGCCTCGAACTCCTGGATTCAAGTGATCCTCCTGCCTCAACCTCCCAAGTAGCTGAGACTATTAAGTGCGCACCATTGCACCCGGCTAATTAAAAAAATATATTTTTAGCCACGTTTGGTGGCTCTTGCTTGTAATCCCAGCACTTTGGGAGGCCCAGGTGGGTGGATCACTTGAGGTCAGGAGTTTGACACCAGCCTATCTAACATGATGAAACTGTATCTCTACTAAAAATACAAAGAATAGCTGGGCATTGTGGCATATGCCTGTAGTCCCAGCTACTTGAGAGGCTGAGGCAAGAGAATTGCTTGTACCCTGGAGGCAGAGGTTGCAGTGAGCTAAGATCACACCATTGCACTCCAGCCTGGGAGACAGAGCAAGACTCTGTTTTTTTTTTTTTTTTTAGAGAAGTGGGATCTTGCCTTGTTGCCTATACTGGTCTCAAACTCTTGGATCCAACCAGTCCTCCTGTCTCAGCCTCCCAAAGCACTGAGATTACAGGTGTGAGCCACTGTACCCAACCGGGCTCACATTCCTACAGTTCACCAAAGGTAAAGGGTTCCTAAGTAGAAAATGAATGCCATGAGATTTCCTTTTTCTGAAGCTTGTCTCTCGGTTCAGTTGGACTGGTATAATGTCATTTTTCACATCTTAAAGTAGGTTGCAAATGACCAAGTGTAATACTTGGATAGTGTTCGAAATGTTCCTTTTTCTGATTATTAAGCTAGGGAAGAAGGCTTCCTTTCCAACTTCCCATTTTTTTTTTATTGTGGTAAAATATACATAACATTAAATTTACCATTTTAACCTTTTTTTTTTTTTTTTTGAGAGACAGAGTCCTGCTGTGTCACCCAGGCTGGAGTACAGTGGTGTGATCTTGGCTCACTGCAACCTCTGTGTCCTGGGTTCAAGCAATTCTCCTACCTCAGCCTCTAGAGTAGCTGAGATTACAGGCATGTGGCACAACCCCCAGGTATTTTTTGTATTTTTAGTAGAGATGGGGTTTCACCATGTTGGTCAGGCTGGTCACAAACTCCTGACCTCAAGTCATCTGCCAGCCTTGACCTCCCAAAGTGCTGGGATTACGGGCATGAGCCACTGCGCCTGGCCCCATTTTAACCATTTTTAAGTGTGCAGTTCAATGTCATTAAGAACATTCACATTGTCGTGTGACCATCACCGCCATCCATCTCCAGAACTTTTTCATTTTCCGCAACTGAAGCTCTATACCCATCAAATATTAACTCCTCATTCTGTCCGTCACCCCCTCTGGCAATCACCATTCTACTTTCTGACTCGATGAATTTGACTAACCCAGGAACTTCACATAAGCAGACTTACATAGTGTTTGTCATTTTCTAACTGACTGATTTCACTTTTTTTTTTTTTTTTTTTTTTTTTGAGATGGAGTCTGGCTCTGTTGCCTAGGCTGGAGTGCTGGAATGCTGGAGTGTAGTGGCATGATCTTGGCTCAATGCAATCTCTGCCTCCCAGGTTCAAGAAATTCTCCTGCTTCAGCCTCCTGCATAGCTGGGATTACAGGCGCTTGCCACCATGCCCAGCTAATTTTTGTATTTTTAGTAGAGATGGGGTTTCACCATGTTGGCCAGGCTGGTCTTGAGCTCCTGACCTCAGGTGATCTGCCTGCCTCGGCCTCCTAAAGTGCTGGTATCGCAGGTGTAAGTCACCATGCCTAGCCTAATTTCACTCTTTTAAAAAATTCTTTATTTTTATTTATTGATTTTTAGAAACAGAGTCTCACTTTGTCATCCAGACTAGAGTACAGTGGTGCAATGATAGCTCACTGCAGCCATAATTCCTAGGCTTATGTTGAGTAGCTGGGAGTATAGGTGCACACCACCATGCTGGCAAATTTTTTAAATTATAGAGATGCAGTCTTGCAATATTGCCCAGGCTGGTCTTAAACTCCTGGCCTCAAGTCATCCTCCTGTCTCAGGCTCCCAAAGCTCTGGGATTACAGGTGTGAGCCACCATGCCCAACCCCCTCCCCACCTTTTTAAAATTTTGTTTTTTAATTCTGTGTTGTGTATATATATATTTTTACTCCCTCCAGGGACTATTCCTTACTACAAACTCAATTTTCTCTGAGATTTAATTATACATAATTTGCACGCCACCCTTCTTAGCTATTTGTGTATGATCTTTGCTTCTTTTTTTTCCTTTTTGAGATGGAGTCGCACTCTGTTGCCCAGGCTGGAGTGCAGTGGTGTGATCTTGGCTCACTGCAACCTCCACCTCCCAGGTTCAGGTGATTCTCATGCCTTAGCCTCCTGAGTAGATGGGACTACAGGCGCCTGCTACCACACCCTGCTAAATTTTTATATTTTTAGTAGAGACGGGGGTTTCACCCATATGGGCCAGGTTGGTCTCGAACTCCCAACCTTTTGATTCACCCGCCTCAGCCTCCCAAAGTGCTGGGATTACAGGTGTGAGCCACCGTGCTGGCCCTGATCATTGCATTTTTACCCTACTGAAGGAAAACATCAGTCATCGGAAGTGATTCCATAGAATATTTTTTTTCTTTATTTTTAGAATGAGCTCTTTATTGAATCAGGATCTGAGGTGATTATACACTAAGCACAACATTGGATCCTATCTTTGTCTAGTGCATGTCTTCTCAAAAATAGAAGTGCAAAATAAAAAACTAAACAAAAGAAATAAAAGTGCAGGCCGGGCGCGGTGGCTCATGCCTGTAATCTCAGCACTCTGGGAGACCGAGGCGGGCGGATCATGAGGTCAGGAGATCGAGACCATCCTGGCTAACATGGTGAAACCCCGTCTCTACTAAAAAAAATACAAAAAAAAAAAAAAAAAAATCAGCTGGGCGTGGTGGCGAGCACCTGTAGTCCCAGCTACTGGGGAGACTGAGGCAGGAGAATGGCATGAACCTCGGGGGCGGAGCTTGCAGTGAGCCGAGATCGCGCCACTGCACTCCAGCCTGGGCCACAGAGCGAGACTCTGTTTCAAAAAAAAAAAAAAAAGTGCAAATTCTGCTGTCAGCCAGGCGCAGTGGCTCATGCCTGTAATCCCAACATTTTGGGAGGCTGAGGCAGGCAGATCACCTGAGGTCAGGAGTTCGAGTCCAGCCTAGCTAACATGGTGAAACCCCATCTCTACTAAAAATACAAAAATTACCCGGACGTGGTGACGAGCTCCTGTAATCTCAGCTACTCAGGAGGCCGAGGCAGGAGAATCACTTGAACCCGGGAGGCAGAGGCTGCAGTGAGCCGAGATGGCTCCATTGCACTCCAGTCGGGGTGACAGAGCAAGACTCTGTGTCAAAAAAAAAAAAAAAAAAAAAAAAAAAAAAAATTCTGCTCTCATTCTGCTTTCCCAAAGAGAAAGTGTGAGAATGCATGCATTGAAGAGGCTGCTGGTAGGAAAGAGGAGAGGCCAGTTCATGGGAATTGTGAACATTGTTGCAGTTGCTTCCATTCAAAAGTAACTCCTCGGCCTTTCTCCTTTCAGGTGGTATAAGTTGAAATCCAAACCAGGAAAGAAGGACAAGGAGCGAGGAGAAATTGAGGTTGACATTCAGTTTATGAGAAACAACATGACTGCCAGCATGTTTGACCTTTCTATGAAAGACAAGTCTCGGAATCCATTTGGAAAACTGAAGGACAAGATCAAGGGGAAGAATAAGGACAGCGGGTCAGACACCGCCTCAGCCATCATCCCTAGCACAACACCTTCGGTCGACAGTGATGATGAGTCTGTGGGCAAAGACAAGAAAAAGAAATCGAAGATCAAGACCTTGTTTTCCAAGTCGAATTTGCAGAAGACGCCTCTTTCCCAGTCCATGTCTGTCCTGCCTACTTCAAAGCCAGAAAAAGTGCTGCTTCGTCCCGGAGACTTTCAGTCCCAGTGGGATGAAGATGACAATGAGGACGAGTCCTCCTCAGCCTTGGATGGTGAGTTTCTGCCTCTTCCTGCTTCCACTTCCTGATATCTCTTCTTCCACTTACTAGGCTTCATTCTGAGAGAGAAGAAACAGACAAATCTTAAGAGAAAGAGTTTAATTCAATTCCTCAGTTACAAAATCATGGTGGTGGTGGTGATGACAGTGGTGGTTAAGATGCCCTCTCTAAAACCAGGCATGGTGGCTCACGCCTGTAATCCCAGCACTTTGGGAGGCCGAGGCAGGCAGATCGCTTGAGCCCAGGAGTTTGAGACTAGCCTGGGCAACATGGTGAAACCCTGTCTCTACAAAAAGTACAAAAATTAGCCAGATGTGATGTCACACACCTGTAGTCCCAGCTACTCAGGAGGCTAGGCTGGGAGGATTGCTTGAGCTCAGGAAGTAGAGGCTGCAGTAAGCTGTGATCGTGCCACTGCACTCCAGCTTGGGTAACAGAGTGAGACTCTGTCTCAAAAAAGAAAAAAAAAAAAAAAGCCCTATCTGTTTCTTTTTGAAAAATATTTTTTGTTGGCTCATGCCTGTAATCCCAGCACTTTGGGAGGCCGAGGCGGGTGGATCACGAGGTCAGGAGATCGAGACCATCCTGGCTAACACGGTGAAACCCCGTCTCTACTAAAAATACAAAAAAAAATTAGCTGGGCGTGGTGGCGGGCGCCTGTAGCCCCAACAACTCAGGAGGCTGAGTCAGGAGAATGGTGTGAACCCGGGAGGCGGACCTTGCAGTGAGCCGAGATTGTGTCACTGCACTCCAGCCTGGGCGACAGAGTGAGACTCTGTCAAAAAAAAGAAAAAATAGTTTTTGTTTGTTTTAGAGACAGGGTCTTGCTCTATTGCCAGGCTGGAGTGCAGTGGCACGATCATAGCTTATCGTAGCCTCCAACTCCTGGGCTCAAGCAATCCTCCCACCTTGGCCTTCTGAGGAGCTGGGACTACAGGTGTGCACCATCACACCTGGCTAATTAAAAAAAAATTTTTTTTTAGAGATGAGATCTCACTATGTTGCCCAGGCTGGTCTGAAACTCCAAGCTTCAAGTAATCCTCCTGCCTCAGCCTCTCAAACGGCTGGTATGACCCGTGTGAACCACTGCCCACAGCTGAGATGCCCTCTCTATTTCTAAGCCCTCTGGTTTCTTTCTTACTTTCTTTGAGATGGTGTCTTGCTCTGTCACCCAGGCTGGAGTGCAGTGGCGCGATCTTGGCTCTCTGAAACTTCCGTCTCCAGGGTTTAAGCGATTCTCCTGCCTCAGCCTCCCGAGTAGCTTGGATTATAGGTGCCCACCTCCACACCCGGCGAATTTTTGTGTTTTTAGTAGAGTCGGGGCTTCACCATGTTGGCCAGGCTGGTTTTGAACTCCTGACCTCAAGTAATCTGCCTGCCTCAGCCTCCCAAAGTGCTGGGATTATACCCTCTGGTTTCTAAGGATGCATAAATTCCTTTTCCAGAGTTTTTGGCTCTATAAATGATGTCCGTTAGTACAAGCTTTTAGCGCTAATAGAACGAGTATCTTCAAAGTTTTTGTTTTTTTTAAGGGTAAAACCATGAAACCTTATAGTAATTCTCATATTTCATTCATTCATCAGGTAGTTATTGAGTTCCTGTGATGTGCTTAACCCTCAAGGAATCTGGTTCCTTTAGCTCTGAGTTAATTATATATTTTGAACTTCAATTTCAATGTCTGAATCCCTCCCACTGGCTGGATTCTGCTACTCTACCCTCTACTGCTGCCCTTTTCATTGGTTTAATCCAGGGTTTCTCAAGCTCAGTACTGTGGATAGTTTGGACTAGATAGGCCTTTGTCGTGGGGGACTGTGCTATACATTGTAAGATGTTCAGTATCATCCTTGTCCTCTCCCTGCTGCATACGAATAGCAGCACACGCCCTCCAAGTTGTGACAACCAGAAATGTATCCAGACATTGACAGATGCCCCCACACTGCAAACCAACCGTTTAACATCTTATCCCCTTTCTGTTCTTTGTTTTTCTTCCCAAAGTCATGTCTCACAAGAGAACAGCAAGTACAGATCTTAAGCAACTGAACCAGGTCAACTTCACCCTTCCCAAGAAGGAAGGACTTTCCTTTCTTGGCGGCCTTCGGTCTAAGAATGATGTCCTTTCCCGCTCTAATGTCTGCATCAATGGGAACCATGTTTACCTGGAGCAGCCAGAAGGCAAGGGTGAGACCAAGGACAGCAGCCCATCCTCCTCCCCATCCCCCAGGGGCTTCAGAAAGAAGCATTTGTTTTCTTCTACGGAGAACCTGGCGGCTGGGTCTTGGAAGGAGCCTGCTGAAGGAGGTGGGCTGTCTTCTGACAGGCGGTTCTCCGAATCTTCCGCCAAGGACTCCTTTAAGTCTATGACCCTGCCGTCCTACCGACCTGCCCCACTGGTCAGTGGGGACCTCAGGGAAAACATGGCCCCCGCAAACTCGGAGGCCACAAAAGAAGCCAAGGAGAGCAAGAAACCAGAGAGCAGGAGGTCCTCTTTGCTGTCTCTGATGACGGGGAAGAAGGACGTGGCTAAGAGCAGTGAAGGTGAAAACCCTCTCACGGTCCTGGGGAGGGAGAAGGAAGGCATGCTGATGGGGGTTAAGCCCGGGGAGGATGCGTCGGGGCCTGCTGAAGACCTTGTGAGAAGATCCGAGAAAGATACCGCAGCTGTTGTCTCCAGACAGGGCAGCTCCCTGAACCCCTTTGAAGATGTGCAGATCACAGAACCAGAAGCTGAGCCGGAGTCCAAGTCTGAACCGAAACCTCCAATTTCCTCTCCGAGGGCTCCCCAGACCAGAGCTGTCAAGCCCCGGTGAGTTTTGGCTCTTCTCATGCAGGGCATTTCTACCTCGCCATTGGTGGTTTTCAGGCTTACGTTAGACCAGCTCTTGCTGGTTCCATGATGTCATAGTACCTCTACATGCCAAGGTTTGCTGGTCTAAATTCTTTTTTTAACGAGTCCCTACTGCCAGCCTGGCCTGCCCTGTACAAATTGCAGTGATGTTTCCTAGCCCAGAGCTACTGCCCCACAGGCATGGTCTGTCTCTTCTGTCAGCTTATCAGATCTCAGTGGAATGCAATGGTTTGTAGCAGATTCTGGGTGTTGCAAGTTGGGAATACTGGGTTTGGGTTGTAGTATATGCAGTACCTGTGTTTACGAAGTGCAGTACCTGTGTTTACGAAGTTCTTATCTCACATTTCCCCTTGACCTAGATGTTATCCTGCCTCGTTGCATTTTAGCATTGGTTCCTGGTATGAGAGACCCTTGGTCTCTTGAGTGACAGTGATGGTCCTTTCTCGAGTGACAGTGACAGTTCTCTGTGTCCACTTTGCCCCTTGTTGTGAGAGTCAGTGTGAGACTTGGGGACTGGCCTTGGGGACTTCTGCTTTTCTGTGTGACTCACATTGACACTGACAATATTTCTGTGGTCTGGGGAGTGAGAGATTTATTTTTTTAGAGATTCTGCTTACTTCGACATGCACACGTACACACATACACACTGTTCCTCTTAAACTTATCTGTGCCTGTTGCTTTGTGTTAACATCTTTAACCACTTTGAAACTTTTAGGTGCATTTTGTCCTGTAATAATCAAATGCTCGGGCCTCGTGTTAATCACAAGAAACCAGATCTTTACTGGGATCTGTTCATTTCTATTGCAACAGACTTGTGTGTGACAGGTCTGTTAAGTGTTAGTGTTCCTTTTGTTTTTTGAGACGGTCTTCCTCTGTCACCCAGGCTGGAGTACAGTGGCGCGATCTTGGCTCACTGCAACCTCCACCTCCCAGGTTCAAGCAATTCTCCTGCCTCAGTCTCCTGAGAGTAGCTGGGACTACAGGTGCACACCACCACACCCGACTAATTTTTGTATTTTTCGGTAGAGATGAGGTTTCACCATGTTGGCTGGGCTGGTCTCCAACTCCTGACTTCAGGTGATCCGCCCGCCTTGGCCTCCCACAGTGCTGGGATTATAGGCGTGAGCCACTGCACCTGGCTAGTGTTCCTTTTTTAACTTCTTAAGGTACTGCCCCACATGTAAAGACGTTCTCCCCTGGTGAATGACTTGATTTTTGTGTATTTTCTTTGTCTCTCATGATGCATCTGCACTGACCTGCAGATTTTATTTTGTCCTTTTTGCAGACTGGAAGTGTCTCCGGAGGCGCAACCCACAGCCAGGCTTCCTTCCCCCACTGACTCCCCTTCCTCTCTTCCTCCTCTCCCTTCTAGTTCTGGCCAGGCACCTGTCCCCTCTGAATTGGGACATGGTACAGACACACAGTCTTCTGAGAGTCCTTCTGTCTTCTCCTCTCTCTCATCTCCCATAGCGGCTCCCATTTCCACATCCACTCCAATTGAAAGCTGTCCTCTTATAGATAGGGGCCAGGCCAAGTCTGAAGAACCACCCTTGCTCCCTAAGGCAGAGATGCAAATGGAGAGTTTAACTCCAGTTCCAAATTCTGGTTCTTCTGCCCTGGGATCCCTTTTCAAACAGCCATCCATTCCAGTGAATAAAGGGACAGAAAATTCTCTGATGGGCAGGACCCATGAGACAGGCACAGAGAAGAACACCAGCAGCCTTGAGTTGGAGGAATCTCTCCCGGAGCAGCCTGAAACGGGGCAACAAGAGGAAGAACTTCCGAGATTCCCCCGCAAAAAACAAGACTACAGCCCATCATCTGGAGAGGCCCAGGAAGTACCGTCTGCCTTTTCACTCAGCAGTGATAGAGCTGCGAGCCCCGTTGGGGAGCTTGTGGCAGGAGGAGACAGAGACTTGGAGAGTCAGGCTGGGTCTCTTGTGGGGAGCAAAGCTAGGGATGCAGTTGAAGAAGCAGCACCCCCTCTTCCCATGGGAGAATCGGTCCCTTCCATTGATTCCACGATGCAGAAGCTGGAAGAGATGGGTCTGAACCTCCATGAGGGCCAGAAGAAAACCAAGAAGCGCGTGTCATTTTCTGAGCAGCTCTTCACAGAAGGGGTGGTAGAGAGGGCCGTCCCGCTGGTGGAAGGACACAGCAGTTGTACCCAGGAGCTGACCCCTGCATGGGCTGTTGCTGGAAACGCGTCTGATGGAGAGCCTCCTGGATCTCCCCACACAGAGGACTCAGAGAGGGAATCAGTGACCACACCTGGGCCAGCAACGTGCGGTGCGCCAGCCTCCCCAGCGGGTCACCTCCGCCTCCCCTCCCAGGAGGAGAGTTTCTGCGAAGCCCCCATGAGTGAAGCAAGCTCAGCGAAAGACACTCCACTCTTTAGGATGGAGGGAGAGGATGCCCTTGTGACTCAGTATCAGAGCAAAGCCAGTGACCATGAAGGTTTATTGTCTGACCCCTTGAGTGACCTTCAGTTGGTCTCGGATTTTAAATCTCCAATCGTGGCTGATCTGAACTTCAGCCTTCCTTCCATTCCTGAAGTCGCATCGGATGATGAAAGAATAGATCAGGTTGAAGATGACAGAGATCAGGTTGAAATTGATGGAGAGACAGCAAAGTCGTCAACTCTGGACATAGGAGCTTCGTCCTTGAGCTTGGTAGTCCCCTGTCCTGAGAGGGGAAAGGGGCCCAGTGGCAAGGCAGATAGGTTGGCACTTGGGGAGGGCCTGCGTGATTTCAGCCTGCAGGCACCCAAAGCATCTGTGACAGCTCCTTCAGAGCAGACCACAGAGTTCGGAATTCACAAATCACATCTTGGCAAGAGCTCAAGCTTGGATGAACAGCTGCCAGGCCCCAGTGGTGGCGAGGAAGAAAAACTGATGGGAAATGGGAGTCCAAGTCCGCCTCCTGGCACGTCCCTGGACAATCCTGTACCCAGCCCCTCCCCTTCTGAGCTCTTTCCTGCCACATACTCTTTCCCCAGCTCTGCACATTCTGACACTCACCACACCAGCACAGCAGAATCTCAAAAAAAAGCCACAGCAGAGGGCTCCGCTGGTAGAGTTGAAAATTTTGGCAAGAGGAAGCCACTCCTCCAGGCCTGGGTCTCACCCTCGGAGACACATCCAGTCTCAGCTCAGCCAGGCGCTGGAACTGGGTCAGCCAAGCACAGGTGAGAGATGGGGGAGATTGTCTATGTAAATGTCAGCAATGTTCCCCTTTGCTTCCTACCTGCAGAGGTTACGGCTTTCTAACCACACAGACGTCTGACAGGACAACCCGCCTGTCACTGTCCTGCTGGTAGGGCTGCCCCTTGTGGTGGTAATACCTCAAGACGCTGCCGCGTTTATAGCAAGAACATAATAGTAGTCTGTAAATATAGTTTAGGAATTATTCTGCACAGTCAGATTTGGAGCGCTCACATTGCAGAAACGCAATGCCACCAGTATCTTAACAGTGTCAGAACTAACTGGCATTGAGCGGTGGTAGCATCTAGCAGTGTCAAAAACTTCTTCAAGCACTGCCCAACGTGAAGCTTGTATGTTTGTTTTGAACTCTCTTTACTGTGGAGGGACAGAAGCCTCTGCAAAGTTTTACAGTGAACGCCTAGGCTCTAGTTGACTTAAAAAAATAAGAGACTGCCTTTAATGTTCTGATGTTTGTAACAAGACCAAGGGTCCCGTGAAGATATGAGGACATCTGGGCAAGGACGTGCTTTGCTGGCTTGCATGTGGCGGCCCAGTCCTGACTACTTTTGTTTCCACAGGAACTGAGACATTGGAGTGTGTTGGCCCGGAGATGAGGGCAGCATGTGATCCACCTGCCCCTTGTCTGGCTTACTGGCTGCCATCTTTGTGGTGGGCAGTTGCTCAGTTTTGCCATGTCAGGAGGGTCTAAAGATCCTTTTTCCCTTCTCTTTAGACTTCATCCTGTGAAGCCAATGAATGCAACGACCACCAAGGTTGCTAACTCGAGCTTGGGAACTGCCACCATCATCAGTGAGAACTTGAACAACGAGGCCATGATGAAGGTATGTCTTCTGGGAAGCTGGTGCATTCGTTAGGGATTGACAGAGCACCTGTTTCCATAGTCACCATCGTATACCTCACCCTGGGCAGCTGGTAGTGCCAGGAACCACTTAGTCATACATCTGGAGTCTTTGAGTAAACTTTGGAAGCCCCCAGACATTCCACTGGATAATTACTTTATTCCCTTATACTTGTTTACTTGTTTAGTTATTGTTAAATTTTTTTTTGTCTCAAGCAACATGATTGACGCTGGTCCTTCTTTTTTAAAAAAATTATTTAAACATTTTCCTTCTTAATAGAGATGGGGTCTTCCTATGTTGCCTAGGCTGGTCTTGAAATCCTGGGCTCAAGTGATCCTCCCACCTTGGCCTCCCAAAGTGCTGGGGTTACAGGCGTGAGCCACTACACCCAGCCTGGCACTTCTTTTTAATGAGAAGAAAATGTCACCCACAATCTGGCCCATTCAGGTCAGGTATTTTCTTTTTCCCTCGTTTCCTTTCCTTTGGCAAGAATGTAAAATTCTGATAATTGCAATCATTGCATAGATATACTTCTCTGGTAACTTTATTTTGAAATAATTTCAAATGTTAAAAAAAGTTGCAAGAACAGTACAAAGAGCTCCTGTAAACCCTTCCTCCCAGTTTGTTAGTGGTTAACATTTGACCACATTTGCCGATCAGTCTCATCCTCTCTGCTTCCTCTGCCCAACCTTCTCTCTTTCTGAATATACACATGCAGATGTACGCATAATTTTTTTTTTAATCATTTGGAAGTAAGTTGTGTACCTCATGTTCCTTTTAACCTTAAATACTTAACTGTGTAATTCCTAACAGTAAGGACATTTATCAAAATCAGGGAACTTTTTTTTTTTTTTTTGAGATGGAATCTCATTCTGTCACCCAAGCTGGAGTGCAGTGGTGTAATCTTGGCTCACTGCAAACTCCCCATCCTGGGTTTGAGCAATTCTCCTGCCTCAGCCTCCTGAGTAGCTGGGACTATAGGTATGTGCCACCATGCCCAGCTAATTTTTGTATTTTTAGTAGAGACAGGGTTTTGCTATGTTGGCCACGCTGATCTCGAACTCCTGACCTCAGGTGATCTGCCTGCGTTGGCCCCCCAAAGTGCTGCGATTACAGGGATGAGCCCCTGTGTCCGGCCTACCCTCATGCTCCTTTTACCCCTAAATATTCCTAACAGTAAGGAGGTTCATCAAAATCAGGAAATTTTTTTTTGATACAGGATCTCACTCTGTTGCCCAAGCTGGAATGGAGTGGCATGATCACGGCTCATCATAGCCTCGACCACCTGGGCCCAATCAATCCTCCTACCTCAGCCTTCCAAGTAGCTGGGACTACAGGCAAGCGCCACCACGCCCGGCTAATTTATGTTTTTTTTTTTTTTTTTTTTTTGAGACGGAGTCTCACTTTGTCACCCAGGCTGGAGTGCAGTGGCCCACGGTCTCTGCTCACTGCAAGCTCCGCCTCCCGGGTTCATGCCACTCTCCTGCTTCAGCCTCCCAAGTAGCTGGGACTACAGGCGCCTGCTACCACGCACAGCTAATTTTTTGTATTTTTTTTAGTAGAGACGTGGTTTCACCATGTTAGCCAGGATGGTCTCGATCTCCTGACCTCGTGATCCGCCCGCCTCAGCCTCCCAAAGTGCTGGGATTACAAGCGTGAGCCACCGCGCCCGGCCTAATTTATGTATGTTTTGTAGAGATGGGGTTTCACCATGTTGCTCAGGCTGGTCTTGAACTCCTGGGCTCAAGTGATCCACCTGCTTCGGGCTCCCAAAGTGCTGGGATACAGGTGTGAGGCACAATGCCCAGCCTGTTTTCTGTTTTTCAGTATGAATTAACACTATAGTCAATAATTTTCTATATGGAACTTTTTCTCCTCTTTTCGATGATTTCCTTAAGCTAAATTTCCAGGAAGTGTCTTGCTCATTTGGAGGGTCTCTTCTCTTTGAAAAGTATGGGCTCATATTAAAAAACAACTCTCCACAAAACAAAACCAGCCTCCCAGATGAACTCTACTTGGGAGTGTCTTCATCCTGCCCTTTCTGGTTCTAGAATCTGAAGGATTTAGAATACTGCCTTGCTGCAAATCCCTGGTCTTCAACTCATTATCTGGACTAGAAGAGAATGATTTACTGAGGGATTGGTGACCTTTAGTGGGCAGGATATGTTGTATTTCAAATATGTAGAGAGGGACTTCCCAACTGACACTGGGAACTTCAGTCTATAGAAATACACTTTATTTTTATTTTAGTTCAGAGCAGCTAAAATTTCATTCCATCATAGATTTTACAGTCCCAGGGACTCTGGATATTGAATAGTTTTCTTTTTTCTTTTTTTTTTTTTTTAATTTTTTTTGAGATGGAGTTTTGCTCTTGTCACCTAGGATGGAGTGCAATGGCGCCATCTTGGCTCACCACAACCTCCACCTCCCGGGTTCAAGCAATTCTCCTACCTCAGCCTCCAGAGTAGCTGGGATTATAAGCGCCTGCCACCATGCCTAGCTAATTTTTGTATTTTTAGTAGAGATGGGGTTTTGCCATGTTAGCCAGGGTGGTCTCGAACTCCTGACCTCAGGTGATCCAGCAGCCTTGGCTTCCAAAAGTGCCGGGATTACAGGCATGAGCCATCATTCCTAGCTTTGTTTTATTTTTTAATGGAGATGGGGTCTTGCTCTGTTGCCTAGGCTGGCAGGTAATGGCTATTCATACATGCAATCATAGCTTATCGCAGCCCCGAACTCCTGGGCTCAAGTGATCCTCCTACCTCAGCCTCCCAAGTAGCCAGGACTACAGATGCACCACCATGCTTGGCTGAAAGTGTTTTTCAAGTGCTGGATACTTGTTATTCCCTCTGGCTTCATTGCACGTCTACCAGTAAGAGCTGGGATAAAGGTTCACAGGAAGCTGGAGGTCCAAGTTTTTGGTAAAAGAAGCCAAGCAATCATAACTGATGATTGCTGAAAACAAGTTAGCATCTTCTTGCTGTCTTGCCCCACTTTTTTTCCTTCCTTCCTTCCTTCCTTCCTTCCTTCCTTCCTTCCTTCCTTCCTTCCTCCCTCCCTCCCTCCCTCCCTCCCTCCCTCCCTCCCTTCCTTCTCTTCCCTCCCTCCCTCCCTCCCTCCCTTCCTTCCTTCCTTTTTTTTGGTGGATTTTCGTTCTAGTTGACCAGGCTGGAGTGCAATGGTGCGATCTCAGCTCACTGCAACCTCCACCTCCCAGGTTCAAGCAATTCTTAAACCTCAGCCTCCCAAGTAGCTGGGATTACAGGCATGCACCACCACACCCAGCTAATTTTTTTTTGTATTTTTGGTAGAGACGGGGTTCTACCATGTCGGTCAGGCTGGTCTCGAACTCCTGACCTCAGGTGATCCACCCGCCTTGGCCTCCCAAAGTGTTGGGATTACAGGTGTGAGCCACTGTGCCCGGCCCCCACTCTTTCGTTGTAGAACACATTGACAGGGCAGGTGGTAAGCATTGATCTCAAAATTGTCAGCCACAGCCAGAACTGTGTACCTACTACATTTCAGCCCTAGCCTAAAAATGTACAGTATGTCAACCAGCTTGCCTGGCTTCTGTGTGGTTGTCGCAGATAGAAGAGGCAGCACTTGTCTTCCTGGAGTTAATGATATTTATCAGGAAATGGGATAAAAGGACAGCAATGAAAACCAGAGTCATTCAGCAGCTTCCCATCCATCTTCCTTTTACTGTGGAATGCAGTGTGGCTCCAAAGAGAAACAAACACCTTGTTTCTGGGAAGTTAGCAAGACCTTTAGCTACCATGTTATTTCCTCTTCAAAGCTCATTTAATTCAATGGCTTATCTCCTGGCCCTAAGAAAATAACTTAGCTCAAAACAAAGGCAACTGCTGCTTATTTTGCTCATGATTTGTAAGCCTGACTGCCGCCCTGCTGCCTGCCTGCAACACATCTCTTGGTTCTGGACCATGCCTAGTAAACATTCTGGGTAAATATGGGACATTTCCTGGAGACTCTGCTATTGGCCTGCCGCATGATAGATGTTGTGTGTTAAGGCATAAGACAGTATTTATAAAGATACTTAGTCTTTGGAATGTTGCAAAGTAAGAGAGGTTTAAGGGAAAGAAATTGCATAGCTAAAGTTATGAAAAGCTAGCTGGATCATTACTACAGTGATATTTTTTTTCTTTTCTTGGTTGTTGTTTTAGGGCCTCCATCCTTTATAGATGATTTATAACTGGGAGTGTCTTATTTACCCAGGTGGCTTTAACATTTCCGTTTTAAAATAAAGCCAACTAGATCCAAAAATCATCTGTGATATGAAAAAAGGTGGATGCACATTTGAGTGTATGTCATTATCACAACTACGTAAAAGGAAAAGTCCAGGGTAAGAATCCTGGTGAGAAATACATGACAATGGGCACCATTCTTTCTTGCATTTGTGGGTATTTTCTCTGTGCTTTTTCTTCAAGGCCGTTACTCACTTTTTATGATGCTGGATTATTTTATGATTTTTTTTTTTTTTGAGGCAGGATCTCACACTGTTGCCCATACTCAAGTGCAGTGGCACTATCTTGGCTCACCGCAACCTCCGCCTCCCGGGTTCAAGCGATTCTTCTGCCTAAGCCTCCCGAGTAGCTGGGACTACAGGTGCCCGCCACCATGCCTGGATAATTTTTTGTATTTTTAGTAGAGACGAGGTTTCACCATGTTGGCCAGGTTGGTCTCGAACTCCTGACCTCGTGATCCACCTGCTTCAGCCTCCCAAAGTGCTAGGATTACAGATATGAGCCACCATGCCTGGCCCTGTTTTATAATTTTTTAATATCGCAAAACTAAGCTCTTCCAATGATTTTAAAGTCCTTTATATTCTTTTTCCCTCTGAATTACATAATCCAAATTAAATAGCTGTTTGATGGTTCGAATGAAGTACCTTAAGTGTGTACACATTTTCAATTCTAGGCATTTATCTTCAGGAAGTACTTAGAGATGTAGCCAAAGATTTATGCTCATGCATTTTGATTAAAATGTTATATATAATTGTACAAATTGAAAACAACATAAATATCCAGCAATAGAGGAGTAGTTAAAATATAATGGGATTTTAAGCATCCACTAGAAAAGCAATTTTGCTAAAATGTTATGATGGAAAAAATGCTTACTAAATAGTACAAAGCTGTAAAACTATTACTTTGTATGAGGCTGACATTATAAAACATATCATCAAGAACCCCAGGAAGGTCAGGCTCAGTGGTTCATGCCTGTAATCCCAGCACTTTGGGTGACTGAGGCGGGAGGATCACTTGAGGTCAGGAGTTCAAGACCAGCCTGGTCAACATGGTAGAACCCTATCTCTACTAAAAATACAAAAATTAGCTGGGTGTGGTGGCACGTGCCTGTAATCCCAGCTACTCGGGAGGCTGAGGCAGGAGAATCACTTGAACCTAGGAGGCAGAGGTTGCAGTGAGCCGAGATCGTGTCACTGCACTCCAGCCTGGGCGTCACAGTGAGACTGTCTCAAAAAAAGAAAAAAAAAAGAATCCCAGGAAAAATAAAGAGACCCAAATGTTAGGTGTTGGAATTAATTATATGACACCCTACAGGTGTCAGCCTCTGTATCCCTCTCTCTTTCAAATTCCATGCAGAATATCTTATGTATTGCAACTTTAAAAAATAAATAAATAAATAAATAAGATCCTTATATGACAGAAATATAATCTAAAATCCCTTGAGGACATACTCTTTGCCATGATTTACAAAGGTGACTCTTTTTTTCTTGATATAAAATGTAAGGCTGAGTGTGGAGGCTCATGCCTGTAATCGCAGCACTTTGGGAGGCCATAGTGGGAGCTTGGGTTTGAGACCAGCCCAGGCAACATAGCGAGACCCCGTCTCTATGGGGGCAAAAAAAAAAAAAAAAAAAAAAAAAAAAAGTCATTAAGTACATTCACATTGTTGTACAACCAATCTCTAGGACTTTTTTCCAGACATGCAACTTTTCAATGAAATATTGTTTTGGAAGTCACATCTACAGTGACTGAGGTCCAGAGAAGGTGCGCTATGAATGCGTGCCTTCAAAGTTTTCAAAAACAAAGATTAGGGGAGAAGCAGGTTTTGGAAAAGCAGTCCAGTGTCTCGCCTCTGAATGTGCAGCCTGTATGGGGTTGAACTCACTCTGTCTATGGAAACATTGGTGTTGTGTGTCTAAGTTAGTACCACCATCATCGTGCTTTTGTTCCTGGCCAGGATGGGAGGGCTGGGATCCCTCCTTTGACTTCTGGCTCGTGTCCAGGCAGTTTGCGTCACTGGACTGAACTGGGGCTTCTATCGTGTCACTGAGGAGCAAGTGTTGATTCTTCTTGGAGAAGGTAGTCTCTTGGCCTTCCTGGTAGACAGTGAGACCGTTAGACCCTCAGGGCAATAAAGCTATTCCTGCCTCAGAACTTTGCCAGCAAATCATCTTGATTCTTTAAACATGTAAATCTCAGGCTACAGATTTCAGGAAAAGTCACTTTTTTTTTCCTTACTGGGGACTTGCACAGCGTGTGACTTTTCATTTAAGCTTTATCTTGCGTGTCCTCCTGGTTCAGGCTGCTTGGGCTGGCAGGGGCCTCAGATCACAAATGCTGATAAAGCACAGTGACTCCACAGGGTGTGTGCTCTCCTGGGGAGCAGAACACTCAGCTCTGGGACAGGCCGCTGTGTACCCAAGGGCATGCCTAGATGGCCACGGGTGAGGACAGGGCATGATGGCACCTGGCTCTGACTCCGCATATTTTTCAAGTATGAAGTGATGTGAACTGGAGTCCCTGGGTGTCCTCTGCATCCACCTGCTCACCGAGTCCTTCTGAGCACAGCTTTGGCAGGAGCAGACAGTTGGGCTAGACCTGGACCTGCTGCCCTGCAAGGAGAGCCCTTGCCCCCTGCACCTGCTGTCACAGCTATGTCTTCCTGGGCCCCCTCTGGCTTGGGAGTCGTCTCCAGCTCTGCACTGGTGTTTGGTTGTGTGAACTCCTAGTGTTCCCAGAAGAGTGAGCACTCATTTGGAGAACGGAGTCCTCTCATGGTGGCATTGCTTAAAATCCAAACCCAGAGTCAAGTCCAGAGGTCCTCGACCTGTGAGCCAAGTATGGTTTTTACATTTTTGAAAGGTCATACAACAAAATAAAACAAAACAAACAAATAAAAAAAAAAAACAAGGAAGAATATATTAACAAAGGCCATCTGTGGCCTGCAAAGACTCAAATATGTGCTATCTGGCCCTTTCCAGAAAACTTCATCAGTCAACAACCTGTTTTCACCATAAACTGAAAATGGATTCCCTGGCTGGGCATGGTGGCTCATCCCTGTAATCTCAGCACTTTGGGAGGTTGAGGTGGGCAGATCACCTGGGGTCAGGAGTTCAAGACCAGCCTGGCCAACATGGTGAAACCTTGTGCCTGCTAAAAAAACCCCACAAAATTTAGCCAGGCATGGTGGCACATGTCTATAGTCTAGCTACTCAGGAGGCTGAGGTGGGAGAATCACTTGAACCCAGGAAGCGGAGTTTTCAGTGAGCCGAGATCATGCCATTGCACTCTAGGCTGGGTGACAGGGTGAGACTCAGTCTCAAAAAAAAAAAAAAAGGAAAGAAAATGGATTCCCAAGAAACCCAGATCACTAGTCACCTTTTCCTTGTTTGTACTTCTTTTAGGTTTTAGATTTCTGTGCTGATTTTGTAACTCCTTTTTCCCAACTTTCTCCCCCTCTCCAAAGAAATACAGCCCCTCAGACCCTGCATTTGCGTACGCACAGCTGACCCATGATGAGCTCATCCAGCTGGTCCTCAAACAGAAGGAAACGATAAGCAAGAAGGAGTTCCAGGTCCGCGAGCTGGAAGACTACATTGACAACCTGCTTGTCAGAGTCATGGAAGAAACCCCCAATATCCTCCGTGTCCCGACTCAGGTTGGCAAAAAAGCAGGAAAGATGTAAATCAGCAGGAAAAAAAACACCGAGACGTTTTTGTGACTTCACTTTCACCTGCTCTAGTGGTCAAGGAGTCGCCCTGCCCGATAACCACCAGCAGGCTCCAAATCATCGTCTCCCTCACATGTTATCTGGCAAGAGTGAATTCTACCAATGGAAGCCAGGTTAATGATTACAATGAATCTTTTACTATACATTCCCAGGGCTTTATTTTTAAATGCCACTGTGCCTTTAACTAGGTTGTAAATATTTTATGCCCACGAGAGACGTGGTCATAAGATCTGATCCTGAGCCAGAGATTCAGATGGCACAGGAGGTATTCATGTATTTTAACACTGGGGTTTTCTTTCTTTCATACTGAGATTTTTTTCAATATGTATCCTCCAGCTCTTAAAGCTTACCTGAGAAAGCTTTAAATGAAAAAAGGACCATGCCATTGGTGCTGTGTTACATACACATACTTTCTTGGCTTTTGAGTAGCTCAGGTGTGGTTTTTGGCTGCAGATGTTAAATTTTGTACAATGTAAACCTACCCAGCTTCTCAAACTTGGGTCTTGTTTTTTGATGGGAGCAGGGGTGTTTAGAGTAAGCCTCTGAGTGTGCCTTTCGGATTTCGAACAAGCGGCCTTTTCTAAACATCAACTTCTACTCTCTAGCCTTAAAATATGTTCTCCTTAGATCCAGGGCCCTTTTACTGGAGACTGGAAAAGTAGAATTCAGGAATTAAAAGAATTACTCTTTATTCAATTCGAGGAACTTGGTTAAAGCCCCTCTTCTTATGAACAGCCAGGTTCCTGCTGGCTAGACCAGCCTGTTCAGCGCTTTGCTTGGGTGGTCCACGCACTCGCTAATACAGTTCTGGCAGGTGTGGAATGATGTCAATAGGATTGTTTAGCCTTTTCCCCCTGTGCCTTTGCTCAGTACCCTGGTTTCCTCAGCAACACTCCTTGTGAGGGACAGAGACAGGGTCCACCAACTCCCCAAGATGAAGAAGCCCCTTCAGGCCAGGGGCAGTGGCTCATGCCTGTAATCCCAGCACCTTGCAAGGCCGAGGAGGGTGGATCACTTGAGGTGAGGAGTTCGAGGCCAACCTAACCAACATGGCAAAACCCTGTCTCTACTAAAAATACAAAAATTAGCTTGGCGTGGTGGTGCGTGCCTGTAATCCCAGCTACTTGGGAGGCTGAGGCAGAAGAATCACTTGAACTTGGGAGATGGAGGCTGCAGTGAGCCAAGATCATGCCACTGCACTCCAGCCTGGGCAAGAGGTTTTTTAAGACTCTTAAAGAGCCTGGGCAATTTTTTTAAGATTCCGTCTTAAAAAAATAAAATAAAAAGAAAGAAAGAAGCTCCTTCACTGTGCAGGGGACAGGAGACCACGGATTGGACCACAAAGGGATTGAACTGCATCTGCGTGTCTGTCCTTTGAACACTTTCTCTCCCTGCCCAAAAGGAAACCCAAATTATTTCTGGGATACTGGGGAAATTGTAGTGAAGGGCTTACTGTAGTTAATAAAAGTGAAAAGTCAGTAGAAAACAGAAATGCCTCAGCCTTCAAATGGTTGCTTTTTTTTCCATTTTCCCTCATGAATAGACTCACCAGTATTTTACCCCCTTGTTATAAAATTGTGCAGAGCAAGAAGATGATACTTATTTTTGAATTTGTATTTTTAAAACTAGATTTATAGATTTTTTTAAAACTAGGACACTTGCTTCCTTCTTAGCTAAAAGCACCAGTTCAGATTTTTCAGGTAATTTTGTTATTACTCACTTAAGACTGGAATTAGTATGTTTCTGGTATTGCTCATTTTTTCTCCTGGCTATGATAGAATCTCATCTAACCTTGACATCTCTCCCAGGGGAAGAATATCACAGGCCAATAGTGTGGGCAGGGGTGGAAATGATAGCAGTTATTAAATTGGGAATCACTTTTATGTATGTCCTTGTTACATTGAGGTTAAAAGGCAAAATCATTGGCAGTGCAATCCCTTTCCAGGATTTTGTTTGCTGTGGCATTGGTTGTATCAGAGCACTTTAATCTGAAGGATGATACTGTAACTTGATTTATCTAATTAGCTTTTAATTATCTACAGCTATTTTATTTCTCTCCTACAGTACTGGGATCACTGCAACACTGTAAACTTCTCAGATGACTTGTATTTTTGTAGTGCTATGAAATTTATTTACATACTTATAAAGAAAACTGTATATTCACTTGAACTCTGAAAATGTACATGTATGGCTGGACGCAGTGGCTCATGCCTGTAATCCCAGCAGTTTGGGAGGCCGAGGCAGGTGAATCACTTGAGGTCAGGAGTTCGAGACCAGCCTGGTCAACATGGCAAAACCCCATCTCTACTAAAAATATAGAAATTAGCTGGGTGTGGTGGCAGCCACCTGTAATCTCAGCTACTCGGGAGGCTGAGGCACAAGAATCGCTTGAGCGAGGGAGGCGGAGGTTGCAGTGAGCTGAGATCACACCATTGCGCTCTAGCCTGGGCAACAGGTGAGACTCTGTCTCAAAAAAAAAAAAAGAAAGGAAGTATACATGTATATATTTTTCCTACATTATGTTTTTTACTTGATATAAATGTATTTTTACTGTGATAGCCCAAATGCACTGGGGGGCAGTTGTGCTCTGCGTGGTTCTTCTTCCATTGGAGAGCTGGAGTAGAGACCTGCAGTGTTCATAAGGATGTTGGTTTGGAGATGTCTGCTGCTAGGACCTGGGGTGTGTGACTCAGTCCCCATATGAGAGGGACATCTGGGTGGAGGAGTGAATTCCTGTGCTCTGAAATGCCACTTGGGAGCTCTGGACAGTGAAGGACAATTGACTCAAGGGTACCTGGCTTCTGCTGCTGCTGAGAAAAAATTCAATTTATAGCATTTCTGCACCTCCCAAAGTAGATAACCTGGAGATCATTCAGTCAACAACTGTCCCTGAGGACTCAGTTTTCGGGGAGGGGTTATCTGGTAGAAGCTTTAGCTTGTTCTGAGCCATTAGAAGACATTAGTGAATTGGAGCACTGGAGAATCCTACAAATGGACTGTATCTCAGAAGAGGTGGGACCTCCTTCCAACTGCTGCAGATGCTGACAGACCCTGGGAGGCAGCTGTGCTCTGGAGAAGCCGGAGCAGCTCATTTCTTGGCCTAGCCTGGCTGCCTCAGAAAGAGCAGTCAGGACTTGAAGGAAGCATCAAATTCTATACCCGTAAACTGCAGTTGGAGGTCAGCTTTTTGAAATGTCCAGCATTTGCCCGATTGTTTCAGATCATCTAATTCCTCAGGCTTTGGCAGGTATCCTGCCCTCCATCTTATTCCAGTGTGTTCACCTCATCAAGGCAGCAGAGTGGATGAAGGAGCAAGCCTGCCCTTTGCCATACTGAAGAGCTGTGGGCCCCAATTGGTGACGGCGCTGCACATGCCTGTATGAAGGAGATACAGGTGTATGTGCACGTGCCTGTATGAAGGAGATACAGGTGTGTGTGCACATGCCTGTATAAAGGAGATACAGGTGTGTGTGCACATGCCTGTATGAAGAAGACACAGGTGTGTGCTTCTCAGTTTTGCTAACAGTGGGAGCTCAACGGGGCAGAGAGGGAGGAAGGTCCATGATACTCAGCCATATACTGGAGAGGCAATTTAATGTTAAATGACACGCCATTCTTCCTTCCTGGGTCCCTTCTCCCAGTCAACTTTTCTTTTTCTAGAACTAATAATTATCTCTCACGACTGAAAAATTAATTGCCTTAAGTAGAGAACTTAATTCCTAGTATCCACCAAACTTAACTCCGTGGTGTCTCCGTATCTACTAT
Source organism: Rhinopithecus roxellana (assembly GCF_007565055.1). Lineage (NCBI taxonomy): Eukaryota > Metazoa > Chordata > Mammalia > Primates > Cercopithecidae > Rhinopithecus > Rhinopithecus roxellana. The sequence continues at coordinate 746,783 of NC_044557.1, read as the reverse complement.
GTGAGCTACTTAACTGATGCCCCCTTCCTCCAACTGAAGGATCGCCCAATGTTTTTGGATTATAGAATTATTATTTCCTGCTTTCTTTCTTTGAGACTTTTGAATTTCTTTGGTTTCGTTTTTAAGAAGTAACCCAACATTTCCTACAACACTAAATGAAATGGTACTACCTTTCAAAGATTTGTGTCTGTAGTTTGGTATGGGTGTAATAAAAATTTATTCTGTCTTCCTGGAAAACCTCTCTTGGTGGGGGTCAGGGGATGTCCAGTGTTTCTCATCCCATGAGGGTCTCTCACTGGGATTTCTGCTGCTGCCATCTTGCCTGGTGCCCAGGAGTCCCAAGGTCCTTTTTCTCAGAGAGGACAGACATGTCTGGTCCCTTCGGATGCACCCTTCACCTTGGCCTGAAGAACCATGGCACTGGCCAGAGAAACTGAGTTGGAATGTGTTGCCCCCTTTTCCTTTGCAGCCAGCACCCTTGGCTGAGCATATGAACAGGGTCTTTCCTCAGTTCCCACCCCCACCACACACATAGGTTCCCACAGAGTAATGTCTTCACTTTGCGGGCATGAGTTGAATTCAGGCTGGGCTCAACTGCCCCATCTGGGAACCAGGTCCTTGTTCAGTTGACTTTGTTGGTCCATGTGTGAACAGAGGGTATTAGGGATGCACAGGAGTCTCCTGGAGCTCATCTCGCCAAACCCCAGGCCCTTCCCAAGGAGGTGAGAGGTGTGCCTACCCCGCAAGCAGTGCACGTGTTCCACACTCCAAGGTCCCAGACCTCTTGGAATGGAGGCAATGCTTTTGCTCTTAGAGATGAGTCACATTGTAGAGAGAGAGAGGCAGGTGGTGCCTGTGAGACTCCTGGGCCGGGATGGGGGAGCTTCCCTGAAGCCTACCTGGTTTTGGTGGGGAGGCCTGGTGATTCCAAGTGGACGTCGACCGCCATGTGTAGTGACATGAAGACACTAATACATGTTATTTTATTTATTAAATCTCTTAATAAAACAGCCCTCTAAATGGAAGGTCTTCAAGGAAGGAAAGTTTAATTACACAAATGACCCCAACTTTTCTTTCTCAGATTTATTCCCCTTGCCTTTGGAGTTTTCTCTGGTTCTTGCTACTGCCACCAAACCCAGCCGTCAGGGCCAGGCGATTGTATTTTTCAAATTCCAGCCCAAGGAGGGAGACACAACCATCTTTTCTCTTGAGTCCCCTTAGCCCAGTAGCTAGTCATGGAAAGTTTAAAAAATAAATAAATAAATACCAGGCCTGGCACGGTGGCTCACTCCTGTAATCCCAGCACTTTGGGAGGCCGAGGCAGATGGACCACCGGAGGTGAGGAGTTCAAGACCAGCCTGGCCAACATGGTGAAACCCTGTCTCTATTAAAAATACAAAAATTAGCCGGGCATGGTGGTGCATGCCTATAATCCCAGTTACTTGGGAGGCTGAGGCAGGAGAATTGCTTGAAACCAGGAGGCAGAGGTTGCAGTAAGCCAAGATCATGCCATTGCATGCCAGCCTGGGTGACAGAGCCAGACTCCATCTCAAAAAAAAAAAAAGGGGGGGGGGATAATTATAGGATATATGAACAACATAAAAAGTGAACTTTCTTTCCCAAATCCAAAATTCTGAGGCAAAGTCAAGCCCCAAAGGTCTGGAGGCGGCCAGCCACTCGGCTAGGTGGCCCCAGTTGTTCTTAGGTGACCTGAATTCCCTTGTGCTCCATTCTGGAGGAGCAATAGACACTGTTCCCCTCCTCTACTCCTGACTGCTGACTCATTCTAGATTTTCCCTTTTTTTCTTTTGCCTTTTTTTTCTTTTTTTGAGACGAAGTCTCACTCTTGTTGCCCAGGCTGGTGTGCAATGTCGCAATCTCAGCTCACTGCAACCCCCGCCCCCCAGGTTCAAGCAATTTTCCTGCCTCAGCCTCCTGAGTGGCTGGAATTACAGGCACCCACCACCATGCCTGGCTAATTTTTGCATTTTTAGTAGAGACGGGGTTTCACCATGTTGGCCAGGCTGGTCTCGAACTCCTGACCTCAGGCAATCCCCTGCCTCCGCCTCCCAAAGTGCTGGGATTACAGGCATGAGCCACGGCTCCCGGCCCTCCAGATTTTTCTAAGTAACATCATAACATGTTTGTTCTTGGAAAAGAAAAAAGTTCTAATTTCCCCACTACCAAGAGGTAACCACTGTAGTTTTGACTTGTCCTGGCATTTTTCCTCTCATAAACAGCCACGCTTTACAAGGAAGATAGGATCACACAGTCTGTACTGTTGTGAACGTATCTCCATGCCTTTCAGTAGCGGGCAGCTATGTGTGTTCTGCAACAAGGACTGATAGAATTCCCAGGAGAACCTTTCCTGGCTAACAATTCCCCTTGGCAAAAAAAAAAAAAGCTACAGCAGTCACAAAGACAATCTAGGTCCCTTCTGGCCCAGGTTACAATTGTAGCCACCTGTGGATCAGAGTGGGGACTTGCCGGGGAACACCCTGCCCACCCCCAATCAGGAAAATAGTCACTTACCAGGCATGGTTACCATTCTTTAACTGGGGCCAGTGGTCAGCACAACAGCCTCCATTAGCCCTTGGACCCAATCTCAACAAAGGCAGCCTGCCCCCTGGGCTGCTCTGCGGGTGTCAGCTTTTGGGCCCGGCACTTTTCTCCTACTGGGACATCATGAACTATCACTTCTGACTTGAAACTGGCTTCCTTGAGCCCTTTGAGGGCAGGGTTTTCCAGTGCCAAAAAGCCTCCTGAGGGGTTATGTCCTTACTTGGCCTTTCGACTTTCTGTTACTTTACACAGATACCTGTGTCTTGAACCTGGGAAAGAGTCGCCTTGGGGACATGATATGGCTCTCACAGAGTTGAGAAAAAGCTGCCTCTGTCCTTATGGACCGCTCACTTCAGGCTAAATCCTGATTGCAAAAGGAAGGCCTGCTTCTTAAAGCAGTGAGATGTACTATTTTTAATAATTCTCATCGAGGTCAATAATGTCTCCATTGTGCAGCTGAGCAAACAGACCCAGAGAGGCAGCAGCACTCTCATTTGCCTAAGTCACACTGTGAGTTGTTAAGAGAGGATTTGATCTTATAACCTGTCTGACTTGCAGGCCTAGAACAGGTCAGCCAACTACAGCCTGCCTCCTGTTTTTGTATAACCTTCAAGAATGGTTTTTACTTTTTTTTTTTCTTTTTAATGCTTCAAAAAAAGTCAGCTGGGTGCAGAAGCTCACACCTGTAATCCCAGCACTTTGGAAGCTGAGGCATGATACCGTGAGCCCAGGAGTTTGAGTCCAGCCTGGGCAACACAGTGAGACTCCCCCGCCGCCCCACCACCATCTCTACAAAATAGAGAATAACAAATGAATAAGCTAGGCATGGTGCACATCTCTAGTCCCAGCTTCTTGGGAGCCCAAGTAGGGAGGACTGCATGAGCCCAGGAGTTTAAGGCTGCAGGGAGCCTGGGTGACAGAGTAAGACCCTATCTCCAAAAAATAAAGAAAAGAACCAAAACAACAGTATTTCATAACATGCAAATTATACGGAGGGCTGGGAGCAGTGGCTCACATGTGCAATTCCAACACTTTGGGAGGCCGAGGTGGGCAGATCACCTGAGGTCAGGTGTTCAAGACCAGCCTGGCCAACATGGTGAAACCCCATCTTTGGCCGGGCGCTGTGGCTCATGCCTGTAATCCCAGCACTTTGGGAGGCCGAGGCGGGCGGATCACAAGGTCAGGAGATCGAGACCACGGTGAAACCCCGTCTCTACTAAAAATACAAAAAATTAGCCAGGCGCGGTGGCGGGCGCCTGTAGTCCCAGCTACTCAGGAGGCTGAGGCAGGAGAATGGTGTGAACCCGGGAGGCGGAGCTTGCAGTGAGCCGAGATCGCGCCACTGCACTCCAGCCTGGGCGACAGAGCGAGACTCCATCTCAAAAAAAAAAAAAAAAAAAAAGAAACCCCATCTTTACTAAAAGTACGAAAATTAGGCCGGGCACCTTGGCTCATGCCTGTAATCCCTGCACTTTGGGAGGCCGAGACAGGCGGATCACCAGGTCAGGAGATTGAGACCATCCTGGCTAACACAGTGAAACCCCGTCTCTACTTAAAATACAAAAAAATTAGCTGGGCGTGGTGGTGGGCACCCGTAGTTCCAGCTACGTGGGAGGCTGAGGCAGGAGAATGGCGTGAACCCAGGAGGCGGAGCTTGCAGTGAGCCGAGATGGTGCCACTGCACCCCAGCCTGGGCGACAGAGCGAGACTCCGTCTCAAAAAAAAAAAAAAATTCAATTTCAGCACCCATAGATGAAGCTTTATTGGAATACAGCCATGACTGTTCGTTTGTTTACGTAACTGTCTATGGCTGTTTTCACATTGCAACAGCTGAGTTGAGTAATTGCAACAGAGTATCTGTTGTTCGAGAAACCCAAAATATTTACTATCTGACCTTTTATAGAAAAAGTCTGATGGCCAGGTTAGTCTGATGGCTGGGTGTGGTGGCCCCATGCCTGTAAATCCAGCATTTCAGGAGGCCGAGGCGGGAGGACTGTCTGCGCCCAGGAGTCTGAGACCAGCCTGGGCAACATAGTGAGATCCTGTTTCTTAAAAAAAAAAAAAAAAAAAAAAAAAGTTTTTTAATTAAAAATATTTTTAGAAAATAGAGAAGAATAAGTTTGTCAACCTGTAGGCTAGGATCACTTTGAGGGGCAGGAATGTAACATTCCATCATTCACTTGGAATTGTGGAGGAGTGGGGCGGGCATGGAAAATGGAGGCCATATGACTCAATCCTCTCTCAGGACTTTCCATAAGGCCAGATGAGCCTCAGCCTCCCAGCAGAGAGGAGTTCCAGGTCAGGTTGCCCTGGCCTACGCAGTGCACCAGGTCTGTGCTATGACCACCTTCCTGGAGTTACCAGATGCCTTTGTTCCTAGGAGTTCAAGAAATTGAACATGTGAATCCTTAGCCCGGAGAGAAGTGGCTGGGAGGGGCAGACTAAACTATGCAGAGGGGAAGCTGCATATGAGTGAGGAAAAGTGCTTGGCACAGAGATTTGGGAAGCCCTGGCCATGCTCTGCCCTGAGGCTATGTCATCAGGAAGTGCCCACTAAAGAGCGTTGGGAAGGAAGTCCAGTCAGAAAGGCTCCAAGGCCTGAGGCGACTGCCAGGCCCAGTGCCACAGTGCGAGCTGTACTCAGGGCTCGGTGAAACTGGGTCGGGGTTGCAAAGCATCGTCAGCTAAGCTGAGAGGAGCCCAAGGCTGAGGCTAGAAGGCAGGCCTGGATAGCAACCCGCTCTCAGCAGTCACTTGCTCTAGATGGAAATGGGCCTGCTTCAGAGGAACTGGGTCTATGTGGTGCTCCTTCTTCTTCATCTTTTTTTTTTTTTTTTTTTTTTTTTTTTTTTTTTTTTAAAGAGTCAGGGTCTCACTCTGTTACCCAGGCTGGAGTACAGTAGTGCGATCATAGCTCATGGCAGCCTCTTAACTCCTGGGCTCAAGTGATCCGCCTGCCTTAGCCTCCCGAGTAGCTGGGACTACAAGTACACACCACTATACCCTGCTATTTTGTTTTTTTTTGAGAGGGGGCGGGGTCTCACTTTGTTGCCCAGGACAGTCTTGAACTCCTGGCCTCAAGCTATCTTCCCACATCAGACTCCCACAGTGTTAGGGTTACAGTCATGAGCCACATGCCCGGCCAGTTTGGTGCTTTGGACAGGCCCACCTAGGACAGGAATTCACAGGAGTTGAACTCCTCTTTACTGAATGCCAGCCTTCACTTTAGGAGGTACTCCTGGGGACACAAGAATGAGAAAACCAGATTGTTCCCACAGACACTTCCATCCAAAGAGAAAGTCAAACAACGAACTAGAATGTACACAGCCAAAGGAGGGAGGATGCACAAAGGACTTCATTCAGGTGCCAGATCCTCCTCTTCCTCAGTGCCTTCCTCTACTGTACCCTCTAGAAAGAACTCTGGCCTCAACGTCAGCATTACACATCTGGACCACAGCTGGGCTGCTGTTCAATGGCCTCCCTATGACTAGCTTTCTGCTCTGGCCAAGCCCACCCTGGGCACTTGGGGCATCTGTTAAAAAGATAATCACTGCCAGGCGTGGTGGCTCATGCTTGTAATCCCAGTACTTTGGGAGGCCAAGGTGGGCAGATCACCTGAGCTCTGAAGTTTGAGACCAGCCTGGCCAACATGGTGAACCCCGTCTCTACTAAAAATACAAAAACTAGCCAGGCATGGTGGTGGGCGCATGTGGTCCCAGCTACTCGGGAGGCTGAGGCAGGGGAATCGCTTGAACCTGGGAGGTAGAGGCTGTAGTGAGCTGAGACCGTGCCACTGCACTCCAGCCTGGGTGACAGAGGGAGACTCTGTCTTAAATAAATAAATAAATAAATAAGATAATCACTACCACGAATAATGGTAACTCTTAGATGAGTTGGGAGCAGTGGAGAGGGCACCAAGGATGATTTCCACGTCTGTCTAGATTTCCCGGAGCAAGGCAAATACATTTCCCAAATAAATGGACTTCTGAGAAAGTGCAGAACCCCAAACGTACACATCTTAGCAGAGGGCGCCATCTTCTGGCCTGCACCCTGCCGCCTCCCAGCCTGTGTGTGCCTGAGGACAAGGCTCTCCTAGGCTCCCAGTAAGTACACACCACACGTGTGACTGGGAAAGACAACAAGCTTTCTCCTTCCATGGCTGGCTACAGGATCATAAAACTGCTTTTCCACTTTACAATCAATCAGGTTGGGTCAGGCAGAATTTCAAGGCTTCTGTCATAGGTAGATGGGCTCTGTAACGTCACGCTTAAAAAAAAAGTGGAGGTAGGTTCAAGATCTGCACACAACTGGGGATGAGGGGAGTCTGATGCTCTGCTGTGTGATCATGCAAGAAACTGTTCCCAGGGCAACTTATGTCGCTTTTAGGGACACCTTCTTCGTCCAAGTAAGAATGTCAACCACACTGTCTAAAACCAATGCATGTCTCTGAGTGGTGTGTGTGTGCGCGTGCACATGTGCAAATGTATCTTAACAGTCAGACAGCCAGAAATAAACTCTCATCCTATATCTCACACTAGTGGGGAGGTCTAGAAAAGGGTGGGGGGCTTGGACTGCCAAAGCCCACCATTATTAATGTGCTGAAGCCCCCTTCTGTTATGATGCTAAAGTAATTCAAATTGAAGAGAAAGGACCCTTGGGTATTGTGTTCCTTGGCCCTCCAATGTGATCAAGCCCCATGGGAATGGATGGGATGTCTTTGAAAAGGAGTAGTGATTCTCACACTCTGAGAAAGCAGTCTCTTAGGGAGGGGATGGTGTCTTTAGGTTTGGATATCACGCGTTAAAAACTAGGTGTGGAAAAGAAGGGACTGGCACTTCATAAAGGTCTGTTTTGTTTTGTTTGAGACGGAGTCTCGCTCTGCCACCCAGGCTGGAGTGCAGTGGCGCGATGGCTCACTGCAACGTGCGCCTCCTGGGTTCAAGCGATTCTCCTGAGTCGGCCTCCCGAGTAGCTGGGATTAGAGACGTGCACCACCACGCCCAGCTAATTTTTGTGTATTTTCAGTAGAGATGGGATTTCACCATGTTCCCCAGGCTGGTCTCAAACTCCCGAGCTCAGGTGATCCACCTGCCTCGGCCTCCCAAAGTGCTGGGATTACAGGCGTGAGCCACCACGCCCGGCTAGCTCAAGGTTTTTTTAAAAAAAAATATCTGAATCTGCGTGCTTGCACTCCTCCAGGTTGCCAAAAGCTCCATCACTCCACATTCGTTCACTCCAAACTCCTTTAGACATTCCTGCCTAGCCTCCAAAAGCATTTGGGTTTGCCACTCTGGATTTTATTTCAACTTCCTCATTTTACAGTTGAGAAAAACAGGAGGTAAAGAGAGGAATGTACCTGCTTTAGGAAGCAGCTCTGGAAAGCTGAACACAGTTTCCTGCTCTCGCTCTCTCTCCACTACTCTCCCTTTAAAAAATATACTTTCTTCTATGGCCAAATCAGACATTCATTACCAACTTGCGATTCCCTTAGGACTTTAAAAGGAGGGTTGTTCAGGGGTGACAACAATCTCCTGTCTATTATACGTGTCCATGTAGGCAGAAACTTACCCAAATTCAAGCCCCAGTCTGTGTCCCAAAAACTAACTACACAGAGCAGGGAAACCAGAGAGCTACAGTTCAGACCAGGAACCTCCTCTCCTAACTCACGTTTCTACCCGAGCCCGCGAAGGAACGGACCGGAAGTGGCGCTCAGCCTCCCCGCGGAGGAAACCGCCTATCCCGCCGTCGCGCTGGCCGGAAGACGAGGGTGCAATCCTCTGAAGGGTCCCCTCCTACTTCTTGCTGCCGCACGCTTGCTGTTGCAGACGCAGGAGTCTCCGAAGGTTTCTGCAGCTTTGGGGCCGGTTGTGAGATGCCAGGCAGAGGCCGCTGCCCTGACTGCGGCTCCACGGAGCTGGTGGAAGACTCACACTATTCGCAGAGCCAGCTGGTGTGCTCCGACTGCGGCTGCGTGGTCACCGAGGGGGTCCTTACCACTACCTTCAGCGACGAGGGCAATCTCCGAGGTACTTGTGGCCCCGGGGACAGCCTGGGGCGGTGGAGGGATTAACATCAGATTCCTTTTGTCTCCCCGCTCCCTCCCATACTCCTAACTGTAACGCGCACTCCTAATATGAGAGAAAATGACCTAAAGTGAGCGAGGGAGCCGAAGGAGATGGGGGGCTGCCATTCATCTGTTTTCCTAGCACTTAGTATAGGACATAGATGGTGCGGGTAATAAATGTTGAGTAAGTGAAACAGAAAGTTCCACTCATCTTGCCATGTCTGGTCATTGTGGAAGGATTGCCGATATGATTACAGCATGTATTATTACTCTGAAATAGTTTTAAGCACAAACTGGAAAAACATTACTTTGCTTTGCTTTCCAAGTTTCTGACCAGTGCAGCCCTCAAAATCTGCAGCCATTGTCTGGGTGGAGTGGCTTAAGCCTGTAATCCCAGCGCTTTGGGAGGCAGAGCCGAGAGGAATGCTTGAGCCTAGGAGTTCAAGACCAGCCTGGGCAACGTAACGAGACACTTGCCTAAAAAAAAAAATTAAAAATTTAGCCAGGTGTGGTGGCATACACCTGTAATCCCAGCTACCCAGGAGTCTGAGTTAGGAGGCCTACTTGAGCCTGGGAATTGAAGGCTGCCATGAGCTATGATTGCACCACTGCACTCCAGCCTGGGCTATAGAGGGAAACTCCTTAAACAACAAAAAAATCTGCTACTAGAAAAATTGTCTGTATGGAATGTACTGGAAGGATGACTGGAAATTTGGAACACTTGGAGCTGCTTTAGTGCAGTCCTAACCTTTCCCAGTCTCTGTGTATTCAGAACCGCTTGTAGACAGAAAATCAGATGGGGCCTTTAACTGTGCAGCAGCAGATGCTCAATGATTTGAATTCTGCGTCCTGGTTTTGTGTGGTGGGAGGGCATAAAGGCTAAGCACACTATTTGTTGTTTATTATTTTACAGAGGTAACATATTCCCGAAGCACAGGGGAAAATGAACAAGTTAGTCGCAGCCAGCAACGAGGTGAGAATTGACTTTTTACAACACAGTGGCTTTAAAGAAAACTATCCTAGGCTGGGTGCTGTGGCTCACGCCTGTAATCTCAGCACTTTGGGAGGCCAAGGCAGGTGGATCACCTGAGGTCAGGAGTTCGAGACCAGCCTGGCAAACATAGCGAAACCCCATCTCTACTAAAAATACAAAAATTAGCCGGGCATGGTGGCTCGTACCTGTAGTCCCAGCTACTTGGGAGGCTGAGGCAGGAGAATCACTTGGACCTGGGAGGTAGAGGTTGCAGTGAGCCGAGATTGTGCCACTGCACTGTAGCCTGGGTGACAAAGTGACACTCTGTCTCAAAAAAATAATAATTAAAAAAAGAAAACTATCCTGGTGGCCTAGTCCAGCTTTTCACTTTTCCTATTTTCAGCATTGCTGGTGTGAGGTAGAGTAGAAGAGAATGGTAATTAGGAATTTAAAATGGGGATGGTGGCTGACACCTGTAATCCCAGACTTTGGGAGGCTGAGACAGGCAGATCGCTTGAGGTCAGGAGTTCAAGACCAGCCTGGTCAACATGGTGAAACCCCGTCTCTACTAAAAATACAGATATTAGTTGGGCCTGGTGGTGCACACTTGTTATCCCAAGTGTCACTCCTGTCTATGCAGAAAGGTACATATTTTGTGCGTCTGATATCTGAGGCAAGTTTAGCAGATCTAAATAAGTCCTAGCAGAATTTTCTAGGAGGTGCATGATAGCTCCTTTGACCCCTCTAACTCTTGCTGTGGGTTTTTCCTAGGTCTCCGCCGAGTGAGAGACCTTTGTCGAGTTCTGCAGTTGCCACCAACATTTGAGGACACCGCGGTTGCCTACTACCAACAGGCATACCGGCACTCTGGCATCCGAGCGGCCAGGCTGCAAAAGAAGGAGGTGTTGGTTGGGTGCTGCGTCTTAATCACCTGCCGACAGCATAACTGGCCCCTAACAATGGGAGCCATCTGCACGCTGTTGTATGCAGATTTGGATGTGTTTTCTAGCATTTACATGCAGATAGTAAAGCTCCTGGGACTGGATGTGCCATCTCTGTGCTTGGCAGAACTGGTGAAGACCTATTGCAGCAGGTACCTTCCTGGTGGGAGACAGTAGGATGGGATGGAATGGGTCCTTAGACCTGAATCCTTTGACCTTTGGCCATCTCTTTTTTTTTTTTTTTCTTGAAACGGAGTCTTACTCTTGTCACCCAGGCTGGAGTGCAGTGGTGTGATCTCACCTCCCTGCGACCTCCACCTCCTGGGTTCAAGCTATTCTCCTACCTCAGCCTCCAGAGTAGCTGGGATTACAGGTGCCTGCCACCATGCCCGGCTAATTTTTCTTTCTTTTTTTTTTTTTTTTTTTGCATTTTTAGTAGAGACAGGGTTTCACTATGTTGGCCAGGCTGATCTCAAACTCCTGACCTCAGGTGATCCACCCACCTTGGCTTCCCAAAGTGCTGGGATTACAGGCGTGAGCCACCACACCTGGCCTTGGCCATCTCTTTTTGACCAAAGCCCATGTAAAAGGATGTGGGAGAAAGATCTTTAGTTTATACTTGTACTAATAAGGTTAATATTGTTTTACATTTTTATAATGCTTTAATTTTCTTTCTTTCTTTTTTTTTTTTTTTGAGACCAAGTCTTGCTGTGTTGCCCAGGCTGGAGCATAGTGTCATGATTTTGGCTCACTGCAACCTCCACCTCCCGGGTTCAAGTGATTTTTGTGCCTCAGCCTCCCAAGTAGCTGGGACTATACAGGTGCGTGCCACCTTGCCTGGCTAATTTTTTGTTTTTAGTAGAGATGGGGTTTTGCCATGTTGCCCAGGCTGGTCTTGAATTCCTAGGCTCAAGCGATCCACCCATCTCAGCCTCCCGAAGTGCTGGGATTACAAGCGTGAGCCACTGCACCCTGCCAAAGAATGCTATAATTGTCAAACCCCTTTGCCCTCACAGCAACCTAATGACGTGGGGAAAATAGGTCTGAGCCTTGGCACAGGGCTGTTGAGTTGCGGCACTCATGTTATGTGCTCTGTGCGTGGCAGTTCCTAGAGTTGTGCTGTGCCATGGCCTTTGTGGCTGAATGCCCAGCTCCGTCTGAGCAGGATCATCTGCAGAGGAAGCTGAAAGGATATTAGTTAATGACAGAACTGGGCTTAGAAGCTAAGCCTTTTCTAGTTTTTTTAAAGACAGGGTCTCATTCTGTCACCCAGCCTGGAGTGCAGTGGTGCCATCATAGCTCACTGCAGCCTGGAATTCCTGGGCTCAAGCGATCTGCCCACCTGATCCTCCCAAAATGCAGGTATTACAGGCATGAGCACCGTGCCTAGCTCTTTTCTTGTTTGAAGTAGCTATGTTCTTTTCTTTTTTCTGATAAACAACGTTAAAAGCAGAGGCTGTTGGTGTCAAATAGCCTTGTATCTGAAGCTTGGTTACTGCTTGGCTGGATGACTGGGGGAAAGTTTTTCAACTATACATGCACATAAGATGGTGTAGATTAAATGAGAACGTTGTAAAGCACTCAGAATAATGGCGACTGGGAGGCGCCCTATAAATGTTTGCGCTCTCCTGCATCCCTCCGCCTTCCCCTAACGAGCGGAGGATGCCCTGTTTTCTCTCACTGCCTTTATTAACTTGCTGCCCAGTGAGCTTGAGTATTCCTGAGGGCAGAATAGCTTCCCCATCTTGAGTGGGCTGCCTTTCCTCACCGTGGGAGAGCAGCCCCTGTATCATTAAGATCCAACTCTCATTTTGTTTGTTTCAGCTTCAAACTGTTCCAGGCTTCACCTTCTGTGCCAGCCAAATACGTGGAAGACAAAGAGAAGATGCTGTCTCGAACACTGCAGTTGGTGGAGCTGGCAAACGAGACGTGGCTGGTGACTGGGCGGCATCCCTTGCCTGTCATCACTGCCGCGACTTTCCTGGCTTGGCAGTCGCTGCAGCCTGCAGATCGGCTTTCATGTTCCCTTGCCCGATTTTGTAAATTGGCAAATGTGGACCTGCCCTACCCCGCGTCCTCCCGCCTGCAGGAGCTTCTGGCTGTGCTGCTGCGGATGGCTGAGCAGCTGGCCTGGTTACGAGTTCTGAGACTTGACAGACGGTCTGTGGTGAAGCACATCGGTGACCTTCTCCAGCACCGCCACTCACTGGTCCGCTTGGCCTTTCGGGATGGGACAGCAGAAGTGGAGACCCGAGGGAAGGAGCCACCGGCGTGGGGACAGGGGCAGAGAGAAGGGGAGGTGGGAAATAATTCCTTAGGTTTGCCCCAGGGGAAGCGGCCAGCCAGTCCTGCCCTTCTCCTGCCACCCTGCATGTTGAAGCCCCCGAAGCGGATCTGCCCTGCACCGCCTGTCTCCACTGTCACTGGAGATGAGAACATTTCTGATAGTGAAATAGAACAGTATTTACGTACCCCTCAGGAAGTTAGGGACTTTCAGAGAGCCCAGGCTGCTAGACAGGCTGCCACGAGTGTCCCTAACCCTCCCTGATGGATATCCATTGGGAGCACTTCAGCCTGTTCTGACAGCTTGATAACAGTCCTGTCATAACCAAGGATGGAAGTGTACACAAGTCCGTAGGTATTGCCTTTCGTGTTTCAAGGAACCAAGATGGGCTCTGCCATTCGTTGGACCCTGGGTCCTGGAGTAAAGTCAGGAGTGCAGGGATGACTATAGGTAGGAGAGGCTCCCATCCTTTGGTGTGGGAGAGCAAGTTGCCTATGTCCATGTTCTGTGAGATGGCTTTCCTCATGGATGGATGGGAAAATGTCAGGCTCTCTGCTGCTGGTTTGAATTGGACACACTGCTGCTGCTCCTCCTGCAGGCCTGAGGGGGTGTCCCTCTGCTTGTGGAGCAGTTGCCATTCCCAGCAGTATCAGCCTTCAGAGGAGTGGAAACTGGGGAATTCCTGGCCCTACGTCCATTCACAGGCATTGGTGGGTTTGTGTGTGTGGTGTCATGAGATCCTGTACCTCATAAAAAAAGGACAGTGGGTAGACTAAGGCAGTAGCTCAAAGGGCTTTGCAAAATTTTAATATATTAAAACAAGAGGCATCTGCTAGAAAACATTCTATTGTATAAAACCCGAGCTCTTAAGAACATGTTTTCTTTGGCACTTTCATTCCCTCCCTCCCCTTTCCCCAGCGTATTGCAAAAAGCTCTCCAGTGCTAAGGCATTGGCAGGGTGTGTAAACAGCAGCCAGCATATGTGGAAGAATAATACAAAGCTTTTTTTTTTTTCTTCTAATATGTCTGTGCAGCAAGCATAAATAACAGGACCCATCCCAAGGAATGTGTGTGGGTTTTCCCCTCCCCTGTGTCCTCTGTCACCTTGGTGATCAGGCCAGGGTGATGTGAAGACTGGGAGGGAACCTAGGTCAGACCTTGGTTTCCTGTTGCTCTTCCCAAGACTCAGGGTTCCCTCTGTTTCCATTTGGTCCTGTAGTGAAATGCTGGTGGTTGGTTTTAGGTTGGGGAAAAGATGGGTGCTGGTGTTTAAGAGTAGTAAAGGCATAGGCCCCTTATGATCTGCAGGGACCCCAGCCACTGCCTCTGGGCTTGGCTTGAGCTCCTGGGAGTCAGGAAGCTGGTTTGACATTTTGTAGGTTTCTCTCTACTATGGAGCTGGAGATCAAATGATTGGGATGGTTCTTCCATCTGGCCTCATGGAGGCAAGGAAGTACTCTTCCTTAGTCTCTTGGTGTTGTAAGGCTGAGACTGGGGAGATGGGTCTTGTAACTGAAAAGTAACTGCTTCTCCAAACACCACCTGCATCTTTATGGGGGCGCCACTGTTTACAGGACTAGCTTTAGGGCATGACTAGATTCTGCCCCTGTTCCACCTGCCCGCTCACTCTACTCCCCTCAGTTCACCCACAGGCACCTGGCAGTCAGCTGTTGAGGTGCAGGGCCTCGGCTTTGTCCCGGTGTGCCACCTCTGAACCCTGCTGTCTGGTTTAAGTACTACTACTGTGAGAATGGTGAGTTTGTTCCTAGTTGTGCCCGGTTCCCACTCCCCTCCCCCAGGACTGGTTGATGTCTAGAGCTGCCTTTCACATGGCCCCGCCCTCCCCTCTTGCATAGTTGATCTGAAAAGCAGCACCTTGTGACTTCGTATCACCTGCTTCATGTGCTGGGCTGGCTGTCGTGCCAGCCAAACCCTGGAGGAAAAGGGACTTAGGATCTAGGCAGGGGCTGGGCTGAAATCAGTAGAGGGCAGGGAGGAAAGGACACAGTTCCCACGCTCTCATCTGCTTTGCTGGTGAGGCTGATGGCCCCCAGTGAGGCCACATGGACAGTAGGTGGGGGTGGGAGTACTTGGGGAGGGTCCACCTGGGCTGTGCTGTGCCCTTTCACACAGACGGAGGCCTTCTCCCTTCCTGGGAGGGCACCGACAGTCCAGACTGCCCCGGGCTGGACGGAGATGTATTATGCGTGTTTCTGGGATTGTCTGTCGCTACCCCAGAGGGATGCCCTCTAGGCAAGTGGGGGAACATCTGCCTGTGGGCTTCCTCCAGCCATCGGCTCCTCCACCTCCAACCTGCTACTACGCAGACGCAGACGCCTTCGAGGGCCCTGAGCCGCGTAGCCAGCCCGTTTATCGCGTCGTCCGCCCCACCCTAGACGGTGGTCTCGCTCTTCCAGAGTCCGGTCTTCATGCAGCCGCCGCTGGCCACCTCCGCGCCCATCATGGTGACATCGTCGTACTTGCCCCCCTTGGGGACGCCGTTCAGGCTGGCAGCGTTGAGCGGGTACGAGCGGCGCTTGCTCTCCTTCTCCAGCGCACCGCCGCCCTTGAGACTGTCGCGGCTGGCGCTGCGGCGCTGGCCTGGCCGGCCAGCCTCAGAAAGCGGCGCGGCGCTGGTGTCGCTGCCTTCGGACGGCGTGAGCATGGGTTCGCCTTCCAGCTGCAGGCCGGCGCCCGGGCTGTTGCGGCTGCTGCCCAGGTAGCTGTCGGTGGGGCTGTTGTGCAGGCTGCCGCTCTCGCTGGACAGCAGCTCGGGAGCCCCCGCCGCGCCGCCGCGCAGAGCCTTGAGCCGGTTCTTGCCGCCGGCCTCACCGGCGCGGTGCCCCTTGGCCCGGCCCTTGTGCGCCCGACGCCCATGGTGCACGTTGTTGGGGTGGCGGGGGCCGAGGCTTCCCCGGGGGCCCGCGGGCTCCGGCTCTTCTTCCCCGTGGGCCGCCGCCCCCGCCTCGCACACCTGACTCTGGGCTAGCTGCAGGTTGGTAAGCTTGCAGGGGCTCAGAGCCAGCGGGTGGCAGCTGCTGCCGCTCACAGAGGACTTGAGGGAGGGGGGCGCCTCCCCGAACACCGGGGAACCGTCCTCCGCGGCGGCGGGCAGGGCCCGGGGCAGGGAGTGGGGGGCCGAGGGAGAGGCAGGGGGGCAGCAGGCGCGCCACGAGGCTCTCACGTCCCTCCTCCTGGCACAGTGGTGGGTGAAGACGAAGAGGCCCAGAGCGGAGGCTGCCGCTCCGTACAAGCAGCTGCACACCACCCGGGGCAGCCAGCGCTGGGACACGGCCAGAGCCCCGCAGGCCCACATGGCCAAGTACAGGAAGTGCGTGGTCACCAGCGCTCCTAGCTGGACTCCCGGAGAGTAGAGGCTGTCACCATCCTCCGGGGGCCCGGGCGTCCCCACTCGCCCGCTCCCAGTAGCAAGAAGGGAACCTGAGTCACTCAGGAGGGGGCCGCTGCCCCTGAGCCTGGTAGAACCCCTCAGCTCCTCCCCTGCCTCCAAGGAGGCCCTGCTGTTGCCTCCCTTCGGCCTCTGCGCCAGAGGACCCCGTAAGCGCAGCCCTGCGCACAGGAAATAGATCCAGGTGATGAGCAGAATCAAAGCCACCGGGATGTAGAAGGCGCCAAGACTTGGACGCCACACCAGCCAGCAGCTGCAGGAGACACAGAAGCAGTGATGAGGCCAGAGGGCATGGCCGGGGTGGGGCTGGGGGCCAGGGTGGTCGGGGAGACAGGATATGGTGAGTGCAGAGACAAGGATGGCTTGGTCAGCATGCATGGGCTTGGGTTGGGTTATGGTTGGGTGGACCTGGCAGGTGGCCCTTTCAGTGGAGTGGAAGGCATCCGGTGTTAGGTAGGTGGGCTTGGGGCAGGAGGGAGGGGTACTCACTAGGGGCTGTGGTCCCGGTAGTTGTGGATGTTGACTGCAGCCGTGATGCCACAGATAATGAGTGGAATCCCTCCAGCTATCAAATAGAACCTGGAGGGAATGAGGGATTGGAGGTCCCAGAGGTGGGGAGAGGGAAGGGAAGAACCGGGTGTTCAGAGCCCTTTCCTTGGTGTCTGTCCCATCGTTTTTCCCCTTTAAATTGTCAGAATTTTTTTGCCAGGGATGCAAGGTCCCTTCAGGGACTACTTGGACTTGGCCATGACTGTTCTAAGGGGCAACGGCCAGAATTGCTCTCTCACCCTAAACACTGCAGAAGCTGGAGGTGCCACTCAGGTTCCCAGGATCCTTGCTATGACATCTGGAGTCATCTCCTTCCCTGGCTTTGTCATGACTCAGAAGCCCACAGGATGTCCCCTACTGCATGGTCTTGTGGGACCTGCTGAGTCTAGGGCCTAGCCTCTCCTGTCTTTGGAGAGTGATCTCCCAGGGACCTTGAACCCACCCTTCACCCACCCTGGGAGGTTTCCTACGCCTGCCTTGGAGTCCCTCCTCAATTGCAAAGCTGGAATTGAAAGTATGTACCGGAGCATAGGACTGGGAGCAGGCAGGGCGGGGTCCCCTTCTTGCGGAGGGGGTGCCCTCCAGGTGAGCTCCTTGTGGAACACTCGCGCCTTCACCCCCATCCAGAGCAGCGTGGACAGGGAGGAGTAGTGCAGGGTGATGCCCACCTGCAGGGTCAAGGCATGGAGGCTGGGGACCTGGGGGCTATGACTGGACCCTCCCAGAGCCTCAGCCCTGCTGGTGCCCTCCCAGGCTTCCAGCCTCCATTCCCCAGCTTTTTTACTTTACCCAGCTCACTCCTCCTACACTCGCCAAGCTTCCATCCCTGCTGCCACCCTCTGCCTCCACCCCAGGGTTCTCTCCCACTGCAGGACTTCCCATGACCCTGATATGGCTATCTGGCTGATCCCCCACCTCCCTATCACTGCAGGTCCCCATTTCCACTTTGAAGCCCATCTCCCCATTCTCTCTGATCTGGTTCTTACCCCTACTCTCACTCTCCATGCCCCACCATCCCTGCCTTCCAAGGCTGCTACAGAGGAAGCCATGGAGCCGTGGCCTATGAGCACCAGCCATTTTCTTCCAGCGCGTCTCCCCACTCTATGCCTAGGTGCCAGCACTCGTCTTGAAGCACCACCCCCTGAGCCCCTTTTCCTGCTTACCGCCTGGCAGACCATCTGGTAATTGGTGAGTGTGATGCCCCCCGCAAAGACGGCAGAGGTCATGGCCATGTGGAAGCACAGGTTCAGCAGCATGTGCCAGCCCTTCCGGGACACACGGATGGAGCTGCCCGGAAACAGTCTCGAATTAATGACCGTCCAACCCAAGGTCAGGCCCATGGGGTCTCCAGGCCATTGGGAGAGCCACGGGGGGCAGGCACATATCTGCATGTGTGCATGGGTGGGAATGTGACAGAGGCCACAGGGCAGGGAGTCCTTAACCCCTCAAAGTGATTCCAACCCCAGAACCTTCAAATGGGTGAGAGGCTGAGAAAGTCATGTGGACCTACCTGGGGAAAAAACCCCTGCCAAGTACTCAGTGAGCCCACCCTGCACCTGCGCTGGGAGGTTTCCTACACCTGCCTCGGAGTCCCTCCCCCATTGCAAAGCTGGAATTGAAAGTATGTACCGGAGCACAGGATGGGGAGTGGGCAGGGTGGGGGCCCCTTCCGTGCCTGCCAACCACACCCTCCCTCCTGCAGGAGCGCCTACCTGTGGTTGAGGATGTAGGTGATGATGGTGGCGAAGAGGCAGAGCAGCAGCAGGGCTGTGCAGGGGTATACCACAGGGTGCAGCCCTGCCCCCGCGCCCCCCACCTCCCTGGGAAAGGCGCTCAGCTCCTGGGAAAGAGCAGGAAAGAGGACATGGGGAACATGGACACTTCACTAGGCCCCCAGGCCAGCTTTCCTCTTCCCAGGCCCCTTCAGCCTTGGTCCTGCACTTTGGTGCTTAGTTCATCTGGGCAGGGAGAAAAGTTTCAGGCTTTCCACTATTAGGAAGCCGGCCCCATGGAGCCAGCTACTGCTGCCCCTTCCCTGCCTCTGGTCCTGCCTTGCTGGGGACTCTTCACACCCCCAGACTGAAAGACCAGAGATAAGGAGAGAGGGAGCAGGTGCTGCCTGTGACCAGCAGCAGGCCTGCAGGACTGGAGAGTGGCGGTACCACGTGCCACAAAGGAGGGGGTGACCAGGAAGGAGAAGGGTTCCCAGATTATTTTTTTCTACTTTGTAAGAATCTGGTCTGGGCTGGGCACGGTGACTCATGCCTATAATCCCAGCACTTTGGGAGGCTGAGGCGGGCGGATCATTTGAGGTCAGGAGTTTGAGACCAGCCTGGCCAACATGGTGAAACCCTGTCTCTACTAAAAATATAAAAAATTAGCCGGGCATGGTGGCACATGCCTGTAATCCCAGCTACTTGGGAGGCTGACTCAGGAGAATCACTTGGACCTAGGAGGCGGAGGTTGCAGTGAGCTGAGATCATGCCACTGCACTCCAGCCTGGCGACAAAGCCAGACTCTGTCTCAAAAAAAAAAAAAAAAAAATCTAGTCTCAGAAAGTGCAGGATGTGAAGGCCAGGCTAGGGAGTTCCTGATCCATCAGATCCATCTATCTGGTTATAGGCATGGAGGCCGGACCTCCCTGCCTGTCTCCTGAAAGATGGAGAGGTGGGAGAGGCCAAAGGGCCATTTCCCCACATCCCGCCAGTCATGGGGCCCAATAGGAGTGCTGTCCTTTCTGTATTTCTCCATGGTCCCAGGTGGTCAGAGTACCCCCACCCCTATTTTCCACCCAATGCGTGTCCCTGCACCCCTCCACCTCTCACCCCACCGCACACCAACCATGAGCACGGCCACGTTGCCCAAGTGCTGGCAGTGCAGGGCACTGACGTTGGGCTGGCTGGAGCGGAGCTGACAGCCCTCTGAGGTCCAGCCCCCGGCCCCCCCGGGCCCCTCCTGGCTCCACCAAGCGGCCACAGGTTCGGCTCCCTCAGCCCAGTGCCGCAGCGAAACGGCCACTGGCTCTGTCAGGTTTCCCACGCCACAGCCACCTACAGGGGGAGAGGGACGTTCACACAGACACACACAGGGTGTCAGGGAGGTGGGCTAAGCTGGGACTCAGCAGCAGCAGCGGTGGCAGGGTGTGTACTAGGCACCTGCCAGGCAGAGCACAGTGCTGGGCTGGGGGCATGCGGTGAGATGCCACGGACTGCCTCAGTCTAACGGGGGACCCTGGAGGGGGAGGAGTGCAAATGATGATGGAAAATGTGAGCCCCGAGTGGTGGCCCGCCCTGAGTGCTGGATGAGCAGTGATGTCATGCTTCATGGTGAGGACTCAGGTTTGGGGGCTCGGGGACAAGAACACAGAAATGCAGATGGAGGGAACACAAGCCAGGTACAGGGAGGAGGGACGCGGGCGGGATGGAGGGAGGACTAGGAGGAGGCATTCCCAGTGGGAGAGGGGCTCCCGGAGCAGGCCCTGGAGTCCACAGACCCCTCACCTACCCACCTCTCCCCACATACTCCCACAGCCCACGCGGCTGCGGACACAGGGCTTTCACCTTCCTCAGGCCACTGTACTTGTCCTTTAAGTCTTAGTGGTTTTTGGGAAAGGCCTCCCTGGCCTCCAGCTAGGTTGGGCAGTCCCTCATCCTGTGCCCTCCAAAACACTTCGTGCAGCTGCTCACTTACAATGAGCTGCACTTACAATGACTTGTCCACTGCCTGTCCTCTCTGCTGAAGGGTGTGTTCCTCAAGGACACAGCCATAACTGTCTGTGCACAGGTGTGTCAAGCTCAGGCACAGTCTGGCACATACCAGATACTCAGTGAGGACGCATGACCTGACAGCAAGAGTCTGCACTAGGAACAGGTCGGAACCCAGGATGGGGTGGCAGCGCCTTCTGGGTGGGCAAAGGGGGTACAGCCGCATCACTAGGACCCTAGAGGGCTCATGGAGGGAGGTAGACGTCCTGATGATGGGAAATGGCCCAGGACTTTGAAGGGGCTCTCTGATGCGCAAAGTGCAGTTTGCGGAAGGTGAATCTGGTGACGGCATGAGGGATGGACTGAAGGTGGAGGTGCGGGGGCCAGAGATGGGCTGGTGTCAGCGTGGATGGTGAGAGCAACAGTGGAATCACTGACAGAAAGAAGGCAGGTGTGGGGGTCGCTGGTCCCGGGGGAAAGATGGAACGATAAGTGGGGGACTGCAGGTGATCCATCTGCTTTCTGGGTGCCAGGCCCCCAGCTGGGTGGTGAGTCAGACACTCAGTGTCTGCTTATGTTGTTATTCCTCTGCCCTGGTCTCCACCCTTCCTTGGTGTCTCTGGAACTCCTGATCATCCCTCAAGGCCCATCTGTGTCAGTCCCACCTCCGCCACGACAGCTGGAGCCATGTTGCCTTTTCAGAATGCTGCTCACCTGGGCTACCTGTGCAGCAGCTGCCTGGAACCTCTCCTATGGCTGCCCTGGGAGGTTACTTCACCCTCTACTGCTTAGGTGGCTTCTGGGAGCAGGGACCATGGCCTGGATGTTTTTATTCCTTCCAGCACCAACGACAGCACTGTTTCTAGCAGGCGCCCATTCAGCATTACTTGTCTGCATTGGGCCCGTGGGGTGTGTGTGTGTGTGTGTGTGTGTTGGAGGGGGCTGTGCTCGTAGCCCTCTTGAAATTGAACAAATCTGGGATATAGAAGGCAATGTCTTCCTGAACTTTTCTCCTCCAAACCCTTTCTTTATGGGGTATCTCTGCCCTCTGCCCTGTTGGGAAAAGGTGAGGGACGCAACATCCTGTCTCAGTTCCACTAGGGCACTGGGGGGCTGTGGGCCAGGGAAGGGCAGGATGAAGGGGTACAGGGCAGACACACGAGAGGCAACCTGGGCAGGGCGGGGAGTTCAGTCCCTTACTGGTTCCTGCGAAGATGACGGGGGTGGCCACGCCACGCCTCTTGCCAGGCCCAGCAGCTCCAGGGCGGGAGGCGTTGCTGTGGCTGCGGAACAGGCGGCCATTTCGGAAGATGAGCAGTTGTAGGGTGCAGTCTGGAGGCACCGGGGGAGCCAGGGCAGCCGGAAGGGATGAGAACAGACTCGGGGGCAGCTGGATGGAGGCCAGGGCCACGCTGTTCTGGGGGGACATAGGAGCTCCTCAGAGACACCAGGACCCCCTAGAGCACTGATGTCTTGCAGCCCCCTCCTCCCACTCCTCTCACTGCCCCCACCAGGTACCTGCATCTGGGTGCCTCCCGTCTCCCAGCCCCCTCCCTCCCCCAGCGCCCACCTTGATGTGGAAGGATGACAGAGAAACATTGGGCCTCCCGGTGGTGCAGCGGAAGCGGAGCTGCTGGTCAGCTGGGGGCTCGGGCTCAGGTCGGGGGTTCTGGCCAGGGCTTCCTGGCTGTGCGCCCGGCACCCCTCCCTCCCTCCTCTGGAAGGCTGTGCAGGTCAGGCCCACGTAGCTGTGCGGCTTGATGAGGTAGGCCTCCAATGCCACGTTCCTCGCATTCTGGGGACAGGGACCTTGTCATCCCACCATTTGAGATGGTGGCCTTCTGCTTGAGACTGCACATTCCCTCTCAATGGACCTGCTCAGGCTGTAGTCCTCCCCTTCAATCCTCAGTCTTTTCAAAGCCACCTCTCTCTTTTTTTATTTTTTAAAGAGGAACAGGTTCTTACTGTGTCACCCAGGCTGGAGTGCAGTGTCACAACCATAGCTCACTGCAGCCTACAAATACTGGGCTGAAGTGATCCTGCCACCTCAGCCTCCTGAGTATCTGGGACTACAGGCATGCTACCATGCCCATCTGATTAAAAACTTTTTTTTTTTTAGAGATGTGGTTTCACATGTTGCCCAGGCTAGTCTCAAACTCCAGGCCTTAAGTGATCCTCCCACCTTGGCCCCCGGAGTAGCTGGGACCACAGGCGCATGCCAACACTCCTGGGTAATTTTTATATTTTTTATAGAGACCAGGTCTCTCTTTGTTGCCCAGGCTGGTCTCCAACTCCTGGCCTCGGGAGATCCTCCTGCCTCGGCCTCCCAAAGTGCTGGGATTACAGGTGGAGCCCCTGCACCCAGCCTCTTGCTCACCTCTTAACTATGCCAGTTCCGTTGCCCGACTCAGCTGTACAGCAGGCTCCATGTCTCGCCCCTTTGCATTGCCCCAAGGGCCTAGCACAATATCTTGCACATACAGGATGCTCTACTGTGGTTATCGGATTGGAGCCCTCGCCTTCTCTCAGGGAACTTCCATTACTCTTCACTCAATCCCGAGTGCTGTCTGCCCTGCCACCAAGCCCTGCTCCCATCCCTTCTAATCCTTTCACCCTTCCTCCTGCTTATTCCCATCAGGCTGGCCCTTTGGCTCAG
This sequence comes from Rhinopithecus roxellana, assembly GCF_007565055.1. Taxonomy (NCBI): domain Eukaryota; kingdom Metazoa; phylum Chordata; class Mammalia; order Primates; family Cercopithecidae; genus Rhinopithecus; species Rhinopithecus roxellana. Next base: position 723,641 of record NC_044557.1, on the reverse strand, counting down.
TTCCCCACCACGGAGTCTGGCATCACTTCTCCAGGGTCACCGGCCACCTCTCCTAAGCACTGCCCCTGACAACTTGGAAGTGAACCCCGCAGCTCAGAACTTTGTCACGTCTGCTGCTCTTGCTAGCTGGGGCACAGCAGGTGCATGCCTGAGAGGGAGCGCCTCCCTCCTCTGTATGCCAGGGTCACCCCCAACGCTGACCCCCATTACCACCGAGATGTGCTGGGCATTGGGGCTGAGGGCAGCACCCCCGATGCGCTCCAGGGCGCCCACGATGCGGCTGCAGGCCTTGTCCTCGCGCTGGGCCAGCCACAGCAGGTGCTCATCCACCAGCATCAGGTTGCTGGCCATGTCCACCATCACCTCTACCAGCTGGGGGGACAGGGGAGTCGCTGAGGGCAGGGGCAGGGCTTGGGACCCAGGGGCTGGAGTGAGAGATAGGCTTGAGCAAATGAGGGATGGGGGCGTTTTGCGAGCTCCCGAGGTCCAGCTGAGTCTCACCTCTTTGATCTGGTCGACATAACCCAAAAATTTCTGGATCATCTGAGCCACATAGACTACATCCATCATGTCTGAAAAGCTGGCAGCCTCGGCTGTGTACACGCGCAGCTGGTGAGCCAGGGTCAGCGCATTGGAAGCATTGATGGGCATCTGGAGATTGGGGGAAGACAGAGGATCATCCTGCCTATTCCTTCTGCCCCTGAACTGCCCCTGGGGACCCTCTGCTCTGTACCAGTGCTCAGTGCCTGGGGACAGGAGTCCAGCCTACCTGCGGGGTCTCATCAAGCTAGGAAGGCAGAGGAGGCTGAGACCATCACAGCCCAAGGCCACCACTGCCAGCACCCCTGGTGTAAGGACAGTGGGACTCTGCTTTTGGTGTTAGTGAGTAAAGGGGCGTGAGGTGTCCGGATGGGGACAGAGGACTGGTGCCCTTCCCCACTGTGGCCTCTGTGTCTGAATCCCTCGGCAGAGGGTGGCTAGAGGAGAGGAGCCGGCTCCTGGCTCTGCACAGGCAGGGACGAGAGGCACAGCCCAGCGGCCCAGAGACCAGGCTCCCCTTGCCCATTAGGTTGGCTTCTCCCTTCCCTGTGCCCCCGAAGCAGAGCTGGTGGGGTGCCCCAGCCCCTCCTCACCAGCACGAAGGTGTACAGCACCCTGGTGATGTCGTTGGTGTAGAGACAGTGGGAGTAGTCCCCAGGCTCCCAGCGGCCGGCACGGTCACACCGGCGGGAGGCTCGGGTGCCCGGGGTGCCTCCGCCCAGGGGCACTGAAGTGAAGGGATACTGCAGGCAGGACTGGTAGGCTGTGATGCCAGCCAGAGTTCGGGGCCACCTGGGGGCAGAGGCAGGAAGTTGCCAATGAACCAGGCTTCTCAGAACAACAGCCCTTCTCCTGTCTTTAGAACTGTGAGGCCGGACTCCTGGGGGCCCTGGGGAGGGATCCAGGAGTGGGGCTCAGATCAGCCTTCCAGGGGTTCCCAAGTTCCACTCTCTTTGTTCTGACTGGGCTGTCTCAGGTGATAGGGGGCTGGACTTTAGAGTTCTGAGTTTAAATTCAAGTTCTGCTACTTATTTGCAATGGCTTAAGGCAAGGCATTTATCCTTTCTCGGAGTCAGTGTTCTCAGCTGTACAGTGGGGAGAATAATAGCTTCCCTGCATAACAGAGAGGGTCACTGGGATCATAAAAGGTGATACTCTTTGTGGACGAGCTTTTGCAAACTATGAATGTAAGGAAGCAAATAAAAGCCTTTTTGTGGCCAGGCACAGTGCTTGAGCCCAGGGATTTGAGACCAGCCTGGGCAACAAAGTGAGACCCTGTCTCTACAGAAAGTAACACAATAAGCTAGGCATAGTGGCTGCGCCTGTAGTCCCAGCTCCTCAGGAGGCGGAGGTGGGAGGATCGCTTGAGCCCAGGAATTCGAGACTGCAGTGAGGTACGATTGTGCCACTGCACCGGAGCCTGGATGAAAGAGCAAGACCCTGTCTAAAAAAAATCACAGTGGCTCAAACCTGTAATCCCAGAATATCGGGAGGCCGAGGCAGGTGGATCACTTGAGGCCAGGAGTTCGAGACCAGCCTGGCCAATATGGTGAAACCCCATCTGTACTGAAAATACAAAAATTAGCTGGGCGTGGTGACACAGGCCTGAAACCCCAGCTACCGGCGAGGCTGAGGCAGCAAGATCATGCCATTGCACTTCAGTGTGAGACTCTGTCTCAAAAAAAAAAAAAAAAAGTCTTTTTATGCAGCACATCTCAGATGGTAATTTTGTTTGTTTGTTTTTGAGATTGAGTCTTGCTCTTGTTGCCCAGGCTGGAGTGCAGTGGTGCAATCTCGGCTCACTGCAACCTCTGCCTCCCAGGTTCAAGGGATTCTCCTGCCTTAGGCTCCTAAGTAGTTGGGATTACAGGCGCCCACCACCATGCCTGGCTAATTTTTGTACTTTACTAAAAAGTAGTAGAGACGGGGTTTTGCCATGTTGGTCAGGCTGGTCTCCTGACCTCAGGTGATCCGCCTGCCTTGGCCTCCCAAAGTGCTGGGATTGCAGGCATGAGCCACTGCGCCCCCACCTCAGATGTAAGTTTATACATAAAGTCTATCTATTCGATAGCAAGGCTTCAGGCTGAATGACAAAAGGAAGTGTTTTCTCCATCTTTAGGACCCAATGGAGACAGCGGATGGGGAAACTCTGGCCACCTGTGATGTCAGGTGCAAGGGTGGGGTTGGGGGCTGGGCAGCCCTCTACAGGGCGGAGCAGGCCAAACCTGAAGTCCCCGCGGTTGTTGGCGACACGCTCGGCCGGGCAGTAGGAGGCAGAGGTCTCCAGCACCACGATCTCCACCTTCTTGCTGGCGTTGCCCTGGGCCGTGGACACGGTGCACTCCCACTCGCCTGAGGCCCACACGCCGATGTGAGACAGTGTCAGCTCACTACGGATGGCAGGCGGAGCTGGCTCATGAGTCATCCTTGGGCCCAGCCACGTTGCCCTCCCTCAGCACCACCCTACGACACTAGCTGCAGGTCCTTTTTTCTTTGATGAAACAAGGGATGCAAGTATGCACTCCTTTTATTCTGATTGGCTTTATGATACTGTTTTTTTGAGCTTCGATTTCCCCCTCCTTATCATGGAGCCGATAATATCTCTCACAGATTTAATCTCTACAGTAGAGATTAAATCTGGTGCCACAGATGGGAGCCACTCTATACTGTGTAAGAGCACTAAAGAGATGTCAAGTATCATCATTTTGTTCTATCAGATATTTATTTCTAGCCTCTATCCAGACCATTGATAACTGAGTCCAAGCTTTCCATAAATATACATGCACATTCTCCCAGGAACACATCTGGGCGCAGCTGTTTTGTGGGGTACAGTAGGCACCCCCATCCCCATGCTGAGGCCTGAGGAGGGGCAGAGCGGCTCCTACCTGGTGATGAAAGTGCAGTCGTGGATGAGGCTCTCGGCCAGGAGGATGCCCGCCTGCTCATCACCCTCCACAGGGGCTCGGTTGTGGTACCAGCGGATGCGGGTGTCATTGCCCAGGTAGCTGGCAGAGCACTGGAAGGGCAGCCGATCCCCCTGGAACACCACTTGGCGTAGGGATGGGATGAGATGGTGTGTGTGCAGCTCCAGGGCCCCCTCTGTGGGAGGAGACACCAGGCGTGAGGCCCGAGTGCACACGCGTGTGAGCGAGAGTCCAGCAGGATGGGGTGGGACGGGGCGGGGCCTTCAGCCTGTAGCCTGCTCCAGCTGGGAAGGAAAAGGGGTCAAGAGAAAGTCTCCAGGGATAAGGGTAAAGGGGAAGGAAAGGCAGTTTTTGGACATAGAATGCTCCTTTCTCAGTACACATGTTACCCCAAGAGGTGGGGCCAGATGAAAACATGAACAAGCAGCCCCAAGGGGGCTTAGAAAAGCTGATGGAAGACTGACCCTGAGACACTGAGGGAAAGGGGATGCCCTGGAGAACACGCCCAGCACACAGTCATAGGCGGAGTGGGGAGAATAACACCAGCCCCGCCTCACGGGGAGGGTCACTGGGATAGTAAATGTGATTCTTTTTGTGGGAGAGTGGTTGCAAGCCAGTAATGAAAGAGAGCACAGAAAAGCCTTTTTGTGCTGGGCAGCACATCTCAGATGGTGATTTATACATAAAAATAAGGTGTCCCTAAATGCAAGAGCAGGACTCAGTGTTGTGGTCTTTTGCAAACTGCAATACAAAGGTAAAAATCTGTGGGTCTGAGGGGAGGCTCGTGTCTGGGCCCTGGGTTGGTGGAGAGGCAGGGTCCCTGGTAGCTGTGTAGTCAGGGGGAACTTGCTCACCGCAGCAGAGCTGGGCCTCCTGGAGGCTGCCCAGGGCCTGGGCATGCAGGGCACTGGGGTAAGCACAGAGTGTGCGCTCCGACAGCTGCAGGGAGCGATTCTGGGCCCAGGGCAGCAGCCAGCGCAGGCGGCAGTCGCAGGTCAGGAACTCGGTGCCCAAGTCCCTGCAGGGTAGGCAGAGGGGTCACAGAGCAGAGCAGAGGGGGCGTGGGCTCATGAGTGGCCTGGCGCCCCAGGGAGGGACGAGGCTGGAGGGGTAATCTTGGGTCTATGTGCGCCGTCTCTGCCCTGGGCCATCGCAGGAAGGTGATCATGGGGGCATTTCAGGCACTGTCTGCTGTGCCCACTCGTGAGGCCAGTCACAGTGGTCACGATGCTTATACATCCCTCCTGGGCAGAGGAAGGGACAGGGGTCTGGGTCCTTGCGTTAGGAAGAGATACTCACACAACCTTAAGGGCTGGCAGCTCATCAAAGACCCCAGGTTGCAGACTGGAGAAGATGTTTCCAGATATGTTTCTGCAGGAGACAGGGGACAACTAAGATGGGGTCTTAGGGTCTCCATGGGCTGGCAGAGGGGAGCAGGTGCGATGTGGAAGGGTTGGAGGCCACCTTTTGCTTCCTATGTGCTTCCTCCTTCTCCTCCCTCCCCACTTCTCATCCCATCACTTACAGTCGGAGAAGCCTGGGGAGGCCCCGGAAGGTCTCAGAGGTGAGACAGCCAATCCGGTTGTTGGAGAGATCTCTAGAGAGACACAGGCAACCTCAGCGAGTCGGCCACGCGGCAGCATGCGGGTCCACTTGTGAGGGACACATGGGTGGGGCCAGGGCTTGTGAGGGGGGCGGGATGAGAAAAGAGATGAGGTTGGGGCCAGGGCCGCAGCTGGACTGGAAATGGCGGCTCCTTGGACCCCAGCCAAGGCACCTGAGTGGAAATGAGGGGCAGGTGTGGGTGGGTGAGAGGAAGCGGGGGGGCATGGAGCAGGAGGGGTGACTTTCTCCCTCGGGAGGGGCATGCCACTCACAAGCGCTTCAGTTCCCCCAGGCCCAGGAAGGCGCCGGGCTGCACTGTGCTGATGATGTTGTTCCTCAGGTCCCTGCGGAGGCAAGCAGGCAAGCGCAGAGCCCTCACACCTCTCCCTGCTGGGGCCGCCCTGCTCCCCTCCCCGGGAGGGGTCCTCACTGCCACCGCGGTGCTGCTGCTGGGTTTCTCAGGGACTTGACTTCCTGCTAAACCTCTGCTTTCCTCAGCACTGGGTGGGAGGTGGGATTAAAGAACCACTCCCGATCAAGGCCATCCTGGCCAACATGGTGAAACCTTGTCTCTACTAAAAATACAAAAAAAAAAAAAGAAAGAAAAGAAAAAATAAATGAGCCGGGCGTGGCAATGCACACCTGTAGTCCCAGTGCACCTGTAGTCCCAGCTACTCGGAAGGCTGAGGCAGGAGAATTGCTTGAATCTGGGAGGCAGAGGCTGCAGGGAGCCAGGATTGCACCACTGCACTCCAGCCTAGGCGACACCTGCAGTCCCAGCTACTTGGGAGGCTGGTCAGAACCGAGAGAGGACGAAGAAGCCAAGAGATGGGATCAGAAGGGCCTCGGATGACATGGAGAACGCCCTGGATTGGGAGTTAGGAGGCCTCCTTTCCCACCCTGCCCCACCTCCGGGCTGCCCTGCAGGTCACCGGGGTTGCCCTGGGAAGCATTTGAAAATAGGTGTCATAGTCCTTTGTAAATTGCTATACAAAGGTAGAAGCTTCTTGAGCCTGGCCTTTGTGGGCAGGGGAGGGGGTGCATGGGAGGGTAGTTTTTTTGTTTTGTTTTGATTTTGAGGCAGGGTCTCTCTGTCACCCAGGCTGGAGTGCAGTGGTGTGATCATGGGCCATTTGTATCCTCAAATTCCTGGGCCCACGCCATCTTCCAACCTCTGCCTCCCAAGCAACTGGCACCACAGGTGTGCACCACCACACCCTGCTAATTAAAAAAAATTTTTTTTTTGTAGAGACACGGTTCCACTATGTTACTCAGGCTGGTCTTGAACTCCTGGGCTCAAGTGATCCTCCCGCCTCGGCCTCCCAAAGTGCTGGGGTTACAGATGTGAGCCACCACGCTCAGCCAAGGGGGGTATTTTTTATGGTTATTTTATCCCTGTGCCCGTGTCTGTCTGACAGGTGAGGAAACAGGTGAAGCGGCCGGCTGAGGCCCAGGTGGACTCTGCCTGGCTCCTCTCCAGGGCAGGGGTGTAAGTCCTGTCCAGCCTCCTCCTTCAGATGAGGAAGCCAGTGAGGTGACAGCTTGTTCAAGGTCCTCAGTCCTGTCTTCTCCATGGGTCTCCGCAGGAGCCCACAGTGCTGAGAGACAGGATAGAAGGGGGCTCTGACCCCCCAGGGATCCCAGGGGCCAAGCCTGGCCTGGAGGAGTGAGCTGCAGGTGAGTCCACAGGCTTCCAGCCCTGAGTCTGTGGCTCAAACTCAATGACGGCCATGGCACAACTCTCTGCCCCCTTTGTCACCTGCCCCTGGGGCTGCAGGGACAGTGCTGAGGAGACAGTACCCACCCACAGGGGACCTGCCTGCCCTAACCCCAAACCTGCCAGGGCAGCCCCCTGGGCTCTTGGGGCAGGCAGGACCACAGAAGACCAAGGTGGGTGCCTGCTCAGTGGCCTTCTCCCTCACCCTGCACAGCCAGGGACAGGTGCCTAGAAGGCAGGGTGGGCGGGGCCAGTTGCCCACCTACTCAAAGGCCAGCCGGCTCTTTCCTGAGCTAAACCAGGACGGGCTTCAGGCCCCATAGAGCTCACGAGGCTCACAGCCCAGCCGGCCTCCCTGTCCTGGGTCTGAGATGGAGGCAGTGGCCTCTTGGCTCCCACCCAGTGGCAGGAGATTGTGAGGCAGCAGGCAAGGCTGGGTGGACCCCTGGAGCAGGCAAGGCTGGGAGGACCCCTGGAGCAGGCAAGGGTGAGGGACTCCTGTCTGAAGGTCTGTGGCGGGAAGACAGGAGATCCACAGAGATGTCTGGGGCCCACCTGCTTTCCCAGGCCCTGCCACCCTTCAGCCCAGATGGAGGAGGGGGTCAGGGTTGGGGCAGAGGGGGCTCTTGGCCCTGCCACCCCTCAGCCCAGATGGAGGAGGGTGTCAGGGGTAGGGGGCTGAGGAGGCTCTTGGCGCTGCCCACCACAGCCTCATCGATGTCTTTGGATTACCGGGCAGGAGGGGGTTAACCAAGCCGGCTACCCGCTGGGAGGAGAGGAAATGGGTGTTCTGGACAGGGAGATACTGTCCCACCAGGGGGCCTGTTTGTGCACTGAGGGACAGAAACACTGTGCACAGCCCTTCCCACGGCCAGGGGAGCCCTCACTCTCAGCTCCTTCCCATAGGAAGGACTCGAAGGACTCAGACGGCCTCCATGACCCCAAGTCCCTGGAGAAGGAAGGGAAGGGGCCACCAGAAGGGGCCAGTTCCCTAGAGGAGGGATGGCTTCCACACTGGGGTGTGCTGGGAGGTGACCCCCAATGAGGCGCATGCAGGGACTGTGCCAGGACACTGACCCTAGGCCCCTGGCCGAGGGAGAGGGATACAGGATAAGTATCCCGGCTGCCAGGGGTGCCCCTCTGGCCCAGCCCCCACCGTTTGCCGCCAGACCCCATCCTCACCGCCGGCCCCACGGCCCCACTCCGGGGCTGTCCCAGCATGTGCCCTCTGGCCCCTGTTGGGGTCTGGCCATTCTCAGGGCTCAGCCCCCCACCCCCACGTGGGGGACGGGCAGAGGGAAACACATTCCTCATTGTGTCACTTCCCTTCATGGGCTGCCAAGGGGCTTAGGCGCAGCCCCCCTTCCCTCCCCGCTCACTTGTGTTTATTCTCATTTCCTCCTTGGCCCCCCTTGAAAGCCCCCACCCGCCTGCCCCACTGATGCTCTGCAGATGGGAGCAAGGCGGCGCCCAGGCCCCAGCCCCTCTTCCTGCCCTCGATTTCCTGCAGCCCAGCCATGCTGGGGCCTTGGAGAGGGCACCTCCACCTCCACGGAGGGTGGGCATGCCTTCTCCCTTGCCTCGAGCCCGCCTGGGGAGGAGCCTCGGGGTGACCAAAGCAGGCCCCAGGAGTGCCCTTGGGAGCTGGCCTGTCTCGGCTCCCTGGGCTGAGCTCTGAGAGTCTGAAGGACCCATGGGAAGCCGATGCTGCCTGGTTCCTCTGGGTAAGAAGCTGTGTCCTCCCTCGGGGCGGGAGAAATGCTACCACAAGACTTGGACATTTTTGGGACCTGCAAGTCTCCTATAGATTGGCTGTTTTGAGCCTTTCTTGCTTAGCACATCCTTTTGAAGATCTGTGAAGGCCATGAACTTCTGCTCAAGAAAAACTCACTATACCTATCACTGTGCATACAATTTCCAGAGGGGCGCAGAGCCCAGGTTAAGAAGCCCCGGCTGGGCGTGGTGGCTCACGCCTATAATCCCAGCACTTTGGGAGGCCGAGGTGGGCAGATCACCTGAGGTCAGGAGTTCGAGACCAGCCTGGCCAACATGGTGAAACCCTGTCTCTACTAAAAATAAAAAAATAAAAAATAAAAATTAGCCGGGTGTGGTGGTGGGCACCTGTAATTCCAGCTACACAGGAGGCTGAGGCAGGAGAATTGTCTGAACCTGGGAGGTGGAGATTGCAGTGAGCTGAGATCTCGCCACTGCTGCACTCCAGCCTGGACGACAGAGTGAGACTCTTAAAAAAAAATGATAGAAGTCATTTGCTGGATGGTCTGATCTGATCCCTCCGTTTCTCAGGTGAAGCTACAGTAGCTTGTGAAAGCATGCACAGATCTGCTTCCACAGAGCCCTGTTCTTGGAATCTGGGAAAGACGCAGGGTGTTGATGGCACTTCCCCTCCCTGCTACCCACTGCCCCTTGACTCCAGGCCACCCCCTCCCTGTATCTCTGTCAATATGCAGAAGGAGGATTCCCCTAAGGCTGATGTGGAGGGAGGATTCCTGAGAGCAAATCATGCCCCATGCCCTTGTTGGGAAAACAGAGGCTTTGGGAGCTGAGTGTGTAAGAGTGAGTTTGTCAGCAGAAGCAATGAAAGGAGGAGGGAATAACAGATGAATAAAAGTTCAGAAAAAGCAAAACGGGGTGAAATAGGAAACAAAGCAAAGATTGTTAAGTTGGGCTTAATAACAACTTAAACATTTTACACCTTTGGCCAGGTGCGGTGGCTCATGCCTGTAATCCCAGTACTTTGGGAGGCTGAGGCAGATGGATTACCTAAGGTCAGGAGTTCGAGACCAGCCTGGCTAACATGTTGAAACCCTGTCTTTACTAAAAATACAAAAAAATTAGCCTGGCATGGTGGCGGGAGCCTTGTAATCTCAGCTACTCAGGAGGCTGAGGCAGGAGAATCACTTGAACCCGGGAGGTGGAGGTTACAGTGAGCCGAGATCACACCATTGCACTCCAGTCTGGGCAACAAGAGCAAAACTCCTCTCAAAAAAAAAAAAAAAAAAAAAAAAAAAAAAAAAAAATTGCACCTTAAAGGATACCATCAAAAAGTGAAAGAGAACCACAGAATGAGAAAATATTTGCAAATCAGATCTGATAGGAGATGTGTATCTAGAATATATACAGGATTTGTACAGCTCATTAGCAAAAAGACAAAAAATCCAGTTGAAAAAAATGTGCAGGCTGGGCACGGTGGCTCATGCATGTAATCCCAGCACTCTGGGTGGCCAAGGTGAGCAGATCACGAGGTCAGGAGTTCGAGATCAGCCTGACCAGCATGGTGAAACCCTGTCTTTACTAAAAATACAAAAATTAGCCAGGTGTGGTGGCATGCACCTGTAATCCCAGCTACTCAGGAGGCTGAGGCAGGAGAATCACTTGAACCCAGGAGGCAGAGGTTGCAGTGAGCCAATATCATGCCATTGCACTCCAGCCTGGGCAACAAGAGCAAAACTCCATCTCAAAAAAAATAAATAAATAAAAATAAAAATAAATTGCATCTTAAAGGATACCATCAAGAAAGTGAAAGAGAAGACAGAATGAGAGAAAATATTTGCAAATCAGATCGATAAGGGATGTCTATCTAGAATACATACAGGATTTGTACAACTCAATAGCAAAAAGACAAATAACCCAGTTGAAAAAAATGGGCAAAGGATCTGAATAGACATTTTATCCAAGAAGACACAAATGGCCAATAAGCCCATGCAAAGATGCTCAGCATCACCAGCAGTAAGGGAAATGCAAATCAAAGCCACTTTACACCTACTAAGACAGCTATAATAAAAAAGAGGGACTCCAGCAAATGTTGATGACAATGTGGAGAAACTGGAACCCTTGCACATTATTGGTGGGAATGTAAAATGGTGCAGACACTTTGGAAAACAGTTTCACATTTGGGTTACCATATGACCCAGAAATTCCACTCCTAGGTATATATCCAAGAGAAATACACATACATCCACACAATAACCCATAGCTGAATGCTCACAGCAGCATTGTGCATAGTGGCAAAAAGTAGAAACTGGCCACATGTGGTAGCTCAAGCCTGTAATCCCAGCACTTTGGGAGGCTAAGGCAGGAGGATCACTTGAGACCAGGAGTTCGAGACCAGCCTGAGCAACACAGTGAGACTCCTATCTCTACCAAAAACAATTGGCCAGGCATGGTGGTGCATGCCTGTAGTCCCAGCTACTCAGGAGGCTGAAGCAGGAGAATTGCTTGAGCCCAGGAAGTCAAGGCTGCAGTTAGCCATGATCATGCCACTGCACTCTAGCACTCTATCCTAGGCGCCAGAGTGAGACCCTGTCTGTCAAAAAAAAAAAAAAGACTGGGCGCGGTGGCTCACACCTGTAATCCCAGCACTTTGGGAGGCCAAGGCGGGCGGATCATGAGGTCAGGAGTTCGAGACCAACATGATGAAACCCCATCTCTACTAAAAAATACAAAAATTAGCTGGGTGTGGTGGTGCGCGCCTGTAATCCCAGCTACTCAGGCGTCTGAGGCAGGAGAATCGCTTGAACTCGGGAGGAGGAGGTTGCAGCAAGCCGAGATCATGCTGCTGCACTCCAGACTGGGCAACAGAGTGAGACTCCATCTCAAAAAGAAAAGTAGTATCCACCCAAATACTCAAGAGATGAAGGGATAAACAAAATGTGGTATAGTCGTACAATGGAATATTATCTGGCCATTAAAAGGAACGAAGTACTGATACATGCTATAACATGGGTGAACCCTGAAAGTACCATGCTGAAAGAATCGAGTTATGAAAGATCACCTATTGCATGATTTCATTTATCTAAAATGTCCAGAACAGGCAGATTTAGAGATCTATAGACAGAAAGCAGATTAGTGTTTGCTTGGGCCTGGGGAAGAGCGGGTGGAGGAATAGGCAGTGACTGTTAATGATTCAAGGTTTCTTTTGTGGATGATGAAAATGTTCTAAAATTAGATTATGGTGATTACACAATTCTGTAAAATATACTAGAAACCACTGGATTGCACACTTTTTTTTAAACGGGTGAGCTTTTATGGCACATAAATTATATCTCACTAGAGCCATTAAAGAGCATGTGAGTTTTTTTTTTTTTTTTTTTTTTTTTTTTTTTTTTTTTTTTTTTTTTTTTGAGACGGAGTCTCGCTCTGTCGCCCAGGCTGGAGTGCAGTGGCCGGATCTCAGCTCACTGCAAGCTCCGCCTCCCAGGTTTACGCCATTCTCCTGCCTCAGCCTCCCGAGTAGCTGGGACTACAAGCGCCCGCCACCTCGCCCGGCTAGTTTTTTATATTTTTTTAGTAGAGACGGGGTTTCACCGGGTTAGCCAGGATGGTCTCGATCTCCTGACCTTGTGATCCGCCCGTCTCGGCCTCCCAGAGTGCTGGGATTACAGGCTTGAGCCACCGCGCCCGGCCGAGCATGTGAGTTTTTATGACCGTGTCTGTGTGTGTGTGTGTGTGCGTGCGCCCACATACAGGCAGGGTGGGGTGGTAGAGAGTCAACTCCCTCTGGCCCCCACAGACCTCCCTGCTTGTGGGTTTGAAAACCAAATTATAGGTTTGGAGGCCACAAAGCAGCCTTCCCTGGGCCTACGAGACTTCCAGGGTTCACTAGAAAGTGGGGGCTGGCTGAGAAGTGGGCCAGGACACCCTGCAGGTATAGAAGTGTCTAGGGGAGGAAGGGAGAGGTTCTAGTCCCATCCTTCAGGTCCCTCTCGTCTCTGATCCAATCCACAGGTTATTTATTGAGCATGTACCCCATGCCAGGCACGGGGACTAGCGGGCACTATGGCCAACAAGCGGGCTGTCCCTGAACCCATCAGCCTCCCCTCCTGGGCTTCAGTGGTGCCGGAGTCCAGGCAGCTTCTCTGCAGCATTCCTCCCCGGTGTTGTTGGGGACGGGAAGGGGAGGAGGGACAAAGCCCGGCAGCCTTACCCTTGGCCCCGCCCATAGATTAATGGAAGCCACCTGGCGTGGGGCGAGCCGCACTCCACCCCCAGGCCCCCACTTCGTTCGTTCCCATGAGCATCTGCTTCTAATGAGCGTCTCAGCACCCCTGCATACCAGCCCCTGGGGCTCATTAATCTCATTAAGTAATGACAAATCATCCCAGGGCTGACCGGGCTCCCCTCCCCAGCCTCTTTCCTTTAGCCATGCACAAGCCTCTGGGGGCCGGTGTCCACACCGACCCACACGCTGGCAGGCATGCAGTCTCACTCCCTGGGCTCTCTTGGGGCTGTCTGCCCTGGGGCCGGCTTGGTCCCTGGTCTAGAGGCATCTTACTGTGACTGACACCCTCAGAGCCCCCCCCAGAAAAGTCTTCCTGCGGCCTGCTCCCCATTGCATGTGCTTGGTGGGGGATCCCGGGGAATGAATCACCAGCTGTACTTGGAGCATGTATATTTTTCAGCTACACAATTGCCTGCTCAAGGCGGGGAACTCTAGGCAAATCTATGCAAATGACAGGCGGCCAGGGTAACATCTAGCAACTGGGAACTCTTCAGAGGGGAAGGGAACTGCCTGCCATGTACTGGAAGCCTGTGCTGCCCTGTGTTCTGTGTAAGGAACTCCTCCTCTGTTCCTGTAACAACTCCTCATAGCCCCGTTTTCCAGGTGAGTAACCCGGGGCTGGGAGAGGCACTGGAAGGTAAAAGAAGGAGGGATGATTCCACTCCAAGCTGCTTTTCACACCAAATGGAGTCCAATGCTCTTTCATCAGCTCCTCTCTGCCCCAAAATTCTTTCCTTTAAGAAACAGGCTCGGCCATGCTGGAGGGTGGTGGGAGAGAGAGAGGGCCCAGAGGTGCAAGGTGGGGCTTCTGTACACTCCCTGGGCAGCCCAGGAGGTGTTTCTGCAGGGCTCTGTTTCCTGTCTTTTTTTCTTTTGGAGATGGAGTCTCACTCTGTTGCCCAGGCTGGAGTGCAGTGGTATGATCTTGGGCTCACTGCAACCTCCACTCCCAGATTCAAGTGAATCTCCTGCCTCAGCCTCCCAAGTAGCTGGAGTTACAGGCACTCGCCACCACGCCCTGCTAATTTTTTGTATTTTTAATACAGATGGGGTTTCACAGTGATAACCAGGAGTGTCTCGATCTCCTGACCTCATGATCCATCCACCTTGGCCTCCCAAAGTGTTGGGATTACAGGCGTGAACCACTGCGCCCAGCTCAGGTCTTCCTGTCTGTCCTACCTGGCTGATAAAGGTGTGTGCCTCCCATCTCCACCCCTACCCCCAACCTCTCTGGACCCAAGTCCTCCATACGATCATGTCTGACACATTCCCACTGGGCATCTGCTCTGTGGCCCCTTCCTTGCCCACCCTGCCCACGCTGGCCTCAGGATCCTGCATTACAAAATGGACACCACACAGATCTACTCCCAGCTCCTGTCTAACAAGGTGACCCCCTCACATACACACAGCCCATTTGCAAAGGCCCAAGGGACTCTCAGCCAAGGAAGCCATGCAGGCACATTCTGCAACAGCCTGGACCTTCCGTTTCAGTTGACAGACTGGGCCCCAACCCTCCCATGGGATGTGCTGCTTATATACTGTGGGATGTTAAGTTGCCATGGCCTCAGCCGCCCAAGCCTAGACATCTGAGTTTGACAGGACAGAGGGATCAGTGTTTCCTGAGCACCAACTACATGCCAGCCTACAGAGTCTTATTCCTGATGAATAGGCCCTCAGTCTAGGGGTCATCTTGTCCACTGGCACCTAACCCTGGATGAGCATGAGAATTGCCTATATAGCGTGTAAAAAATTCCCAAGCCCCATGGGACAGATGAATTAGAATCTCCAGGAGGGAGGCCCAGCATCTGTATTACCCAACGGCCCTCTCCTTCTGGGAGGATAGTGGTTGTGATGGTTAGTTTTGTGTCAGCTTGGCCAAGGCTATAGTACCCAGTGGTTTAATCACACATGAATCTAGATGTCGCTGTGCAGGTATTTTGTAGATGTGGTTGACATCTTCCATCAGCTGACCTCATATGAAGGAGATGCTCCTGTATGATGTGGGTGGGCCTCATCCAATCAGCTGAAGGCCTTAAGAGCAGGCACTGAGGCTTCCTAGAGAAGAAATTCTGCCCCAAGACTGCAGTGTCTGCTCCTGCTTGACTTCTCAGACTGCTGGCCTGCTCTACAGATTTGGGGTCTGCCAGCCCCCATAACCATGTCAATCAATTCTTTTTTTAAAAAATGTCTTTGTGGCCAGATGCGGTGGCTCATGCCTGTAATCCCAGCACTTTGGGAGGCGGGTGGATCACTTGAGGTCAGGAGTTCGAGACCAGCCTGGCCAACATGGTGAAACCCCGGCTACTAAAAATACAAAAATTAGCCAGGTGTGGTGGCACGTGCATGTAATCCCAGCTACTTGGGAGTCTGAGGCAGGAGAATCCCTTGAACCTGGGAGGTGGAGGTTGCAGTGAGCCAAGATCGTGCCACTGCACTCCAGACTGGGCGACAGAGTGAGACTCTGTCTCAAAAAAGAAAAAGGCCAGGTGCGGTGGCTCATGCCTGTAATCCCAGCATTTTGGAAGGCCGAGGTGGGCGGATCACAAGGTCAAGAGATTGAGGCCATTCTTATCCTAGCCAACATGGTGAAACACTGTCTCTACTAAAAATACAAAAATTAGCAGGGCGTGGTGGCGTGTGCCTGTAGTCCCAGCTACTTGGGAGGCTGAAGCAGGAGAATCGCTTAAACCTGGGAGGTGGAGGTTGCACTGAGCCAAGATCATGCCACTGCACTCCAGCCTGGTGACAGAGTGAGACTCCATCTCAAAAAAAAAAAAAAAAAAAAAAAAAGTATTTGTATATATAAATACAGCAGTGATCAGTGACCATGTTGGAGACCCTTAAGTCCTCCAGCCCCAAACAAGCACCATCCCTGTCCTGCTGCCCACGGTGCACCCTTCTGCCTAGATGGCCCCTCCTCTGGAAAGCCTGGCCCTGTCACTGGGTTCTGTGATCATCTTCTCCCTATGGGCACTGTGGGTGTCCCACACACATCCAAGGATCATAGAATTTTAGATCCATAATGCACATCCCGAATCACCCCATCTACCCCAGCTCTTCTGACAATGAGGAATCGAAGGCCACCCCGGTGGCCACCCCAGCATCACACCCTACCTGTCTCCTGCCACATCCCCCTGGCTCGCTCTGCCAGCTCACACTGCCCTTCTGTTTCTCAGACTCCCCAGGCATTCCCTGAACCCAGGGGTCTTGGCAATGCCTGCTCTCTTCATCCTTCCTGAGAGCTCCAGGCTTCCTTTCTCGTCCCTTCAGGTCTCAGGCCCAGGCATGTCATCAGCAAGGCCTTCCTGACCTCACTACATAAAATAGCACCCCTGGCCCTCCGGCTTTCTCTCCTCCTTACCCTGTCTTGTTTTTCTCTGCTGCATTTTGGCCTCCAGACACACCACACATCTATTTGCTATTTTCTGGGTCCTATCAGTAGAGGTAAGGACCAGGAGGGCAGGTACCTGGTCTCCTGTGCTCACTCCCAATGCCTAGAACAGAGCCTGGTACATAGAAGGGCTCAGTGAGCACCTACAGAATGAATGGATGGGGTGACCAGCACAGAGCAGGAGCTGGGACTCAGTGTTTAGAATTCCCACTCTAGTGCTGCTCCTACATCGCACGACTTGGCATCAAGCCAGATGCCGCCCCTCATGAGCTGCTGTTGCCCTGGTTCTTCTGATTGCCTGCCATGCTCAGGGTGTACTTTTTATGCAGCCTCTGGAGCCTTGGTGCTAGAGAAGGACAGGCCATCTTTTCATCTTCATCAGAAAAATGTGCTCTCATGAGACTGAAGGACGAGGAGACAGGAGCAAGGCTGAAGAAGGGGAGATGTCAGTGAGGCCACCAGGGGCTCTGAACAGCACCGTCTTGCTTGTGCTAAGGAGGAGGAGGAAGAGCCACTGCGGAAGGTGCCAGCCTGAGAGGGGCAGGGCAGGGGCTGAAGAGGCCACTGAGGCTTGCCTTCCTCCAAAGACCCCTGGAAGGACATCTGGTTTCCTGTGACTCAGCCCTCCAAGAATAAGCCTGGGCTAAGCAGAGGATGCAGAGCTCTCGAATGCTTAGCCACTTTCCCTCTTTGTTGACACCCAAGAGAACTTTTATTTTTATTTATTTATTTATTTAGAGACGGAGTCTTGCTCTGTCGCCCAGGCTGGAGTACAATGGCACAATCTCAGCTCACTGCAACCTCTGCCTCCCAGGTTCAAGCAATTCTCCCTGCCTCAGCCTCCTGAATAGCTGGGATTACAGGCACCCACCACCACTCCTGGCTAATTTTTGTATTTTTAGTAGAGAGAGGGTTTCACCATGTTGGCCAGGCTGGTCTCGAACTCCTGACCTCAGGTGATCCGCTGGCCTCGGCCTCCCAAAGTGCTGGGATTATAGGTGTAAGCCACCACGCCTGGCCTATTTATTTATTTATTTATTTAGAGAGACAGAGTCTCACTCTTTCACCCAAGCTGGAGTGCAGTGGCACAATTATGGCTCACTGCAGCCTCAACTTCCCCAGCTCAAGTGATTCCCACTTCAGCCTCCCGAGTAGCTGGAACTATGGGAGTGTACCACCACGCCTGACTAATTAAAAAAATTCTTTTTTCTAGAGACCAGGTCTCATTATGTTGCCCAGACTGGTCTTGAGCTCCTGAGCTCAAGCAATCTGCCTGCCTCCCAAAGCTTTGGAATTACTGGCATGAGCCACCACGCCTGGCACCAAGGAGACTTTTAGGTAGCAGCTTGATGGCAGCCCTTTCTCTGTATCAGGACCGCTCTGTCTGTGAGCCACAGAGAAGATGGTCAGAGGGACCTGGGCATGGAGCTGTGTGCGCCACAGAGAAGATGGTCAGAGGGACCTGGGCATGGAGCCATGTGCGCCACAGAGAAGATGGTCAGAGGGACCTGGGCATGGAGCAGTGTGTGCCACAGAGAAGATGGTCAGAGGGACCTGGGCATGGAGCCGTGTTCACCACAGAGAAATGGTCAGAGGGACCTGGGCATGGAGCCGTGTGTGCCACAGAGAAGATGGTCAGAGGGACCTGGGCATGGAGCCGTGTGCGACTCCACTCACTGTCACCATCCCAGGTCCCCTGCTATCCCCAGCTTGTCCCAGATTGGTAGACAGCCTGCTCTGCCTTTCTGCCCAAATATGGGATTTATGCCTTCCCACTCCCAGGAACCCAGCCAGGCCATCACTCTTTCCTCACAGCTTCAGGGGTTTGGGGCCAGAGGCTTTCCCTTCCACGGTGGAATGGGTGTCATGGAGGCTCCGTCATGAGACTGCTGTCATGGTGAGAGATCTCAATACCATGTCACATCCATACTGTGTCTCCATTACCTGTGAACACTTCTTTGGACTTTGCTGACACCTCCTTTGAACTTGACAGGACCCCTAATCTACGTGTGTGTGTGTGTGTGTGTGTGTGTGTGTGTGTGTGTTTTGCTTTTTTTGAGACAGAGTCTTGCTCGGTTGCCCAGGCTGGAGTGCAGTGGTACGATCTCAGCTCACTGCAACCTCCACCTCCTGTGTTCAAGCGATTCTCCTGCCTCAGCCTCCTGAGCAGCTGGGACTACAGGCACGCACCACCATGCCCAGCTAATTTTTGTATTTTTAGTAGAGACGGGGTTTTACCATGTTGGCCAGGCTGGTCTCAAACTCCTGACCTCGTGATCCACCCACTTCGACCTCCCAAAGTACTGGGATTACGGGTATGAGCCACCATGCCCGGCCGTGTGTGTGTGTGTGTGTGTGTGTGTGTGTGTGTGTGTGTGACGGAGTCTCGCCGTGTCACCCAGGCTGGAGTGCAGTGGTACAATCTCAGCTTACTGCAACCTTGGCTTCCCAGGTTTAAGAGATTCTGGTGCCTCAGCCCTCTGAGTAGCTGGGATTATAGGCATGCAGCACCATGCCCAGCTAGTTTTTGTATTTTTAGTAGAGGTGGGGTTTCACCATGTTGGCCAGGCTGGTCTCGAACTCTTGGCCACCCACCTCAGCCTCCCAAAGTGCTGGGATTACAGGTGTGAGCCACTGCACCTGGCCTAAGTGTGTGTGTTTTTAAGAGACAGGGCCTTACTCTGTTACCCAGGCTGGAGTGCAGTGGCACAATCATAGCTCAACCCCACTCCTACTGCAGTCTTGAACCCCTGGGCTCAAGCTGTCCTCCAGCCTCGGCCTCCCAAAAGTGCTGGGATTTACAGAACCACCATGCCCAGCCCCCAATATACTTAATTCTAAAATACATAGCATTGTTTGTGGTCTCCCCTGGGCTGCAGTCGCCTGGGCTCTTTTTGAGCAGGCGTCACACCTTACTCTTTTGTGTCTCCCACTGCACCGACCCAAAGCTTTTGGTCAAAATGGTGCTAGAGGGGCCAAGGGCCCTCCCTGGCAAAGAAACTAGGAAAGCCTAGCAGGATGGGAGCAGAGATGGGAGAGGGGATGGGGCCGTGAGAGAGAAAGCAAGAGTCAGGCTCTAGGAAAAGGTGGGAGGCCCAGGCTTCCTCTTTGGAGGGGCAAGGACCCAGAGCTGTGGTCCAGGCTGTGGTCCCTGGAGTGTACCAACGGAGCAGGGAACTTAGACAGAGGATGGTTCCATTCTCGAGTCTGGCAGCTTCAGTGAGTAGCCCAAGTGGCTGAGTGAGGTCTCCCACCCAGAGCTTACCCTACCTTTCCACCAGCTCCCCATATGGAGAGGGCAGGGCTTCTGTGTCCCCCCATTTCCCTAACAACTCATAGCCACCAGCTCCTCCTCAATAACCCTCTTCCCCACTCTGGCCCCACCAGACACAAGGGCCACAGCTCTGGGAATGAGGTTCCAGCCGGCTAGCAGGGCCCTGGCAGCCCCAGGGCCAAGGCCAGCCTGAAGACTGCTGCTGCCCAGGCGGCTCTGAACCAGGGTTGGGTGGGCTGGAGTCCGCGAGAGGCTTGGAAACGATCAGCCTTCCCCACCCTCAGCCCCCTAGGGGCTTTGTTTGTTGATTTGTTTGTAGGAAAGGCAGAAAAGGGCCGCAGTCAGTCGCTTTAAGCCGCCTTCAGCCCTTTTATGCTGGACCCCCAGCTGGGAGGGGGAGGCCAGCTGAGGGCTCGGCCCTCACAGCTTATTGCTCATTAAAGAGCGTTAATGAGCTTCTCAGAGCCCCTCCCCTCTTCTCTCGCCCTGTCGGGCAGAGGAGCTGGCCTCTCGTTCCATACCAGCCTTTCTGGCTTCTCCTTGTTGGCCAAGCCCTGGGCAGGGTCCCATTGGGTCGAACTCCCGGCCCTGCTCGGCCAGCAGGTTCTGAAGTCACTCAGCGACCAGCGTTCCTCCTCCTCCCCTGGGTGACCCCTTGCCGTCATGGCCAGCCCGCTCCTCCGCCCCACCTTCCCCAGCACTTACAGCTTCTCCAGCAGCGACAGGCCCAAGAAGGAGCCATTGCGGAGCCCCGTGATCTTGTTGTTGCTTAAGAGCCTGAAGGGACAGAGAGAACACAGACAGGAGAAGGTGCTGTTACATGCTGGGCATCCACTTTCACCACTGGTGGGGCCAGCATGCATCTATGTCAACGGCGCCCCCTGGAGTTGTGCGAGGCAGCAGCCCCACCCTCTACTCCCGGAGATTATAGGGAGAAGCCGGCCAACAGTCCACCCAGCCCCAAGTCAGACCTTTCTGCCCTGAGTCTCCCCCAAGCCGGGCTCCGACGTGGGGCTCTGTGTGCAAGTGGGAGGTAGGCTGAGCAGCTGAAGGTGATGCTGGGATGCCCCGTTTCCACTCTGGAACCACAGGGTTGACCCTCAGTGCCCCGTCATGCCCTTCACAGTTTCATCTTTGCTCAAGCCCTTCACCCAATATCCCAAGAAGAGTGGTGGGGAGAATGGCTTGAACGGGGCCAGGATGCCCAGCAGGTCTGGAGGCAGGCGTGAGCTGCCCTTCCTCAGAGCTTTGCACACTCTTACCTGTGAGCTGAGGACCTCACAGGCCCCCATCTCAGAGGGCCTGCGTGCACAATGGCCGCACCCTGACCTCCCAATCCTTCTGAAGCCTTGGCAGAAAGCTGATGGAGCCCCGAGTGTAGGGGAAGCCAGGCCTCAGCCTCAGTCACTGTGCCCTCCGGGTTCCATTTATTTATTCATTTGTATTTAGGGGAAGAGGAAAGGGGCCCCAAGTGACTGAGAGAGACCGAATATCTCATCTCCGCCCACCCACTCAGCCTTTCTCTGCCAAGCTCCCTGCTGGGAGGAGGGAGATCCAGTCCAGCCAAAGGGCTCATCCCCCAGTTAATTGCTTATTAGAAAGCTTTAATGAGCCTCTCCGCCCAAACTCTTGCCTGCCCTGGGCTGAGGCAAAGGGTCTCCCTTCTTTGGTCTTAAGGGTAGAGAACTGACCTGGGAAGGCCAGAGGTGCAGGCCCTGGGCCTTTCCTTGAGCGAGCAGCCTCCAAGCTGGACTGGAAGGGAGAGGGAAGTGGGAAGGAACAAGCCCCCAGAGGAGCTGGCAAAGAGATGAGCCTCGAAGCTTCTTAGAAGTGGTGGGTGAACAGATCAGGGGCAGTGGGGAGACCCCTGATGGCTAACATTCCAGCTGCTCCATCTTCCATTGGCTCGTGGAGAAGACAGTGGCCAGGATGGAGGGAAGCATGGAAAAGTGTGGAAGGGGCTTTCTAGGACCATGGGAGGGGTGGAGACCTCATCTCCTTCCTTCCTTCTCCCCACTCCATAGATCCCTCCTACCCATCCAGTGCCTGCCTAATGGTCCCTCCAATGGTGACATTTCCTGGTGGGAAGTGATAGGTAGGGAGGTAGGTTGGCTGGGTTTCCAAAATGCTTACACACACACAAACACACACACACATGCACAATGTTGATATGTCAAAAAGTACATCACAGTATTCATTATATGAGATATTAGACCTTCTATTAACTCATTTTATTATTGTATTTATTATTCTCATTTTACGGGTTAGGATAGTTTTATTTTCACTTCACACATGGGGTGTTCGTGGTAATCATAATCTTGACCATTCTTAGGGCCTCTAAGAGGCCTTTAAAGATCTTATTAGGCGCTGGTGGGGCTGGGGTGGCCTCTGAGCGGTGACAGGCTCTTTAAAAAATTAAAAAAAATTTTTTTAGAGACACGGTCTTGCTCTGTCAGCAAAGATGAAACTGTGAAGGGCAAGACTAGAGTGCAGTGGCACAGTTAGAGCTCACTGCAGCCCCACTCCTGGGCTCAAGGGATCTTCCTGCCTCTGCCTGAGTAGCTGGGACTATAGGCGTGAGCCATCATGCCTGGCAGGTGACAGGCTCTGACTTTAAAGTCAAAGCCTGCCTCACTCCACCCCCAGTTCATGCCCTTCCTATACCCTAGAGTTTACATTAAATGTTGGACAAGGGGCTGGGTGCAGTGGCTCATATCTGTAACCCAGCACTTTGGGAGGCTGAGATGGGCAGATCACTTGAGGCCAGGAGTTCAAGACCAGCCTGGGCAACGTAGTGAAACTCTGTCTCTACAAAATAAGTAAATAAAAATAAAAAAAATTAGCTGGGCCTGGTGGCATGGTACCTGTAGTCCTAGCTACTCAGGAGCCTAAGGGAGGAGGATTGTATCGCTTGAGCCCAGGAGTTCGAGGCTGCAGTGAGCTATGATGGCACCATTGCACTACAGCCCAGACAACAGAGTGAGACCCAGTGTCAAAAAAAATAAAATAAAATAAAAATTCTGCAACTCCCAATCCTCAATATTAAAACCTGAGATCTCAGTTTGAGAGCTCTGCCCAGCCTGGGGCAGAGGTGGTGTTGGTGGGGGTGGTTCCTCACATTTTCCCAACTCTTTAGCCTTTAACCCACTTCAAATACCCCAGATTCTTTAACAGAGAGCTGACAACGACAACAACAACAACAACAACAACAACAACTATTGCAAGTGCTTGTCATTTTCTATTTTCTTTTCTTTTTCTTTTTTTTTCTTTTTTTTTGAAACAGAGTCTCGCTCTATGGCCCAGACTGGAGTGCAATGGTGCGATCTCGGCTCACTGCAATCTCCGCCTCCCGGGTTCAAGTGATTCTCCTGCCTCAGCCTCCAGAGTAGCTGGGATTACAGGTGACTGTCACCATGCCTGGCTAATTTTTGTATTTTTAGTAGAAACAGGGTTTCACCATGTTGGTCGGGCTGGTCTCGAACTCCTGACCTCAGGTGATCCGCCTGCCTCGGCCTCCCAGAGTGCCGGAATTACAGGTGTGAGCCACTGCGCCCGGCCCATTTTAAATTTTCTAGTAGCCACATTTAAAAAGTTTAAAAGTTGGACGGTGCGGTGGACTCACGGCTATAATCCTAGCACTCTGGGAGGCTGAGGTGGGCGGATCACCTGAGGTCAGGAGTTTGAGACCAGCCTGGCCAACATGGTGAAACCCCGTCTCTACTAAAAACACAAAATTAGCCGGGCGTGGTGGCACATGCCTGTAATCCCAGCTACTCGGTAGGCTGAGGCAGGAGAATCACTTGAACCCGGGAGGCGGAGGTTGCAGTGAGCCGAGATTGCACCATTGCACTCCAGCCTGGGCAACAAGAGCGAAACTCTGTCGCAAAAAAAAAAAAACTTGGCTGGGCGCAATGGCTCACATCTGTAATCCCAGCACTTTGGGAGGCTGAGGCAGGCAGATCACCTGAGGTCAGGAGTTCGAGACCAGCCTGGCCAACATGGTGAAACCCCATCTGTATTAAAAATACAAAAAAATTAGCCGAGTGTGGTGGTACATGCCTGTAATCCCAGCTACTTGGGCAGGCTGAGGCAGGAGAATCTCTTGAACCCAAGAGGCGGAGGTTGCAGTGAGCCAAGAACGCGCTATTGCACTCTAGCCTGGGTGACGAGAGTGAAATTCTGTCTCAAAAAACAACAACAAAACAAACAAACACACAAACACACACAGTATAAAAGTTCTTTTTTTTTTTTTGAGACGGAGTCTTGCTCTGTCGCCCAGGCTGGAGTGCAGTGGCACGATCTTGGTTCACTGCAAGCTCCACCTCCCAGGTTCACGCCATTCTCCTCCCTCAGCCTCTTGAGTAGCTGGGACTACAGACGCCTGCCACCACACCCGGCTAATTTTTTTGTGTTTTTTAGTAGAGATGGGTTTCACCATGTTAGCCAGGATGGTCTCGATCTCCTGACCTCATGATCCACCCACCTTGGCCTCCCAAAGTGCTGGGATTACAGGCAGGAGCCACTGAGTCCGGCCTAAAAGTTCATTTTGAGAATATATGTTATTTAGGCCTGGTGCAGTGGCTCATGCCTGTGATCCCAGTGCTTTGGAAGGCTGAGGCAGGAGAATTGCTTGAAGCCAGGGGTTTAAGACCAGTCTGGGCAACATAGCAAGACCCTATCTCTACAAAAAATGTTTTAAAAAGTAGTCAGACATGGTGGCCTGCCTGTAGTCCTAGCTACTTGGGAGGATAAGGGAAGAGGATCACTTAAACCCAGGAGTTTGAGGCTGCAGTGACCTGTGATTGCACCACTGCACTCCAGCCTGAGTTCCTCCCTCCCTCCCTCCTTTCCGTCCTTCCTTCCTTCCTTCCTTCCTTCCTTCCTTCCTTCCTTCCTTCCTTCCTTCCTTCCTTCCTTCCTTCCTCCTCCCTTCCTTCTTCTTCTTTTCTTTCCTTCTTTCTTTCCTTCCTTCCTTCCTTCCTTCCTTCCTTCCTTCCTTCCTTCCTTCCTTCCTTCCTTCCTTCCTTCCTTCCTTCCTTCCCTCCTTCCTTCCTTCCTTCCTTTCTTTCCTTTCTTTCCTTTCTTTCTTTCTGGTTTTGCTCTGTCACTAGGCTGCAGTGCAGTGGTGAGCTCTCAGCTCACTACAACCTCCTCCTCCCGGGTCCAAGCAATTTTCCTGCTGCCGCCTCCCAAGTAGCTGGGACTACAGGTGCACTCCACCACGCCCAGCTAATTTTTGTATTTTCATTTCAATATATAATCAATATAAAATTATTAATGAGATACTTTCATTTTGATTTTGGTAGAAAGTCTCAGGACTCTGGAATGTCCTACTACTCTATTCTCTGCCAACACATCTCAATTCAGACCAGCTGCAGGCCAAGTGCACTCGTATCCGTGTGCAGGGCGGAAGCACAGCGACAGATCGACAGATTGGGGACCTGCCCCAGAGAAGAGCAAGGACGAGCCTCTGGCCCTGAATATCTTATCTCTGGGACCGGCTCCCATCCTTCCCCAGGCTGCCCTGAGCCGAGACTTCATGCAGGCCCAGTCTCTCTCTCTCTCTCTTCCCTCCACCCCACCCCTCTCTCTCTGAGGCAGCCTCTGTGTGTGCTGGGAGGCAAGGGCTGGGTTGAGTGGGGGGCAGCTGCAGCCCACGCTTCCGGTTTGGCTAGCCCGGCACCAACTGCAGCCCTGAAAGTCTTGAAATGAGATATTTTCTTGCTGCAGAGAACATGGTCCTGATGCCCCACACTCTGACCCACTCGCAGACGCAGGCACCAGGCAAAGGCCTTTCTCATCCTTCTCCTCCAAGGGCCCCCCTTCTTGCGGAATTTCTAGCTCTTGAAAAGACATCAGGCAGATCACTGTGTGATTCCAGTCCTCAGATCCAGCATTGGATCTTTTGGCCTTAACCCGGAGAGGTCTGAGGAAGTTTTCTCTAGACCTAGATTATCCAGAGAGGGGCCTCCACTGACATTGAGCTTGATGGTTCTGTTCTCCAGAGGGTGCCTTGTGGTGGGTCTATCTGGGGAGAGGAGGGAAGGCAGTTTTAGACAGACAGTGCAGGGTTTTTTTGATTTGTTTTGTTTTGTTTTTTAAGAGAGACAAGTCTTGCTCTATTTCCCAGGCTGGAATGCAGTGGCATGATCACAAATCACTGCAGCCTCCACCTCTTGAGCTCAAGCAATCCTCTCACCTTGGCCTCCCCAGGAGCTAGGACTACAGGCATGCACCACCAGGACTAGCTAATTTTAAAAAAATGTTTTTGTAGAGGCTGGGTACAGTGGCTCATGTCTATAATCCCAGCAGTTTGGGAGGCCAAGGTGGGTGGATCACTTGAGGCCAGGAGTTCAAGACCAGCCTGGCCAACATGGTGAAATCCCATCTCTACTAAAAACAAAAATTAGCCAGGTCCACACCTGGCACGCACCTGTAATCCCAGCTACTCTGGAAGCTGAGCCAGGAGAATCGCTTGAACCCAGGAGGTGGAGGTTGCAGTGAGCCAAGATCATGCCACTGTACTCCAGTTTGGGCAGCAGAGCAAGACTCTGTCTCAAAAAAAAAAAAAAAAAGAGAGAGAAAGAAGTTTTTCTAGAGACGGGATCTCACTATGTTACCCAGGCTAGTCTTGAACTTCTAAACACAAGAAATATACTTGCCTCAGCCTCCCAAAGTGCTGGGATTACAGGGGTGAACCACTGTGCCTGGCTGGGTCTGGCATTTTTATGGGCAGGTAGGAAGCTGGGCATTACAGCACTGCTGATGGGGATGAACATGCGCGCACGCGCGCGCACACACACACACACACACACACAGCTTCATCCAATGGGCAGAAAAATGTTCCCACCACTCTAGGCTGTCCCCTGGGAGGCAGGCAGGCAAAGTGGCCACAATTGGGCAGGGAAGGAGGGAGCTTTGGACCCACAGCTCCATCCAGCACAGACACAGGGTCAGCCTCAGCCTTCTTCAACCCCCTCAAGACAGACACCTCCTCAACCTGCTCCATCCTCTGGCCCTAAAACCTCACGGGGGCCAGCCAGGTGGATTTCCTGCCCAACCACACTACCTCTGCCCCAGAGCCCTGGCTGGCCTGGCCAGGCATCTTTAGCGTCTTTCTTCCCTCCCTCTCACGCCCTTCTCCCACTCCTAATGTCAAGCTTTTCACAGAAAGGAGGGCCAGTCCCTGGAGTCTCCTGTGCTCTACTTGAGAGTTTGAAATCTGGCCAGAGAGAGAGGGGGCACACCAAGTCCATACCAGAACTCTCTCCCGGCTGGGGTCCTATTTTGCGGGAGAGAAGCAAGTAGAGTTCCCACTAATGAGGCTGGAGGCCAAGGGAGCGAGCGGCTGGCGTCTACAGAGAGGCTCTGTGGGCTCTGGGCAGCCGCAGGAACATACCAGATACCACCCCGACATCAAAGATGACCCTGCAGGAGTCACGTGGGCACATAGCACATGCCTGAACTAAATGTTTCTCACATGTGCAGGAAGAGTCATGCGTGTCAGCCCCCTGCCAACCACTCAGACCCAATGAGCTCCTCTCTGTAACTGGGGTATCCATACTCCCTAGGGAGTCTGACCCTGGAGCCTCCGTCAGTTCAGGCCATCACTAGGTTCCTAGAGGTTTCTAGAGTCTGGGAGGCCCCGTCTCCAACACCTCCCACTGGCGGCTTGGCCGTGTCTTAGGGAAACCATCATAGAGCAGGTAGGGGGCGGTCTGCTTGCTGATGCCAAAAAGCCCTGGGGCTCGAACCCCCACCGAAATCAGAGCTCTCAGCCTCCCCTGCAGGCGCTGTGCCTTTGAGCATTTCCAGGGCCCAAAGAGACGCTTAAAACCTAAAAAAGAAGCATTGCCTCTAAAATATAGATGCCACAAAGATGGAAATTAACAAATGCTTAATGACATAATTACCCAATGTCATACTATGTCATTAGCAATAATTATTATGTTCGACGACGGATGTGGGTACATTTTAGTATGGTTGATACGACAGTAAGACCTCCAAAAGTGAGGATGCTCGCCGGGCACAGGCCCTGCTTCAACACACAACCTCAGGTGAAAGGCTGGCCTGTGGCTTCTCATCCCTCCGTGGCTGCCTTCACATGCATTTAGCCTGACTGCAAGGGACATAAATGTTGGTGAGGACATGTAAGGTGTCCTGCCCACTCCTGCACTTCCCTGCCACCCTTCCCTGGGCTGGACGCCTGTCTGGTCAGCCCTGAACACCGACTGGCAATAGAAGGAGGCCTAGGGAGGGGCTTTAGGGGGTTGGGTCCTAAGACCGCCCCTGAACCCAGCCTGGAAGCTGAGTTGTCCAGGCAGGGCTGGAGGCCCAAGACATGAGAGAAAACAAACCTGCATTGAGTCCTGCTCCACCCTGCCTTCTCTCATAGGTCTGGTCTCCTTTCTGTAACCTACCCTTGCTACACGGGCACCCCCAACTTTGTGGTGAGCAGGGGAACCAAGAAACTGGGGCTTGGATGGGAAGGGAATCTGTGACTTTGGGACGTAACCTGGAGGCAGAAGCCTAAGAAAATGGACTACGTGCCAGGCGCAGTGGCTCACATCTGTAATCCCAGCACTTTGGGGGACGAGGCGGGTGGATCACTTGAGGTCAGGAGTTCGAGACCAGCCTGGCCAATATGGTGAAACCCCATCTCTTTTAAAAAATACAAAAATTAGCCAGACAAGGTGGCATGCATCTGTAGTCCCAGCTACTAGGGAGGCTGAGGTAGGAGAATCGCTTGAACCCAGGAGGCAGAGGTTGCAGAGAGTCAATATTGTGCCACTGCACTCCAGCCTGGGCGACAGAGTGAGACTCGACTTTGTCTCAAAAAAAAGAAAGAAAAAAGAAAGAGAAAATGGGCTGCGGGTATTCATTGGGGGTAATCAGTATGCCTTGATGGGGATTTGGGGGTTACAGCATCCTGACTTGAGCACAAGGAACATAGTCTGCTGTAATTACCCACACTTATGTATTCATTCATTCATCCATTCATTGCTCAGAGCTACCTAACAGTCACTGCACTCAGCCTTGTGTGACAGGCTAGTCCTACAAACATAAATCATATATTGCATATCTACAAACTTCCACTCATAGGAGGTGGAGGGAGATGTGTCCAACAGGAAGATGGAATGTTCATCTACGTGTGTTGTGTCCCCCTGATTTGTGCAGGCTGGGATATTACCCCCAATTGACCTTACACATTTCCTCCATGCACAACCTAAAAGCCCCCCAGCGGGGAGCCAAGCCTCTAGGTGAAGAAAGCAGACCTCTTTGAGGGATGGGTGGTGATGGAGGTCTCACTGTGTTGCCCAGGGTGGTCTTGAATTCCTCTTGCCTCAATCTCTGGAATAGCTAGCATGCCACCATGCCCAGCTAACAAAAAAATTTATTTATTTTATTTTATTTATTTATTTTTTTGAGATGGAGTCTTGCTCTGTTGCCCAGGCTGGAGTGCAGTAGCACGACCTCGGCTCACTGCAACCTCCGCCTCCCAGGTCCAAGCAACCCACCTTCCTCAGCCTCACGAGTAGCTGGGATTACAGGCGCGTACCACCAGACCCGGCTAATTTTTTGTATTTTTAGTAGAGATGGGGGTTTCATCATGTTAGCCAGGATGGTCTTGAACTCCTGACCTCGTGATCCACCCTGCCTCGGCCTCCCAAAGTGTTGGGATTACAGGTGTGAGCCACCCCGCCTGGCCAAAAAATAAAAGAAAAAAAAAGAAAAAAAAGAAAATTTAGACATGGATCTCTCTGTGCCCAGACTAGTTTTGAACCCCAGTCACACTATGTTGCCCAGACTGGTTTTGAACCCCTGGCCTCAAGTGATCCTCCTGCCTCAGCCTGCAGAGTAGCTAGGATTACAGGGAAGTGCCAACACACGTGGCGCAGACCTCTTTTAAAATACAAACAGACCCAAAAGGATTGAAGTTATCAGTCTTTTCTACCTAAGTAGATACTCATCCTTGACCTTTCCTCCCTAGAAGCTATATTTGCTGCCCTGATCCTGTCTGGCGTTGTGAGCTGGTACCTGTCTCCAGGAGACTGTAAGGACAGAAGGGCAGAGCCTGGGTCTTTTGCCTCCTCCCACAGGGCTAGGATACACTGTAGGCATTGGCTGAGTGACAGAGGCAGAGTTCCAGGATGGAGGGGCTGTTTGGTCAACAGAGTTCACTGCTGAGCCCTGGGTTTCCCCAAGCCAAATGGCAGTTTTTTTTCTACCTCCAATTCCCTCTCTCTCCCCAACACCTAGGAGACAGCATCCTTCCTTCTCTGAGTGAGCCTGGCTCCACAGTACAGCCTTTCTGGGACGCCACACCCATAGGGGTCACACTGTCTGAAGCTACCCAAGGTGGTGCCAGAGAGGAAGTGGAAACAGTTGGAAGGGCGTTTTAGAGACCATGGGTTGTACATTTGCTGGGTCAGAGTGATTTCAAATACTCCATGCAGTGCTTCTGGACAGGGACCCCGTGAGTACGCTTGTTCTTGTTAGGCCATTATGGGATCGGGGGAGCCCCTTTTCCCTGGCTCATGTATCCATGTGGAGGAAAACGGATTAGGGCATCTGCCCTGTCCCATCTCCAGGGATGGCTCCTCTGATTGGTGAGTGTACAAAGAGGCCCCTGAACTTCCTGCCTGCAGAGCTGTTTAATGTGGGGGCTCTCCCTCAGTGGGGCTGGGAGTGGGACTCAGACGTCCCCTGGGTGGGCAGCTCTGACTAAACTCATTGCTGCTGAACCTCTAAGCTAGGTCTTCCAATCTAGCTTTTATCAACAATAAACCTGTATTTTGATCTCCTGTCTGCTAACCTATTCTATAGCTCAGCAACCCTCCTCAAGTGAAGACAGGAAGTACTATTTTTGGGGTCAGGCCCCTTAAACTCCCAGTCCCACGTGCCCGCATTTTCATCAGAAAACACCCTTGCCATCAGCAGAGTGGGGAGGTGTGGCCTCCGGGGACCCTGCTGCCTGGGGCAGTGTCACTGTTTGAGACTGAGGGTTGTGAAGCTTTCAAGAGGTCTGAGAAGCTTCAGAGTCCCCAGATCTCTTTGTCCTGCTTCCTCTCCCTTTCTCCTGTAGATGCAGCTGCCCTTGGTGGCTTTGTCTCTGGGTTCCCACCTGCACAGACTAACAGCAGAGGGGATGGGAGGCAGGAGCCCTGGGGTCTAGTTAGAGCTGCCTGGCTAAGAGCAACGCGTGTGTGTCTCACCTCGGGCAGGTGGGCCCCTCCCTGGGGGCAGACTGGAGACCCCACACCTTATCTTTGATGGCCTTTCCCATCCTGGACGCTGAGTCTCCT
Source organism: Rhinopithecus roxellana (assembly GCF_007565055.1). Lineage (NCBI taxonomy): Eukaryota > Metazoa > Chordata > Mammalia > Primates > Cercopithecidae > Rhinopithecus > Rhinopithecus roxellana. The sequence goes on along the minus strand of NC_044557.1, from coordinate 692,865 downwards.
GAAGCCTGAAGTCATAGTTTCTGCCTCCATACACAATTCCCCACAAGGCTGGGAGCCCTGGCAGGGGAAGGGAGGAGGAGAGGGAGGAGCAGAGGCGGTAGAGGGGGCCCTGAGACTTTTTCTTCCCTTCCCAGCTGGGAGATGTCTGGCCCCTCGGTTGAGGCTGGAACTCCCTCCCCAGGACTCGCTCTCCCACCCTGTCCATTGCCTGCTCCTCTGTGACGGATGGGGCTCCCGTGCCTCACCTGGCCCCATCCATCCTGCACACCTCCCTGGCTCCCAGGAAAGGGCTGGGAGAGCTGGGAAGTCTCCTGGGAGGCTGCTGGAGTGACCTACACTCCACGGCTTCTCTGCCCCCTCCCCCCATAACCCAATCCTGAAAGCAAAGGAATGTTCTGGAGTTTGGGAAGGATGGGGGCCCCCGGAGGAGGGAGGAAGGGGGGGGAGGCAGCTTCGTCCTGTCAGTGTCTGAGCTGTAAATAGAACAGAGCGGCTGGGCTGGGGGAATGAAAATAAACAGCCCCTCTGAGCAGCCCTTCCCAGCGGTTACCGGATCTTCCTTCTGGTCCCCCAGTCCAGGGCCATTTCCCTCTTCTCCCCGCCCTTGTTCTCTGGCTGCTGCCAGGGAGGCTGGGGCAGCCTCTACCTCTGGGGTGATAAGGAAGCTAGCGGTGTCTGGGTCCAGACTGTGTGGCGTCTGGGAACTCTCCTCCCCTCTCTGGGCTTTGCTGAGGGGAGCAGCCTGTGCCTCCACGGAGTGGAAGGACAGTGATCAACTCAGAGGTGGCTGGAACTTACTCTCCATCAGGAAAGGGTTCTTCTCTCAATGACTCCCATGTGGGATAAACTTAGAAACACTCTCTTTCTTTAAAAACATGACCCCACATTGAAGGGTCAATTTATGGTCAGGTTCAAATTACATTGGTTTGCCTGTGCCTTTGGGGGAAATTCTCAGACTCCCCCCCAGGACGAGGGGTTGCCACTCCCCCCACCACGCCCTAATCACAGAGGGGAGATGGTAGCCAGCAGAAAGGGACTTCGCTGGCTTCAGGGGTGGCTGGGTTCATGCACATGCAGGAATAACTCTGGCCAAATAACACATTCGGGGTCTTGGACCCACTGGGGGCGGAGTCACAAGTGCCCCCTTAGGAGCCAGCATGATGGCCTCTGCAGTGTCTTTCATTCAACCAGTGAGCCCCAGAGCACTCTGAGCTCTGCCCAGTGTTCTCCCTAGGATGGGACCCTGACTCTAACATTCTGCAGCAGAGGGAGCCCTCAGGGGAGCAGCTTCCAGGCCCCAGAGGACGGATGTGTAGAATCCCTGGATCCTGAGCTAGCGACCTCCAGCTTCTCCAGTGGGTGGTGGGGAAGAGTCCAGGAGAGACTGAGGTTTCTGCTGGGCCCCTCCCTTTGAACAGGCAAGGTCCCAGAGCCCAGGTGGGTGTGCCGCAGCTGAGACCTGCACCCCTCGGTGGGGAGGGGAGTGGGTGCTGGAGTCTCCGGGCTTGCCCTTGCCTTCTCTGTCTCTGGCCTCTTCCCTCTCTTCTTTCCTTCTTTTTCTTCGCTCTTTCCCCCTCCCCCTCTTCTCTCACAAAAGCTCTCTGTACACAGCCACTTCCTCTGGCTGCTGTCTCTGCGCCCAGACCTTATGAGAACCATATGGGGGAAAGCTGGTAGAAGAGAAGGGGGTGGGGGCGCCGGCCTGGGCCTGCCCCTCCACCAGCATCCTTGTCCTGCCCTCAGGCCATGTGCACGACGCTTGGCACGCTTTGCCCAAATTCCCCTAACTGGATCCCGGTGGCTGTAATAAGGGGCCCTGAAGGGAGTCCCAGCCAGCAGCTGGAGGTCCAGAGGGAGACCTGTGCTCAAGAACTACTTCCCTGAGGCCCATCTTCCTCAACTTCTCCCACCAAGACCACTGAACTCCCAGCAGAAGAACCCAGCCCATGCTGGGCACACCTGCGGCAGACAGCCTCTTCCCTAGGTGGGCATCCTGCATGGTGGGCACTCCCGCCTTCCGGAATGGTAGGCAGAGCAGGTTGAGGGTTTGCCTGTTCTGGAGAAATTCAAAGTGACCTTTCCTTGCCCAGCCTGGAATGTTCCCAGGTCAAAAGGGCTCAGATCCTGCTGGGAAGGAACCGGGTTTTTTAACGCATCTTTTGTGTCTAATGGGTCCCAAGTCCAGCCAGGTGAGCAGCGAGGCGGTCACCTGGCAGGAATGAAATGCCCATCCCGGCGCCAGCCCCAGGCTGGCTGTGTGACTGTCAGCGAGGCACCCTTCCTCTCCTGGCCTCAGTTTGCTCAGCTGTAAGATGTGGGACTGGACTTCCTTATCACTAAGATCCTTTGGAGCCCAGGCTGTCTGGGAATTTATGACACTGGCTGGTATCCTCGGAGTGCCTGCTCAGATGTCCCAGGAGGTCTTTATAGATTTCCTTCTGGAGTTATCTACAAACAGTCCTTTCCTGGAATTCCTTATCCTCATCCCCCTTCCCCCTCACTCACTCCCAGAGCTGAGAACCTCAGCCCTCAGCTGCTGCCGAGTAATAGTAGGGCTCACAGTGGTCTGCACCTTCCTCCCACACCCAGGTTCTCCCTGTCAGAAGCCACCCCCTGTGGGATCTTTTCCCTCGGGGAGGCCCACAAAGGCTCCTGCTCTCTCTGTTCAGAAGCATGGGTGCCCACAGCTGCCCTGCAGACTGGGCCGGGAGCCTGGTGGTGGTGGGGTGTGGGACAGAGGGATCAGGAAGGAAGCCAAGAGCTCAGCTTTCCTGGAAAACTGCGAATGAAAATCCACTAGAGAAAAAAATGCAAAGGATGGGGGAGAGGGAGGATGCAAAAACAGAAGGCAGAGTTCAGATAATGGGTGGAGGTGGCGGGAGGGCTTTCCATGCGGTAAACAGGACTGTGAATGGGGTCGCCTCCGACTGCAGGAAGGTTTTCTCAGAGCGCAGGAGGAGGCTCTCCGGAGACAGGGACCCCACCTTCGTGCCTGAACAGCCCCCAGCACTTGGGCTCCCCAAGGATCAATCCTGAGTGCCCCGGGGCCCCATCTTGGAGGAAAAATCCATGGGAATGTTGGGGAGATGGGGAGGGAGGATAAAGCCAAAATGCAAAAATGAATGGCTCCAGTTTTATTTGCACCAGGTGACAAGCTAAAAGGTGAAAAGGAAAATGTTCATGGCAGAAAAAATATATATATATACGAAGCACGAAGGAGGAGTTTGGAAGTGAGTCTGGCTATTTGCGTGCGGCGGCTCTCAGCTCTTGTCTGGCTTTGCTGCTGGGCAAAAGAAGCGGCAGCCCCCTCCTTCCCAGATGCAGGGGCTCAGAGGGCGATACCCCAAAGACCAGGCACTTTGACACACTGAGAGACCTTAGGGGCCTCAGAACTTGGAGCTCAGAACCAAGATCCTGCTAATTTATCTTGTCCCCTGTTCCCCCAGCGCAGGGACAGGGCACTCTCCCTGGAATTCCCTTACCAGATGGAGTAAAACGTCTCCCTGAAAGAAAGGCAATGGTCTTAATACCTCCTCCCTAGAGATCTCAGCAAATAACCAAGAAAGAGCAGGAGAAGAGTCTGGGAATTGTCACAGCACCCAAACAGACTTCTCATCTACTCAGAAAGCTCTGAAAGATCACCTGAGCAGCGTGATCCACATAAATCCGCATAATGAAACCACCTTTGCTTCTGCGCAGCTCACCTTCTCTGGAGTCCCATCACCTGCCAGCCACCTCCCACCTCCCAGTCCATACATCTCTGCCCTGTGAAGAGAGCATTTCAGCCTTACTGACTCCCGTGCACACGTGTGTGCATAACAGTAATACATGAGTTACGCTTTACTCTTGTTAACCTGGGGTTTTTGTTGTTGTTAGAGGGCTGTTGGCTGTAACCCTTCTCCATGGGGAGGAGACAGATCATCCCCTTTCAGCCCCTACACAGACCTTCTCCTTCTCCTTCCCTCAGGATGCATCCTGGGGTGGGTGTGGGGGTGCTGGAGGGACTGAGCCTCAGAGGAAGGAACCCTTGCCCAGCTTCTGCTGAGGGAGAGCCCGGGTTCTTTTTCTTTCTGAACCCAGCTGGTGGGGATTAGGGGGTGCCGTGAGGATGAGGATTATGCAGAGTCTGGCAGGAGAGCTAAGCAGTAAGTCTGTGGCTGGGGATTCCATTACCCTCCAGGCTGAAGGACCCGTGGGCTCTCCAGGGCATTCCTGGCCTGCCCTGTCTGTGTCCCTGTGGGGACATCCAGAGCCAGGCTCGGGGGCTGCTCCTTAAAGGGTATCCTATCCCAAGCCTGATGGGTCAGTGGCCTGGGAGGATTCGCGATGGGAGGGTGAGCTAGGGGTCACCTTTGCTGCCACCCAATTCTAATGTATTCTTAACGAGAGTTGGCCCAACTTTCTCCTAGGAGTGGCACGAATAGGAATTAACCATGGCCTGATCATTCTAAGATGTACTGCAAAACTGCCTTTCCATCCACTGCCTCCCCCACTTCCTTCTGCCTTTGATATGTTAGGATTCCCCAACCCTGACACAGAGACACGCAGAGAACACACATCCCACATATGCGCATGAGTAGACACAAGAGCATGCACACACGCACGCACAGCTCTCAGCTCTGATTATGATGCAGCTGGGACTCACGCAGATGCTACCGACTATTCCGCAGAGCAAGCATTTTTCTCCTCCAGAACTAAGTGAGCTGGGGAATGCCCAGGCCTGCCTGGACCCTCAAACCCCAGCGGACACTCAGAGAGAGCTGCCCTGAACAGCCACAGGTGCCTTCCCTGGCCATGGCCTTAGCCCTGAGCAGCAGGGAGGCAGCAGCGAGCAGACACACCGCCTCCACCCCCAAGGCTTACACATGCACACACACACACACACCCGGGCCGGGGAAAATGCCGGCCGGGCAGCCAGCGTCAGAGGCTGACCAGTTGTGTCCTGTCAGGAAGCGGGCAGCCTCTGAACTCACCCAACCAGAGGCGTTACTGTATTGTTCTGGACACAATCGAAAAGACTGGGCCAGCCCCGACTCCGGGCAAGGGACGGTGGAGAAACGGTTGCCACTGGGGTCAGGAGGACAGGGAAAGGGAAGCGGCTCTTAGGCTGGATTTGGGACAGGAAAGGAAGCGGCGGTCGCGGGGGCCAGACCCTCAAGTCCACGGCGTGCGTGGAGCTGCGAGCACGTGGTCGGCGCAGGAAATCTCTGCGGTGGGGAGGGGTCGCCAATGCTCGCGCGGCTGCTGGGACTTGCGACCCCCTGTAGGAGGCTCGGGGTCGGGTTGCGGCGCTGCCGCGCTCGCTGCCGCGCTCGCTGCCAGCAAAGCAAGGGCGTACTGAGGCCCTGACTGAGAGGGAAGTCGCCGAAGGAGGCCGGGGTGGGCTGCGGTGAGGCAACCCCGCTTCCCCAGCCGCGTTTCTTTACTCGCAATCTTTGCGCGAAGTCAATGGAGAAACAGCCAAAGCTCGAGTTACTTCCAGGGGAGGCAAAGGAGAGGCAAGGACGCGGGACTCAGCACAGAGCTCACTGCACAAACTGCGCCGCGGGAGAGGGGCCTCTAGAGGGATAGGGACGCCAGGGTCTCCTGCAGCCCAGAAGCGCCCGCATTCCAAGGGCCGACTTTTCCGAGCCTAGCCTCCCCTTGTCCTAAGGAGACCGGCTGGAAGCGGCGTTGGCAGGCCAGGGGGTATGGATGGGATGACCCCAATTCAAGGGACAAGGCCAGCCAGGTAAATCCGGAGACTCCTCCAGCCCGGTCCGGGACGCGTCCGCAGTGGTTAGGACCACAGCCCCCTCCTGGGCCACGGGCGTCGATCTTTCCTGAGCATTCCCCGCTCTCACCCTTCTCGGGTCCCCCAGAGTCCGCAACCATAGTCCAGGCTGGAAATCTGGGGCGTGGGTGCCCTGCAGGCGTGCGCTCCACTTCACCTGGGCAGGTGAGTGGGCGCCTGCGGTGCCTTTCTCTGGGGTGCGCCTGACCCCCGCAGTCCCTTCCCGCCTCCGCGCTCCTGGAGCCCCAGCCTCTCTCCTGCTCCTCCAAGCTTCCCCTGTGGGCGCCTGGACTCAGGCCTGTCCGGGAATCTCTGAAGTGGGGGGATAGCCCCCTTCCCCCTGCTTCCACCCCTCCCGTCTCGCTTCCCTTCGTCCCCCGTCCCAGCTCGGGCGGAGTTGGCCTGGTAGGGTACTCACAGGGTAACGGTGCCATTAGGCAGAAGGCCGGGCTCGGGAGGCTCCGGGAGGTCTCCGCCGCCGCACACCACCCTCCGGCGAGCCGGGCCAGGGACGCCACCGCTCAGCCCCTTGGGCCGCTCCCCCGAACACTTGCAGCTGCGTATGGGTAGCGGGCAGCCGGGCGAGCCCCGAGCCTCGGGCGCCAGGAGCAGCAGGAGCCACAGCAGCAGCGGCAGCAGCAGGCGCGCGGGCGCCCCCCGCATCCTGCGTTCCCCGGCGCCCATCAACCCATCGCCCCGCGGGGACCCACAGCGGTGGGGCCGGGCTGCGCTCCGGCCGGAGGAACCCAGGCGTGCGGGAGGAGTGCTCAGTGGGGTCCCGGGGCGCCCGAGGGCGTGGAGGGGGGCCCTGGGCGGAGGCGAGCCCCGGGGTCCCCGCCGCCGCGCCCCGGGGGCATGTCCGGCGAGCGCCCCGGCGGGGAGGACGCGGGCGCGGCTGTCAGCGCAGGGCGGGCAGCCCCCAGCGGCGGGACCGGAGTCTCAGCACCCGGCCCTCGGGCCAGTGAAGGCCCGGCCCCTCCGCGTCGCCTGCTCGCTGGGCGCTGGGCTGGGACCTAGCGGATCGCGCCGGGCTCCTGCTGCCGCCACCGCAGCCGCTCCGTGCCATGGATGGAGGCAGCTCCGCGCCGCGCCGCGCCGCTCCCGCCGCCGGTCCCCACCCGCCCGGGCCTTCCGTGGGGCCCTAGCGCCGCCCGACACTCCGCCAGGCCGAGGCCCTCCGCCGAGTGGGGGCGGGCCAGCTGGCTCGAGGACCCTGCGTCTCCGCGCCCGCCCTGCACCAACACTCCTTTCCCGCTCGTCCCCGTCCCCTGGGCCAGGACCCTTCCTTTCCGCAACCCATCTCAGACCTCTGAGCCGACCACCACCACCTTCCACAAAATTTCCCACGCCTGTGCTGGTGCAACTTGCACCTCCAGGCTGTTGGGGCCCTCCTGGACCCGCGGGCTTGGACAGAGATGTCTGGGTCGCCCTGTTTTGGGTTGAACTTGGTAGACGGCTCTGGGGTTTCCCTTGGCCCCTGACACGATGATCAGTCTGGAAGTCGGCTCTCACTCTCCCTCCAGCCCTGGTGGAGGCCGCCGCAGGAGGATGGCAGCCGAGACGAGGAGGCAGCAGACCCTCCTCCGCTGCGTTGACCTCGCTCAGCGGGGGGTGCATGTCATTCGGCCAAGGAGAGGTTAAAGGCCAAGGCAGACAAGGCTAGACTGGGCCTCTTACATTTTCCACAACGCTGTGTGTGTGTGTGTGTGTGTGTGTGTGTGTGTGTGTGTTTCAGGGACAGTGAGTGGGAACAAGGGAAAAGTAGATGAGCAGGGCTTTGCAGCAGGGTGAGGAAAGAGCCCCGCGCAGTGAGTCTGGAGACCCCTACTCCAGACTCGGCTCTGCCTCTTATTACTTTCTGACCTTGGACACAGCCCCTAGCTTGCTGGGGTAGCTGATCTCTGGGGTTGAAATGGGGCTCTGGCTGCTCCCCAGTTTATAGATGTAAATCGTGGCATTAGAATGAGAGAGTGTGGTGGGGGGGAGGGGCACGTGGTTTCCAAAGGCAGAGGACTGGTGGTGGCAGGGGTGACCTTGACAACTAGTGGTGGGTATAAAGCTGCCTGCAGGCTGGGCACGGTGGTTGACACCTGTAATCCCAGAACTTTTCGAGGCCAAGGTGGGCAGATCACTTGAGGTGAGGAGTTTGAGATCCACCTGGCCAACATGATGAAACCCTGTCTCTACTAAAAATACAAAAATTATCCGGGCATAGTGGTGGGTGCCTGTAATCCCAGCTACTTGGGAGGCTGAGGCATGAGAATGGCTTGCACCCAGAAGGCAGAGATTGCAGTGAGCTGAGATTGTGCCACTGTACTGCAGCCTGGTGACAAAGTGAGACTCCATCCCAATAAATAAATAAATAAATAAATAAATAAATAAATAAATAAATAAAAATTTTTTAAAACTGCCTGTAGTACACTGGAACCAGGACTGGAGACAGGCAATAAGAAGTGCAGCCCAGGGTTCTGCTTCCTCTGTTTTCCCATAGAGGCTCACCTTTCTGCTGCTTAATAGAGCTGCCAGGATGGGGCAGGACTCCTGTTCCCCCTCCTTCACTCATGATCCAAGCGGTCCCCAAGGTGAGCGCCACCTTCTTTTGTGAGCTTAGCCCTGCTGGTGTGTGCGGTGCCTTTTCCAGGTCCCCTGTGCCTGTCAGCCAAGCCTACCCTGACTATGCAGGTAAGTCTTTCTTGCCCGTTGGTGTTGGCAGCAGGCAGGGGCCTAGACGTTGGCCTCTTCACTTTCCCTCCCTGGCTCCACAGATCTCCCCCAGTTGCAGGCTCTCTGTTTCCTTGAACTTCCAAAGATAAATAAATAGTGATTGCAAATGGAGAAAGGGAGAAGGGGAATGGACTCCCCCAGCAGGAGCCCTCGCAGGCAGCAGCCCAGGCTGCATTCCTCAGGAAAGAGCTGACAGCAGAGCCACAGCCCATAGGCAGGGCTGTGCAGCCCTCCTGTTCACAGGCGAGGAAGACTCCAAGATCTCTGGCCTGGGTCATATAGCTTTTCTGTGATTTCCTTTTGCTAAATGAAGACACTCAAAGTCTAAAGAGGAATTCTACTGGAACACCCACTCCTGGAGGCTGAATAGAGGCCAAAGGCCATTTAATGAGGCGAGGCTTCCCCACCGCTAGGAATGAAATGTCTGGCGGAGACATTTACAAAACACTGGCCTGTCTTGAGGGTCACCACATTTGACTTCTTACCCACCCAGGGAGGTGATGAAGTGGAGGCTACTTTCTTATTTTGCAAGTACTGATGAAGAAACGGATTCACTGAGACTAGAGCCCAAGGGTAGGAACTTACTTTCTGATTCCTTTTTTTTGTGTATGTGTGAGACAAGGTCTCACTCTGTCACCCAGGCTGGAATGCAGTAGCAAGAACACTGCAGCCTTGATCTCCTGGGTTCAATTCTCCCACTTCTGCCTCCCAAGTAGCTGGAACTACAGGTGTGTTATTGTACTCGGCTAATTTTTTTAAATGTTTTGTAGAGATGGGGTCTCACCATGTTGCCCAGGCTGTTCTCAAACTCCTGGACTCCAGCAATCTGCTGGGCGTGGCCTCCCAAAGTGCTGGGACTACAGGCGTGAGCCACCACACCTGGCCATAAGCATGTTCATCTGTTTGTTTGTTTGTTTGTGACGGAGTCTCGTTCTGTCACCCATACTGGAGTGCATTGGCGCAATCTCAGCTCGCTGCAACCTCTACCTCCTGGGTTCAAGTGATTCTCCTGCCACAGCCTCCCAAGTAGCTGGGATTACAGGCGCCTGCCACCATGCCTGGCTGATTTTTGTATTTTTAGTAGAGACGGGGTTTCACCATGTTGGCCGGGCTGGTTTCGAACTCCTGACCTCAGGTGATCCACCCGCCTTGACCTCTCAAAGTTCTGGGATTACAGGAGTGAGCCACCGCCCCCTGCCATGAGCATGTTTTAATCCCTTTTTGTGCATATTTCTAGTATACTGTGCCCAGCCATGGTTCCTTTTTAAGTGCTTTCTTCTCTGAGCCACAGAGAGCCTTTCCCCAGGGAAGCTTCCTACAGACCTCTTTTTAGAGATGCAGGGAGGAGTGAATGAATTGCTCACATCAAAATATTTTTGTTTTGAGGTTTGTTTGAGACAGGAGAATGACTCAAATTTAGTTCCAGACCTCAAAAAATCTGCTAGGAAGCCTGACCAATTAAACACACTTTGATCGGAGGTGATAAGCTCTTCAGTGGCGATCACAGAGACCAGGCTGAATTAATTCCGACCAGAGCAAGGGAGAGAGGACTTTCCAAAAGTGTCTGTTTAATCTGGGTGAGAATGTAATCTACCAGACTCTATGAGGCCTTATTCCCCGAAGAGTCTAGGGGCTCATATCTGCCATCTCCCTCTTGAAAGAAGTTTGCCTTTGCTGGGAGCTAGCTTTTAGCTGATCTCTCTGAGACTGAGCAGATTGGAGCTACCATGGGAGGTACATAAGGAAAGCAGACATCCACTGAGTGCTCATTATGTGCCAGGCACTTGTTGAGTACATTTCGTAAGAATTAGCTCATTTAGCCAGGCATGGTGGCTCATGCCTATAATCCCAGCACTTTAGAAGGCTGAGGCGGGCAGATCACCTGAGGCCAGGAGTTCAAGACCAACCTGGCCAACAGGGCAAAACCTCGTCTCTACTAAAAATACAAAAATTAGCTGGGCATGGTGGCGGTCCGTGCCTGTAATTCCAGCTACTCAGGAAGCTGAGGCAGGAGAATCACTTGAACCTGGGAGGTGGAGGTTGCAATGAGTCGAGATTGCACCACTGCACTCCAGGCTGGGGGACAGAGTGAGACTCTATTTCAAAAAAAAAAAAAAAAAGGAATTAACTCATTTAGTTCTCAAAACAGAGTGAGGACCATTTTTTTTTTTTTTTTTTTTTTTTTTTTTCAGTCAGAGGTTTCCCTCTTGTTGCCCAGGCTGGAGTGCAATGGCATGGTCTCAGTTCACTGGAACCTCTGTCTCCCGGGTTCAAGCAATTCTCCTGCCTCAGCCTCCCAAGTAGCTGGGATTACAGGCACCCGCCACCATGCCCGGATAATTTTTTTTGTATTTTTATTAGAGACGGGGTTCACCATGTTGGCCAGGCTGGTCTCAAACTCCTGACCTCAAGTGATCCGCCTGCTTCAGCTTCCCAAAGTGTTGGGATCACAGGCGTGAGCCACTGTGCCCAGCAGTTAGGACAATTTTTTTTTTTTTAACAGACAGGGAACCCAAAGAGTACCTCATCCAAAAATATATGGCTAGTAAGTAACAGAACCAAGATATGGACTCCTGGAGCCAGAGTCGAAAATTTTTTTGAGATAGGGTCTCTGTTGCCTAGGCTGGAGTGCAATGGTACAATCATAGCTCACTGCAGCCTTGAACTCCCAGGCTCAAGCAATCCTCCCACCTTAGCCTTCTGAGTAATTGGGACCACAGGCATGTGCCACCATGCCCGACTAATTTTTTAATTTTTTGTAGAGATGGTGGCTCGCTATGTTGTCCAGGCTGGTCTCAAACTCCCAGCCTCAAGTGATCCTCCTGCCTCAGGCCCCACTAAGTACTGGGATTACAAGCATGAGCCATGGCGCCTGACCAAGAGACCAAATTTTTAACTGCTGTACTGTGTCATTTCTAGGGAGGAGAAGAGCTCGCAAGAAATCTCCCAAGAGTTTTACTTCCCCTTGTGGGTTTTTCCTGACAAAGTCTCGCTCTGTCACCCAGGCTGGAGTGCAGTGGCATGATCTCAGCTCACTGCAACCTGCGCCTCCTGGGTTCAAGCGATTCTCCTGCCTCAGCGTCCCGAGTAGCTGGGATTACAGGTGCCTGCCACCATGCACAGCTAATTTTTTTGTATTTTTAGTTGAGATGGGATTTCACCGTGTTAGCCAGGATGGTCTCGATCTCCTGACCTCGTGTGGTCCACCTGCCTTAGCCCCCCAAAGTGCTGGGATTACAGGTGTGAGCCACCACGCCCGGCCCCTCTTGTGGTTTTTTTTACTTTGATTCTCTGGCCTTCTCTGAGCCAAACCTTTAGAGATGTCTACTCTTAACCCATAGCTGGTAGTAGAACCAAGACACACTTGACTTTTTCCCTAATAGAGTCCGGAAATGGAGAAACTTCCTCAAGGAACTTCACTACTAAGCTAGGAGAAAGTAATGGGTGGATAAAGAATATACACAGACTTCCAGGCACAGTGGCTCATGCCTGTAATCTCAGCACTTTGGGAGGCCAAGGTGGGCGGATCACGAGGTCAGGAGATCCAGACCATCCTGGCCAGCATGGTGAAACCCCATCTCTACTAAAATACAAAAATTAGCCGGGCAAGGTGGCGCATGCCTGTAATCCCAGCTACTTGGGAGGCGGAGGCAGGAGTATCCCTTGAACCAGGGAGTTGGAGGTTGCAGTGAGCCGAGATTGTGCTGAGGCAGGAGAATTGCTTGAACCCAGGAGGTGGAGGTTGCAGTGAGCCGAGATCGTGCCATTGCACTCCAGCCTGTGCAACAAGAGTGAAACTCTGTCTCAAAAAAAAAAAAAAAAAAAAGAAAACAAAAGAAAGAAAGAAAGAAAAAGAATATACAGACTCTAAGCATGCAGAGGTGTCGGGGTGACAACAGCTAACAAGCTCCCAGCACCAGGCCCTCTTCTCTTCTGCTGTGTGTCAGAGGGCCCCAACCAGGCTGTTCACCGTTTTTTTTTTTTTTTTTTTTTTTTTGAGATACGGTCTCGCTCTGTCACTCAGGCTGCAGTGCAGTGCTGTGACCATAGCTCACATCAGCCCTGAACTCCTGGGCTCCAGCAATCCTTCCACCTCGGCCTCTCAAAATGCTGGGATTGCAGGTGTGAGCCACCATGCACGGCCTTACCTTTTAATGCTAAGATTTTCTAATTTCCTTCTGTGTCTTGTTGTCTTCCAGATTTTAACAACCAGACTCAGGTCAACAGTGGTTGAGATAATGGCCCATAATTGGCTGGAGAATGCAAACGTGGAATTTCTCCAGGGTTCCATTGGCTCAGAATGACAAGGTGACTCCTGCCCTCCCCTCCCTCGCAAGATGGCTCCCCAGGGCTTCCTCTGAGCTCTTGTCCCTGTCCTGCACCTCCCTGTGAGGACAGCTGAGCTGCTGGTCCTGTTGGAGCAGCATGAACACCTTGCTGGGTGTTCATGATGGAGAACAGCTCATGAAGGAATGAATCAGAACCATTGGATGCTATGCAGATAAATATTTAGGCCTGTGAGGGCTTCTCTTTGGTGATCTGATTCCACCACATACAAGGTACCTAAGCATAATTCAGACATTCCTGCAGGAAAGGGTCATAATCTCTGTCGCTATTAAAGTCCAATCTATCCTTTAAATGAAATCTACTCACAGTCCTGCAGATGAGGACTACTTCCTGCATGATGACCATAGTGACTAAGAGGCTGAGGCAGGAGAACCGCTTGAACCAAGAAGGCAGAGGTTGCGGTAAGCGGAGATTGTGCCGTTGCATTCCAGCCTGGGTGGCAGAGCGAGTCCATCTCAAATAAATACATAAATAAATGGCCTCTGTGCTGTCTCTGTGGAGGATCAAGAGTGGTGGGACCAGTGGGGGAACAGGAGACAGTGAGGAGGCCAGGCCCACAGGCCAGTGGAGGCCTCTTGGACAAAGGGGATGAGGAAGGAGGTGAAAAGGGGCTGGATCCTGGTGTAGTCTGCAGGTCGAGTCCCATAGGATTTTCCAACACATGGGAAGAGGGGTGTCAGAAGCATTGGTCAAGAATGTCCTCTTAGGTGTTTGGCGTCAGCCATGAGAAGAATGGAATGACCTCTTCCTAAGCTGGAGAAGACTCTGGAAGGATAAGATTTGGGGAGGAAATCAAAGAGTTTGACTTGTCCCTCTTCTAGGTGCTGCGGATTTCATGGTAAACAAGAAAGAGATAGTCACTGCCCTCATGGAGTTGACAATCCAGGAGAGGTAGCTATTATTAATATTTTTTTTAGAGACAAGGTCTTGCTCTGTCTCATAGGCTAGAGGGCAGTGGTGTGATCATGGCTCACTGTAACCTCAAACTCCTGGGCTTAAGTGATCCTCCTGCCTCAGCCTCCTAAGTAGCTGGAGTATAAGCACACCCTACCACACCCAGTTAATTAAAAAATTTTTGTATGTGGAAATGGGGTCTCGCTATGTTGCCCAGGCTGGTCTCAAACTCCCGGCCTCAAGCAATCCTCCCACCTCGGCCTCCCAAACTGTTGGCATTACAGGCATGAGCCACTGCGCCTGGCCCTGAGAGGCAGTTATTGAGCAAACACGGACACACATGACTATAATTCGACATTGTGTCAGTGCTGTGAAGGGGAAGGGGGCATTAGAGAGGATCGGGGCAGAAGCCCTCAGTTTCCATGAGGATCAGGAAAGGCCACTCTGAGGATGTAATGGCTAAGCTCACCTGAAGGATCAACAGGTGTTAGCCAGGTAAAGAGGGCAGCAGGGAGCCTTCCCTAATTCCAGGCAGCGAAGAGCTTGGCACCTTAGACAGGTGAGATCTGCCTTGCTGGAGGGAGTAGAGGGGAGAAGGAGGAAGAGAGCCAGTGAGGGCTACAGGCCTGGCCTCCACCCTCCCCTCCTCCTCCTGTTCCTCCCCTGGTAGCTCCCAGGCTCCTTGGAGCTCAGGGGAAAGTGTGGCTTTCTCTTGCCCAGGGTCTTATGGATGGTCAGGACTTGGGAGGCTTTCCCATCTGCAGCCTTACCAGGCCACAACAGGGAGGGTCTTTTCAGGGGGTTGGGGGGGCCGTGCCCATCCAGGCCTGGCTTCCCATCTGATTTCAGGGATCCTGGAGGCATGGTCTGTAACCTGTTCCAGGCCCATGCAAGGGGCTACTCCATCACCAGCCTTTTTTCCCCAGAGGCAGCCAAGATGATGAAGCCCTGCCGCAGGCCAGCACCCCTTTCCCTGAGCCCCATGGGGTTAGACATTCAGGACTCAGAAGGATGGAGGCAGCTCTGGCCAAGAGAAGGGTGCGTGCGAGCACCGGGGATGGGGTGGAGAGAGGGGGTGACAGAGGGGTGAGAAGGGGTTACGAGGCTAGCATTTTTGCACAGGTTTGTGGACGTGTGGCTTTCACTTTGTAGAAAAGAAAACAGAGGATGAGGGGGAGGCACTAAGGCCCGTCACGTGCAGTGTCTGGTTTAACCCTCACACCATGCCATATGTGGTTATTGCCTTTCACAGATGAGGACGTTGGCACTCAGAGAGGGTATGTGCATCTGTGCGTGTGTGCATGTGTGTTGGGGTGGGGAGAGAGGGTGTGTGCATGAGTGCATGTGCATGTGTTGGGGTGGGGAGAGAGGGCGTGTGCATGTGTGCCTGCGTTAGTGCACATGTGGGGGCTTCATTTGGTCTCACTCCTTTCTGTGATGGAATGGGGTCACTTGATGGAGGAGATGGGGTGGAGCCTGGGCTCCCTGATGGCTGCTGCTCCCTAATGACCGTGCTCACACCCCCTGCTGTGGTGCCCTGCGGTGAGTGAGTGTCGGCAGGTGCGGATCACTGCTCCCCTGACCCGTCTGCACCCCCATACCCCGCAGGAGGCCTGAACCACCATGGAAGGGAATCGGAGAGGAGCGCAGAGCCGGCTGGTGGAGAAAGTCGCAGGCATTCTTCCAGGCAGGAGGAGGGGTAGGGAACACCCCGGGCAGCTTGGAGCGTTTGGGGTCATCCCCGGGGCACTGGGCCAGGTGGGGGCTGGTGCGAGTGAAGGGTGGGAGCCCCCTCCCAGGCATGTGGCGGGGAGCCTGAGGTTGAGGCCAACCTCAAAAGTGTGCCTGCCTCCAGCTCTCACCACTGTTTAAGAAACTCGTTTTTATCGAAGCGACACACACATGTGGCTAAGAAGTGGACCAGCCTGGAAGAGCTCGTGATGAAAAGGCCGCGGGCCCTCCCAGTCCTGCTCCCCAGAGGCGTGGAGTTGGACAGTTTCTGCTTTGAGTTCTCTGCTCTTTGTTGAAGCAGTCACAGAATGGGCTTAGTGCCCTGAGAGATCGACCCTGTCTGAGGGTGGGTTTTCCAATCCAGCATTTAGGAGCTGCCCACCAGGCCTCCTGGTTTTCAGAGCTGTGGCTCTCCTCAGATTTGCCACCAGCTTCTCGGAGTCACTGTTGTCTTCTTTCCACAGACCACTCCACCCACCCCGGAGCACTCAGACCCCAACCCCCGTCACGCTGCAGCCTGAGAAGTGCCCTCATTAGCACACAACCCAGGCCAATGGCAGCTTGGATTTTTAATTTGCTGGAAAAGTCCATCTATGCATGGAACCTCAATTCCTAGCAGCAGCTGGACTCTTGATGGCTCGCTGGGGCTGACTTTTTTTTTGTTTTTTAGGGACAGGGTCTCATTCTGTCACCTAGTCTGTAGTGCAGTGGCACCATCATATCTCACTGCAGCCCCCAATTCCTGGACTAAAGCGATCCTCCTGCCTTAGCCTCTAGAGTAGCTGGGATTACAGGCATGTGCCACCAATCCTGGCTAATTTTTAAATTTGTGTAGAGACAGGGGTCTTGCTATGTTGCCCAGGCTGGTCTTGAACTCCTGGGCTCAAGCAATCCTCCTGCCTCAGCCTCCCAAACACTGGAATGACAGGCGTAAGCCACCGTGTGGGACACGCTGGTCCTTTTGTGTGTGTCTCTCTTGTCATCTCCCTCTGCTTTTTCCCTTTCTCCTCTACCTTTTTTTTTTGAGATGGAGTCTCGCTCTGTCATAAGGCTGGAGTGCAGTGGCGCTATCTAGGCTCACTGCAACCTCCACCTCCTGGGTTCCTGCCTCTGCCTCCCCAGTAGCTGGGATTACACGTGCCCGCTACCATGCCCAGCTAATTTTTTGTATTTTTAGTAGAGACAGCGTTTCATCATGTTGGCCAGGCTGTTGTCAAACTCCTGACCTCAGGTGATCCGCCCACCTCAGCCTCCCAAGGTGCTGGGATTGCAGGCCTGAGACACCACGCCCAGCTCCTCCACCTTGCTTGGTGCTTTCCTTCGTCCTTTCCTCTCCTGCCCTCTCTCTCTCTCTTTCTCTCTCTCTCTGGCCTCAGGGGCCCTGGGTCTTCACCTGGATGGAGAAGGCCAGGCTTCTGTGCAGGCAGTTGTGGGCTCTATTTCCTAAGCCCTGTCAGCTGCCCTGTGCCCCTGGAAGGCCTGGGTTGAGGTCAGGAGAGATATGGGAAGAGGAGCCCCTCTGTCTAGGCCCCTGTCCTGTGCCTGCACTTTGAGGAGTTTGGGTGTATGCTGGAGTTTGGATGCCCAGGGCGTGTGAGCCAGAGTATTTGGTTTTGGTTTCACTCTGGGCTGATTTTGCTGCTTTTAGGCCTCAGTCTTTAGTTTGGTCTTTAGTTGAAAGCTGGGGAACACTCGGGAAGGCTTGGATGTCCATGTTTGGGTAGCATTAAGGGGAAGCGGGGCCTTCCCCTCTCCGCGTCCAGGCTGGTTATGTCAGCTGGGCTCTGTGAGTGCCATGAAGGGAGCTTGGCTTGAGGACTTGGAGTTTCATTTGCCTCGTGGAGGGTCCTCCTTCCTTCCCAGCCTTAGAAGATCAGGTTTCATGTCCGTAGGCCGGCAGTGTTTCCGACAGTCCTTATCTGTTTGGGCCATCAGAGCTCCACCCTGTTTCTCCAGGGAGGTTCAAGCTGACTGCAAAGCCCAACACAGCTGGAGGCAGCAGAACAGCCGACCTGAACTTTCACCAGTGCCAGGCTTTGTGTGAGGCACTTTACATGTATGGCCACATTTAATCTTCACAGTGATGCCATGAGTAGTTACCCTTAAGGTCACTCCCATTCACAAAGGAGGAAACTGAGGCACCAAAGGGGCTAAGTATTTGACCTAAGATAGTTTGATAAAGAACAGATTTGAGATTCAAAGCTGGACAAACCAGTGCCAGAGTCTTAGAGCAACTACTATGTCTGTGTGTGTCTGTGCGTGTGGATATGTGTGCGCATGTGTGTATATGTTTGCATGTATATGTATATGTGTGCCTTGTGTATGTATATGGCTGTATGTGTCTCTGTGTGTATATATGTGCCTACATGTATATGTATGTGTGTATACATGTGTATATTTGTATATGTGTGTGGCTGTATGTGTATTTGTGTACATGTGTGTATATGTGTGAGTGTGTAAATAGGTGTCTGTGTATGTTTGTCTCTGTGTGTATATTTGTGTATGTGTGTGTATATGTATATGTGTATGTGTATGTGTGTGTGTATGTGTGTATGTGTGCTTTTGTGAGTATATGTGTCTCTGTGTATATATGTATCTGTGTGTATATCTGTGTCTATGTGTCTGTATCTCTGTGTATCTCTGTGTGTGTATCTGTATCTGTGTATATCTGTGTATATCTGTGTGTGTCTGCGTATATTTGTGTATATCTGTGTGTATCTGTGTATTGTGTATCCGGATCTGTGTATCTCTGTGTATCTGTGTGTGTGTCTGTATCTGTGTGTGTGTATCTCTGTGTATCTGGATCTTTGTATCTGTGTGTATCTGTGTATCTGTGTGTGTGTATCTGTGTGTGTGTATCTGTGTGTGTACCTCTGTGTGTGTATCTGTATCTGTGTATCTGTATCTGTGTGTATCTGTATCTGTGTATATGTGTGTGTGTATCTCTGTGTGTGTATCTGGATCTTTATATCTGTGTGTATCTGTATCTATGTGTATATCTGTGTGTGTGTGTGTGTGTGTGTGTGTAGCAGCTCCCCACACCCCTCACAGGCTACCTCCTTACTCCTGCAGCCCTTATTCTTGTAAACGTGTTCTCCAAGTGACTGCATAAAGCCCTTTTGATGACTGGTTCCTTGACACGGACACAGTGAGAGCCCTGTTCCCCATCCCTACCCCTGCCCCAGGCCCTGGGCCTCAGCTCAGAGGCCCAACCAGCACCCTGGCTGCCAGCATGGGCCTGGGCCTCACGGTTGAGCCCAGCCCTGCTGGGGATAGCACACTCCGCTGCTGGGGCCTGTGCACAGTCTTGGAGACGGGCCCATGATCGGTCATGAGGGGGCACACAGAGCCACCTGCGAAGCCCCACACCCTGGGAGGGGAAGAGGTGTTTCTTTCAGGCCTGGCCTCCCAGTCACCAACCTGGAGCAGGACGAGAGCTGTACGCAGGCATCACTGTCCCCCACCAGAGGGTTCTGCCAAGGGGCTGCCCTCTACAATGGCACCAGCCCCAAAGTCCCAGCCCCTTGTCCTGGCCGCCTTAGGGTGCAGGCAGCTCTTGCCTCACACTCCTGGCTGGTCACAGCAGTAAAGCAAGGCAGGGCCACCTAGAGCTCTGGTTTGGGGATCTTCCTTTCACCAGTGGTTTGTGGGAGATGGATGAGAAGGGCGATGAGAGCAAAAGTAGACAGAGACAGGATACAAAGAGGAAAAAAGAGAGAATGAGAGAGAGGCTCACCCAAGGCGTCCCAAATAGGAGGACACCTTCCCCTTTCCTCCATGCAGGAGATGCTCCCAGGGGAAATGCAGCCAAGGGAGAGATGGGCTGGCCGGGGTTCCAGGCCCTGCACAGCGGCTCTCTC
The DNA here is from genome assembly GCF_007565055.1 of Rhinopithecus roxellana. Taxonomy (NCBI): domain Eukaryota; kingdom Metazoa; phylum Chordata; class Mammalia; order Primates; family Cercopithecidae; genus Rhinopithecus; species Rhinopithecus roxellana. Next base: position 673,536 of record NC_044557.1, on the reverse strand, counting down.
TGCACGATGGTGTGTGTGGGGGCCCTGCAGGATCAGCTGCAGTTCTGTGAGCCAGTGGCCCAGCTGCTCACCCCTCCCCAGAGCCCTCGCCCCTTTCCGCTGAGGAGCGCTGCTGTCAGAGGCCGACCCTGCGAATCTCTGGCTTTATCCTCCCCACACATTGCAACTATCAGGCTTCGGCCCTGTGACTGCAGCTTGCCTAGCTCCATGGGTCAGAGACAAGTCTGGAACATGGTGCTTTCATGCAAACCAGACCTGGCCTCCTCCAGCCCCTTACCCCTGGGGAAGGGGGGTGGGCCAGGGCCCTTGCTCAGGCTGTAGTTTCAGAACTTTGCAACTACTGTCCTTTATTCTGATCTCTCTGAAACATTTACGAGGCTGCCTTCCACTCTTGCCGCTTGCTCCACCCTCAGCCTCCAGCGGGACTTTGAGTCAATGCTGCAGAAAACAGGGAATTTGAGGGGCCCCAAAGTCCTGGGCTGCTCCATCAAAGCAGCGAGCACCCCTCAGTACCTCATGTTCTAGGGAAGCCAAATCAAAGGCAAACCATGAATTCCTCTTGCTCGCGGCCAATAAAAACCTTGCTCCAGTGCTGGTTTCCTTTGCTGAAATCAGATATCTTGGTAATAAACAAGTCCGAAAGGCAGGGAAAAGCTCTTGCTTGCTTCTTTCTTCTGATTAGTCTTTCCTCCTTACAAAAAAAAAAAACTTTCTCCCATAACAGGATGCCTGCCCCAGAAACTTGAGCACAGAAGGCTGCCCTCTCCTGCCCTGCTTCCCTCACTCCTCCAGAACCTTCCCCACTGGGCTCCTGTGGGGTGGGGGTTGGGGCTTGGCTTCCCCAGGACTAGACTGCTTAGCTCAAAGGCAGGTCAAAGGGGCTGGGGAGAAGAGGCCTTTGCTGCCTGGGGAGTTGGCTGCTGGCTCACAGTCTTACAGCAATAGCTGACTTCTCAGCCTCTGGCTGGTGGCCGGCGGCAGTGGGAAGGCGGAGTTTTGACAAAATGGAACTCCCCCTTTTTTTCTTTTTCTTCCTTTCTTTCTTTCTTTCTTTTTTGAGACGGAGTCTTGCTCTGTCGCCCAGGCTGGAGTGCAGTGGCCGGATCTCAGCTCACTGCAAGCTCTGCCTCCCGGGTTTACGCCATTCTCCTGCCTCAGCCTCCTGAGTAGCTGGGACTACAGGCACCCGCCACCTTGCCCGGCTAGTTTTTTGTATTTTTTAGTAGAGACGGGGTTTCACCGTGTTAGCCAGGATGGTCTCGATCTCCTGACCTCGTGATCCGCCCGTCTCGGCCTCCCAAAGTGCTGGGATTACAGGCTTGAGCCACCGCGCCGGGCTCTTTTTTTTTTTTTTTTAAGAGACCGTCTCCCTCTGTGACCCAGGCTAGAGTGCATCACAGCTGGTGTGATCACAGTCACTGCAGCCTCACTCTCCTGTGCTCAAGTGATCCTCCCGCCTCTGCCTCCTGAGTCACTGGGACTGCAGGTGTGCACCACCATACCCAGCTAATTTTTAAATTGTTTTTAGAGACAGGGTCTTGCTACGTTTCCCAGGCTGGTCTTGAACTACTGACCTCAAGCAATCCTCCTGCCTCAGCCTCCCCAAATGCTGGGATTATAGGCATGGGGCCGCCATGTCTGGCCAAGGAACCCCTTTTCTCTAAGGTAGTTCTTCTGAATTCCTCTGAGTGTGCCATAGGGCTGTAGAAAGCCCCACACTGTGGGATTTAGTGTGGTGTCCACAGAGAGGTAGATCTTGGGCATCAGAGGCGCTGGGAGGGTAGAGGCCTTGGGCTTTTGCTTCCTAGGACTGCCTTGCCCTCGCACATCAACCCTCTCCTGGGCCCCTGCCTGTCCTTGTCCAATCCCAGGGCAAATGTAACTCCACATGTGGCCTGCTGCGAAGGAGTACCCTCCCCTGAGGTGCTGACATCTCTCTTCTTCCCTCCCAAATAGGTTTTTAAGTGACTTTGCTGTCAGAAGATGCTATTCTGTTTGTTTTCCTCTGACACTATCTCTCCAGAGAGTTTCTGGTCAAGAGAATTATGTGGAGGCTGCAGATTGCAAGAGAATTGCGCCTAATAGGGAACAGACAGACAAGACAGCTTTCATGTCTAGCCAAGTTTCTTTCCCCTCCTCTTTCTCTCTCTCTCCCACTTCTCATCTTCCCTTTTTGGCTTCAAAGTTGGCCTTCATTTGGGCTTGTTTCTTAGGTACATCTGGTGAATAAGGTCACACATTGATTTTATTTTGGAGATTGGCAGCCGGGTCAGGCTTAGCTCTGAGACTGGAGAGCCACACGGCTGCTGGAGGGCGGGTGCTGGAGATGCTAGCCTGGGATAGCACAGAGCTAGCAGGCGGTGTCTCCAGGCAGCTGGTGCTGATGGGACCATTCGAGAAGGCACTCCGGCACTCAGAGTGGCCTCTGCTCCCTGTGATCTCAAGGCTCAGGAGTGTGGGCTTGTAAAATTTATTTTAAATACAAGAAAAGTGTCAAAAGCCCCTCCTGCTGTCCCCACCGTGTGCCGTTTCAGCTGATCTGTGCTGGACTTTAGAGGAAAAAAAAAAGTGTTAGCTCTGCGGTCCCTTGAGGCTTCAATGTGATTATAGAAGAGGAACTTAAGTTTAAGGACCCTTACCTTGTAAGTAGCTGCTCAACCACACAGAACCATAGTTTACACATGTTGGTGCAAACTGGGTGGAAAAGGAAGCTCTTTACCTATGTGTTCCGTAAGGGGAGGGAGGACAGATTAGTAAAACATTTTGGTAGACGGTCTGGATTCTTTTGTCCTTAGTCATGAGGCTGATGTAATAGCATCCAACTGATTTCATGGTAAAGACAGTCACAGTTCCCAGAAAAATCGTTTCCCCTTGCACCACTGAAGACATTCCACTCCTACTGCAGCCCTTCAGGAATTGGTAAGCGAGTCCTTCCTCCTTCAAAGCTTTGGTGGAATGCACAGGGCCACTTGTTTTCTGAAGGATGAAGATGTCCTGGATTTTAAGAATGTCCTGTCTGACCTCATTCCTGTGTGTTTAGCCTTAAGGAACAGAATTCACTGCTGGCCCAGCTTCAGGGGGAAGGCACAGGGTTGCACACTCTGAGCCCTGCAGCCTGTGAGATTAGCTTGAATCATGAGGAATGAGCTTGGGAGGGAGATGGGATGATGAGAGGGGAGGCCAATCCCACTCATGGCTGGGTTTAATGCTCTCCTTCCTTCTCACCCCCACTGGCTGTGGTTTCAAAGTTTGTTCTGCATTAAGATGCATCAATTCTCAACTGTTCCACTGGAATAGAAACACACACTTATTTTATAGTAATAAGGCTCATTTAAATGAAAGCTGCACATCTAAGAATATGCCACATCAATTATTAAAGGTAGAGATAGAAGATACCAGTGTGGAGTAGTGACCATGTTCTGGGCCAGAAAGTCAAGTCCTGAGTTTATTTCTTGTCCGGCCACCAACTCACTCTGACCTCAGACAAGGAGAACACGGAACCTTCTCTGGGCCCCAGTTCCCCGTCCACAAAGGGACATTGCCTATCAGCCTATACAAGTCTACCAGCTGTTGTGATGGTGAAATGAGAGAATATAGAGAATAGTGCTGCATATGCCATCAATGTTAAACAAGAGGGAGGGGGGTACCGTTTGAGTATTAAGAGGTTGCTTTGAGAACTGTGATAGATTCTGTGAGGAGCTCCCCAAGAAATCAAAGCCTTGATGGACTGTTGGGAGGTTTTGTGGCATCTCAAGCCTTCTGAGGCTGGCTTCAGGGCAGACAAGGGCCCGGCGCCCTCAGAGACTGCAAGGCTGCACAGGTGGGTCCAATCCAGGAGAGCAAGCCGTCCAAACTCCAGGAACTGGCTTTCATGAAAATCTGGAAGAAACCCAACCTGCCACCCATCACGTGTTAACGAAAGACAAACTCACAACCTGGCTCAATTTTCTCTCTGCAAAAGATCCCATCTTGCTGGGGACACTCTGGACACACTTTGGTGTCTTTCCCTTATGTAGATCTGATTGAGCCTTCCCTGGCTTTCCTCCTTATTCACTTTTTTTTTTTTTTTTTGAGATGGGGTCTCACCTTGTTGCCCAGGCTGGAGTGCAGTGGTGCGATCTCAGCTTACTGTGACTTCTGCCTCCCAGGCTCAACTGATCCTCCCACCTCAGCCCCCAGAGTAGCTGGGACCACAGGCATGCGCCACCATGCCCAGCTAATTTTGGGTGAGGGTATTTTTGGTACAGACAGGATTTCACCATGTTGCCCAGGCTGGCTGGTATTGAACCCCTGAGGCTCTGCAAGTCACCCTATCACTTGAGTCATGTCCTCTTTGGCCTCCACGAGACTGAGTAAACCAGGAGTCCCTCTCAGGGTAAATTGCTGACAGTGGAGAGCCAGTGCTTGTCCCTCCGGTTAGCCAATGTCGCCATCTAGAGGCAATTCAAAAGTCTCTTGCAGCAAGGGGTAATGTCTATTTCTGTAATTCCTGAAATGTCTTTTTTCCTGCCCTTAGAAGTTTAGAATCCCTCTCACCCACGGTGTAGCATTGGCTGCATCTGTGACTGTGGGGAAGCCCTCCTCCAAAGCCCAGCAGGCACGATGCCAAGGCACCAGCACAGCTGCTTCCTGTGGGTTCCAATGCCCCCTCCTGTTACATTCACTCACTACACCAGATCATAAAAAATAAATCTTTTAATTGCTTTGTAATTGGCACAGATGGTATAATTCAAACTCACATTTTTATTTAATAGACTCTGAAATATCACACTGTAGCTCTCACTGAAATAATACAGGAATCAATTTTTAGGTTTACAAAAGTACATTCGGCAGCAGCATCATGTTTGAAAGTTACTTGTAATATCAGACTGGGGCTTGAAAAAATAAGAGAAAAAGCCATCTGGAAAATAAAAACAAGCCATACTGAAGCCATCTGTCATGACTATTGGAGAATGGTGTTTTGGGTTTAAGATCTTGTTACTTTATTAAATGATCCAGAAGAGTTGCACAATTCTGGCTTGTAAATACAGCGGGGAAGCTGTAACTGTGCCTGGAAAGTGCTCCTCAGGACAAGGAACGTCAAAGTCAGGCTTTGTTGAAACCATGTGCCTGAACAGGCTTTGAAGGAATCTTTCGTTTCTTAGGAGTAATGAGATTCACTGGTTTTTGATTTAAAAAATCATCCCAAAGAGATTATAGTGGAGGAGATAATCATTAAACTCCCATTACTGTAGGTCCCAGAGGAAAAAATCAAAAAGTCCTGTCTCTTCAGGATGTCAGAAAGGACCAAGTCCTGCTTATGTTATCCCTTGATTTCAGGGATACCACAGACTGGCAGTGACACAAGCTCTCACTACCAAATTAATTTTTTTTTTTAAGAGACAGGCTGTCTCTAAAAAAGGTGGGGGGGGGGGATTCTCTGCATATTAAAAGGTTGCTTTAAGAAATGTGACAGCATCGGCCGGGCGCGGTGGCTCAAGCCTGTAATCCCAGCACTTTGGGAGGCCGAGACGGGCGGATCACGAGGTCAGGAGATCGAGACCATCCTGGCTAACACAGTGAAACCCTGTCTCTACTAAAAATACAAAAACTAGCCGGGCGAGGTGGCGGGCGCCTGTAGTCCCACCTACTCAGGAGGCTGAGGCAGGAGAATGGCGTGAACCCGGGAGGCGGAGCTTGCAGTGAGCTGAGATCCGGCCACTGCACTCCAGTCCGGGCGACAGAGCGAGACTCCGCCTCAAAAAAAAAAAAAAAAAAAAAAAAAAAGAAATGTGACAGCATCTATGAAGAACTCCCCAAGGGTTCAAAGCCTTGATGGACTATTGGGAGATTTTATTTTTTTAGGTAGGAGTACAGTGGTGCAATCATACCTCACTGCAGCCTCAAACTTCTGGGCTCAAGTGATTCTTCCACCTCAGCCACCATGCCCAGTTAATTTTTAAATTTTTTGTAGAAATGGGGTCTCCTGATGTTGCTGAGGCTGGTCTTGAACTCCTAGGCTCAGACGATCCTTCCGCCTCTGCCTCCCAAATTGCTGGGATTACAGGCATAAGTCACCGTGCCTGGCCAGCAACAATTTGTGTTTTGAGAATTAACCCGAGCCATTTCCTGAAGTTGCCTGTACTGCCATTCCACAGTTGGGAATATCTTCCCATATCTATCGGCTAGGGAAGAATCTGGGGGCAGAAATCACCTTATTCCAGAGCAGCAATCTAGACAATGTAGTAGGAGTTTGTAGGGAGTAGTTAACCATAAGGAATTTCCTATTAAAATGAGATGAAAAAGGGGAATCCCTCTGAATTCCACGATTAGAGGCATCAGTGACCAAATTTTAACCTGGAAAAGGCATTCATGGATCAGTTCATGCTCCTGGGCAGAATTCAATATTGAACACGATTCCTAGCTATTGATTTGGTATCTGTTCTGCAGAAATGTTTGAATTTCTCAAACTCAATCCAAAGTCACTGCTTGAGACAAGCTTCCTATGTCAGAGACTAAGCACAGATGGTTTCCATCAACACACGTGATCATTAGTGCTCTCCACAGGTCATAGGAGAGCAGGACTGTGCTGGGACACAGGGAATATCGAAATGAAAATCTAGGTTAGTGCATAGTTAGTGCTCTCAGTATTCCCTGGCTCAGTGCTCCTGTGCCACCTCCAGCGGGGCCTTCACGTCTGCTGCGCACTTCTCCGGGGCGGGTTTCTTTGAGTAATCCCGCTCTCCAAAAATGGTGCTTCCTATTCGGACATTTGTAGATCCTACTTCAATCTGTAGGAAAGAAGAGAAGGTATCGAGGATCAGGTTTAAAATAATAAAATGGAGCCAGTGCTGAAGCTGTGCTCCCATTCTGGCTCTCAAGAGCCATCTATGAAGAATAATAACACAGCCGAAGATGGCTTCGGGGGGAGGGGGGGGGGGGGGTGATGGTTCTCCCCAGAGATTTGACCTCTGAGGGCGTATATAGGAAACAAGTTGGGTTTCTCTAGATTTCCAGTGGTTGGGGAGTGTGGCTGGCACTCAGCTAGGTGCAGGTCAAGGACATTAGACGTCCAGTGTGGGATGCAGCCGCATAGCACAGCACACCCACCTTTCCAATGTGCCACGGTCAGTAGATGAAAAAAAAATCCTTATAATTATCTGATCAAATTCCATTTTACTTACCAATGCAATGTATTTTTGCACTGTTTTAAGAAATACAATTTTCCAGGAATGCAAGTTTATATTTTGATTTTTGAAACTTTATCAAGTTATTTGCTATTTCAGAAAATCATGTATTTGCATTGCCAATCTAGCGCACTTGTATCAGTTGATATTTACAGCTGTTGATGTACACATAAGATTGTTGGTGAATCTACACTTCAGAGTAAGCTTTGGATGGGTGCGGTGGTTCATGCCTGTAATCCCATCTCTTTGGGAGGCCGAGGTGGGTGGGTTACCTGAGGTCAGGAGTTCGAGACCAGCCTGGCCAACATGGTGAAACCCCGTCTCAACTAAAAATACAAAAATTAGCCGGGCATGGTAGCAGGCACCTGCAATCCCAGCTACTTCAGAGGCTGAGGCAGGAGAATCGCTTGAACCTGGGAGGTGGAAGTTGCAGTGGGCTGAGATCGTGCCACTGCACTCCTAGCCTGGACAATAGAGCAAGACTCAGTTTCCAAAAAAAAAAAAAAAAATGAAGCCTTAGGCTGCTTCATTGTGATTTGCTGTGATACAGCCAGGCCCACGCACTTATGTAATGATATGTCTTTCCAAAAATTATAGCTTAATTTCTTATTTTCCTTTAGACTACACTTATGGAATTATGTTTATAATTAATATGTAATGATATGTCTTTCCAAAAATTATAGCTTAATTTCTTATTTTCCTTTAGACTACACTTATGGAATTATGTTTATAATTTATGGAATTATATTTAATTTTTTATTTCCTTTAGATTACACTTATGGAATTATATTTTGTTTTAAAAGTTCAGATGTCAGGCTATAATTTCTATACATTTCTTTTACTTTTATTTTATTTTTTATTTTTTTTGAGATGGAGTCTCGCTCTGTCAGCCAGCCTGGAGTGCAGTGGTGTGACCTTGGCTCACTGCAATCTCCGTCTCCCGGGTTCAAGCAATTCTCCTGCCTCAGTCTCCCGAGTAGCTTGGATTACAGGTGTGCGTCACCATGTCCAGCTAATTTTTGTAGTTTTAGTAGAGAGGGGGTTTCACCATGTTGGTCAGGCTTGTCTCGAACTCCTGACCTTGTGATCCACCCGGCTCCACCTCCCACGGTGCAGGGATTACAGGCGTGCGCCTAGCTCTTTTCAAAAAAGAAAGGGCATGGGGAATGGGAGATGCTGGAATAGCTGAGACCCTGAGACTGGGTACCCTATTGCCATCTCAAGGCATTTCCAAGGCTTCTACAGCAAAGATCTGCTCTTGTGTCAGCCTCTCAGACACCCTACTCCCACCCCTCGAGGCAGACAGGGCACTGGCTGGACACTTACCGCGTGCTGGAAATCCACGGACATGCCCATGCTCAGCTCAACCTGGTCAGCAGGGATGTTCAGCTTTTTACACAGCTCCTCCCGGAGGGCCAGTAACAGCTGACAGAAAGAGACAACACCTATTTTACTCCTGCCTTCTCTAATGATGCCCAAAAGTGGCTGAATCTGGACTTCTCTGACAACGGTTATGTATTCCTTTTTTATTTTTTATTTTTTTTATTTTTTGAGACAGAGTCTTGCTCTGTCTCCCAGGCTGGAGTACAGTGGCGTGATCTTGGCTTACTGCAAGCTCTGCATTCCGGTTTCATGCCATTCTCCTGCCTCAGCCTCCCGAGTAGCTGGGACTACAGGCGCCCGCCAACATGCCTGGCTAATTTTTTGTATTTTTTTGTATTTTTTTTTTTTTTCCAGTAGAGATGGGGTTTCACCATGTTGGCCAGGATGACCTCAATCTCCTGATCTCGTGATCCGCCCGCCTCGGCCTCCCAAAGTGCTGGGATTACAGGTGTGAGCCACCGCGCCCGGCCAGTTATGTATTCCTTATGATTTCAAGGCCTGTCAAAATTGCCAGAAGTTACTGAAAGGGATTTTTGCAAACTGTCCCACTTTTGAGGAAACTATTAGTCACTGGAGAGGAAGAAAGCTTATATTGTCTAAAGACTATGTTTTAGCCAAATTCAAGTTGAGTTGAGAAAGGTTTGCAGGGCTTTGGGAACCTGTTCTTCCCTTTTCCTTCTGAGAAGAGTTCAGAAGAGGGCTAGAACACTCGGACAGGCAGTGTCTGGGATGTCTCTGCAGTCCCCACTGCAGCCAGCCCTGCAATAGCACTCCAGCCCCCTGCTTCTTCAGCACATGAGCAATCTCCCCGACCCCCCAGTACCTGGAAGTCTGGATTTGGTCCTTGACTAAGATCATGCCCAAAGCTTCCTATGGTCATCAGCCCCACAAACTCCAGGCTAGGACACTTGGCATTTATGTGCTCCACGACGGCTATGGTCTCTGAAGGTGGGAGGCCATGTTTACCTTCACGAAAAGAGACGGAAAACAGGTATACTGCAAGGGTAAATGGCCAGAGGAAGGCTCCATTTTCCTCCCTTCCTTATGACAGAAGAGGTGACCCCCAACAAGAGAACCTCTTGAAAGAGCCTCAAGTCCTAAAGAGTAACTTTATACTTGGGGTTTTCTATGTTGCTCTGCTTCTGGTCAGGTTCTAAATTTCTCAAGAAGAGCTATCAGTTGGATTCTCTTTCCTCCATCTCAAGATTTCAGCTGAAAACAGCTAGGAGACATGGAAAAGAAAAAACCTTGCTTTTTTGGGATACCAGGAAGATTTGCATTGCCAAAATGCAAATGCAACCTGAGAATTACTTTTCTAAATCAAGAATTTTTATAGTTTTATTAATTTAATGGAGTTGCAAAAAATTTAAAATAAAGTACATGTTAAACATTTTTGGCTATATATTTGCAAAGTTTAACTGAACTTTCTAATTAACAACTGGAGGAGAAATCTGCGGCAAGCAATTATTTGTTACACAGTTATAAGAGCTATTGAGGCTGGGTGCGGTGGCTCACGCCTGTAATCCCAGCACTTTGGGAGGCCGAGGTGGGCTGATCACGACGTCAGGAGATCAAGACCATTCTGGCTAATGTGGTGAAACCCCGTTTCTACTAAAAAAAAAAAAAAAAAAAAAAAAAAATTAGCCAGGTGTGGTGGCGGGTGCCTGTAGTCCCAGCTACTCAGGAGGCTGAGGCAGGAGAATGGTGTAAACCTGGGAGGCGGAGCTTGCAGTGAGCCGAGATTGTGCCACCGTACTCCAGCCTGGCTGACAGAGTAAGACTCCGTCTCAAAAAAGAAAAGAGCTATTGATATTGTCTTGCTCCCATTTATTAGGTGGAGATGCCAGTAACATTTACTTCAGTCTTTAGGGCATATTATAGCTAATTATCAAGAAATGATACAATAAATACCTGATCTATAGTTGATTTCGGATTTCTATTGATAATTGGGATTTAAACCCAGGCAGTCTGACTCTAGGACATTATCTAGAAAACAGATGCCTCTACTGTGTTCCTGCATACTAAGATTTGGTGAATACTGGTGCTTTGATGGCTGCAATCGAATACCTGATCTGTATACATTTATTCTTAACGAATAGCTAACAACATGTGTAGGGCTCTGTGCTAACAGCGTTGCCTGGATTATCATATTCAATCCTAACCACACCCTCTGAAGTAAGCATTAGCATGATATCACTGCCAGAAAAGGAAACTGAGGTACAGAGAAATTGGGTAACTTATCCAAGGTTACAATACTGGAAGGAAGTGTAGCTCAAACCCAAGGTCTGTCTGATTTCAAAGTCCATCCTTCTATTCACACTATGTTACACTGTTAATCCAAGCCCCATAAAGATATTCATTGACTGGTGCTCACAGTAATTTTTTTTTTTTTGAGATGGAGTCTCATTCTGTCACCCAGGCTGGAGTACAGTGGCGTGATCTCAGATCACTGCAATCTTCACCTCCTGGGTTCAAGGGATCCTCTTGCCTCAGCATCCCAAGCAGCTGGGACTATGGGCGCACGCCACCGTGCCTGGCTAATTTTTGTATGTATAGTAGAGATGAAGTTTCACCATGTTGGCTAGGCTGGTCTCGAATTTCTGACCTCAGGTGATCCACCTGCTTCAGTCTTCCCAAGTGCTGGGATTACAGGTGTTAGCCACCGCACCCGGCCCACTCACAGTAATTATCTTCCATTCTTTCCCAATGCAACATTAAGTAATTTTTTTAAGATCTAAGAGTATTTATATACTCTTAGGTCTTAAAAATTTAAAATACTCCTTGCAGGAGTGATGGTGACCTTTGGGGATTTTCAGATGAAAGTCACAATTCCAGGCCGGGTGCAGTGGCTGATGTCTTTAACCTCAGCACTTTGGGAGGCTGAGGTGGGTGGATCACCTGAGGTCAGGAGTTCAAGACCAGCCTGGCCAATATGGTGAAACTCCATCTCTACTAAAAATACAAATATTAGCTGGGTGTGGTAGCATCTGCCTGTAATCCCAGCTACTCGGGAGGCTGAGGCAGGGGAACTGCTTGAACCCAGGAGGTGGAGGTTGCAGTGAGCTGAGATTGCGCCACTGCACTCCAGTCTGAGCAACAGAGTGAGGTTCCATCTCAAAAAAAAAAAAAAAAAAAAAAAAAAAAAAAAAAAAAAAAAGGCCTAGTACAGTGGCTCATGCCTGTAATCCCAGCACTTTGGGAGGCCGAGACAGGTGGATCACTTGAGAGGTCATGAGTTCGAGAGCAGTCTGGCCAATGTGGTGAAAACCCAGTCTCTACTACAAATACAAAAATTAGCCAGGTGTGGTGGCGTATGCCTGTAGTCCCAGCTACTTGGAAGGCTGAGGTGGGAGAATTGCTTCAACCTGGGAGGCAGACGTTGCAGTAAGCCGAGATCACACCATTGCACTCCAGCCTGGGCGACAGAGCAAGACCCCATCTCAAAAAAAAAAAATCAGAAAAAAACAAAATACAAAACAAAGTCACAATCCCCTTCTTGATTCCCCATCCATTCTTCTTCCCCTAAAATTAAGATATAATGAACCATGATGTAGTAAAGAATGATATACAGACTGGTTTGCATGTCATTATGCTACCTAGATCACACATAAAACAGCCTACTTAGAGGCCTGTGATCCTGTGATTTGTTTCCATAACCTTATCCATCGGACACTTGGGGCCACCCATTCTCCCTGAGCTTCACCCATCCTAAGGGAAGAAAAATCTACAATTCAGGTCTGGTCACTTACTCTCTTCTCCGCTGGTGTTAATCTGGACCATAACCTTTAACCTTTCAGGAGAACCTTTTTTCTGCCAGGAACTGTTCACTTTGTCTGCCAACTTCACAGAATCCACTGTTTCCAGCATGAAGAGATTGGGGACAGCTGTAATGAGACAGAGGCAAGGTAGTATTCCTTATTTGCTCTATTGCAGCAAGTAACATGCAACAAATCTCTGACTTGTTAGAGGAAAAAATATGCCAGGAAAAGAAAAACACAGTTAAATCTCAGTTCCTCTAAGACGACAAATGTGACAGTTTTACTAGATACAAATTCAAATGTCAGACCATCCCTGGCTAATCAGCAAAGGTAAATAAGGGAAACACTGACGTACATGATCGGGCAGCATATATATCCGTATGCTTCAAGAAGCTGGTAACGGACAGATTCCTAGTAAAAGGCTTGATCTATGTCTTAGTTCCAACAGAGAGAAACAGGTCAGGATGACAGCGAAGAAAGGATAACCAGTGGAAGCCAAGATGCTTCCCCAGCATATCACCACATTCTTCAACTTTCTGGGATGAGGGTATTCTTATCCAACAAAGACATCACAATGACCCCAACACTGGCCGGGTACAGTGGCTCACACTTGTAATCCCAGGCGGGTGGATCACCTGAGGTCAGGAGTTTGAGACCAGTCTGGCCAACATGGTGAAACCCCATCTCTACTAAAAAACTGCAGCAATCCACAGGACAGATTACCACAGTTTACATAACTATTCCTCTTGTTAATGGACATTAGATTGTTTCTTATTTTTTATTACAAAAACAAAGCTTGGATATAGAAGTTGGTGCTATGTACAAGTATTTCAGATGGGTAGTTTGCAAATATTTTCTCCCATTCTGAGTTGTCTCTTCACTTTGTTGTTTCCTTTGCTCTGCAAGAGCTTTTTTTTCTTTCTTTCTTTCTTTTTTTTTTTTTGAGACAGTCTTGCTGTGTTGCCCAGGCTAGAGTGCAGTGGCACAATCTTGGCTCACTGCAACCTCTGCCTCCCGGGTTCAAGTGATTCTTCTGCCTCAGCCTCCCAAGTAGCTGAGATTACAGGTGCCCACCACACCTGGCTAATTTTTGTATTTTTAGTAGAGATGGGGTTTTGCCATGTTGGCCAGGCTGTTCTTGAACTCTTGACCTCGTGATCTGCTGGCCTTGGCCTCCCAAAGTGCTGGGATTACAGGCGTGAGTCACTGCACCCAGCCTGCAAGAGCTTTTTAACGCGATGTGATCCCATTTGTCCATTTTTGTGCTGGTTGCCTGTGCTTTTGGGGTATTTACTCAATAAATCTTTGTCAAGGTCGGGTGTGATGGCTCGTACCTGTAATCCCCACACTTTGGGAGACTGAGGAGGGCAAATCACTTGAGGCCAGGAGTTCGGGACCAGCCTGACACAGTGAAGCCCTGTCTCTACCAAAAAATACAAAAATTAGCCAATGTGGCTGGGCATTGTGGCTCACGCCTGTAATCCCAGCACTTAGGGAGGCCGAGGTGGTCGAATCACTTGAGGCCAGGAGTTTGAGATCTGTTTGGCCAACACGGTGAAACCCTGTCTCTATTAAAAATACAAAAAAAATTAGCCAGGCATGGTGGCACATGCCTGTAATCCCAGCTACTTGAGGCTGAGGCAGAATTCCTTGAACCTGGGAGGCAGAGGTTGCAGTAAGCCAGGGATCATGCCACTGCGCTCCAGCCTGGGTGACAGAGCAAGACTAGAAAGACTAAAATAGAAAGAAAGAAAATATACATATATATTTGGCCTCAAGTGATCCTCCCACCTTGGCCTCCTAAAGTGTTGGGATTACTGGTGTGAGTCACTGCATCTGGCCTCAAGAAGCCTTTATGGAAATGAATTGAGTGGTGAGGTTGAGTGAGTATAATGGATCATCCAGAAAGGAAAATAGCACTAAAACAACAGTTCTGTTAGGCTTTCCTGCCCCTTCTACGCCTGCTGGCTCCTTCCTCCCTCCCTCCTCCCATCACCTTTACATATTTCCAACATGGTCCGGTGCAGTGGCTCACACCTGTGATCTCAGCACCTTGGGAGGCTTAGGCGGGCGGATCACCTGACGTCAGGAGTTCAAGACCAGCCTGGCCAACATGGCGAAACCCCGTCTCTACTAAAAACACAAAAATTAGTCAGCATGGTGGGGCACACCTGTAATCCTAGCTACTTGGGAAGCTGAGGCAGGAGAATTGCTTGAACCCATGAGGCAGAGGTTGCAGAGAGCCGAGATCATGCCACTGCATTCCAGCCTGGGTGCAGAGTGAGAGCCTGTCTCAAAAAACAAAACAAAACAAAACAAATTTGTCCAGACTAATGTCTTGGAGAGTTTCCCCAATGTTTTCTTTTAGTAGTTTCAGGTCTTAGATTTAGATTTAAGTCTTTAATCCATTTTGATTTGATTTTTGTACATGGTGAAAGATAGGAGTCTAGTTTTTTTTTTTTTTTTTTTTTTTTTTGAGGCGGAGTCTCGCTCTGTCGCCCGGACTGGAGTGCAGTGGCCAGATCTCAGCTCACTGCGAGCTCCGCCTCCCGGGTTTACGCCATTCTCCTGCCTCAGCCTCCCGAGTAGCTGGGACTACAGGCGCCCGCCACCTCGCCCGGCTAGTTTTTGTATTTTTAGTAGAGACGGGGTTTCACCGTGTTAGCCAGGATGGTCTCGATCTCCTGACCTCGTGATCTGCCCGTCTCGGCCTCCCAAAGTGCTGGGATTACAGGCTTGAGCCACCGTGCCCGGCCAAGGAGTCTAGTTTTATTCTTCTTCATATGGATATCCAGTTTTCCCAGCAGCATTTATTGAAGAGATTGTCCTTTCCCCAGTGTATGTTCTTGGCACCTGTGTTAAAAATAAGTTCTCTGTAGATGTACAAATTTATTTTTGAGTTCTCTATTCTGTTTCACTGGTCTATGTGTCTGTTTTTATGCCAGTATCATACTGTTTTGGTTACTATAGCTCTGCAGTATAATCTGAAGTCAGGTAATGTGATTCCTCCAGTTCTGTTCTTTTTGCTCAGGATGGCTTTGGCTATTATGGGTCTTTTGTGGTTCCATATAAATTTCAGGATTATGTTTTTCTATTTCTGTGAAGAATATCACTGGTATTCTGATAGGGACTGCACTGAATCTGCAGACTGCTTTGGGTAATAAGGTCATTTTGACAATAGTGATTTTTCCAATTCATAAACATGGAATATCTTTCCTTTTTTTTTTTTTTTTTTTTTTTTTGAGGCGGAGTCTCGCTCTGCCGCCCAGGCTGGAGTGCAGTGGCCAGATCTCAGCTCACTGCAAGCTCCGCCTCCCGGGTTCACGCCATTCTCCTGCCTCAGCCTCCCGAGTAGCTGGGACTACAGGCGCCCGCCACATCGCCCGGCTAGTTTTTTGTATTTTTAGTAGAGACGGGGTTTCACCGTGTTAGCCAGGATGGTCTCGATCTCCTGACCTCGTGATCCGCCCGTCTCGGCCTCCCAAAGTGCTGGGATTACAGGCTTGAGCCACCGCGCCCGGCCAATATCTTTCCATTTTTTCATGTCCTCTTCAAATTCTTGCATCAATGTTTTATAGATTTCATTGTAGAAATCTTTCACTTCTTTGGTTAAGTTTATTCTTAGGTATTTCATTTGTAGCCACTGTAAATGGGATTACTTTCTTGATTTCTTTTTTTTTGTTAATTTTTTTTTTTTTTTTGAGACGGAGTCTCGCTCTGTCGCCCAGGCTGGAGTGCAGTGGCGTGATCTTGGCTCACTGCAAGCTCCGCCTCCCAGGTTCATGCCATTCTCCTGCCTCAGTCTCTCGAGTAGCTGGGATTACAGGCGCCCGCCACCCCGCCTGGCTAATTTTTTGTATTTTTAGTAGAGACGGGGTTTCACAGTGTTAGCCAGGATGGTCTCAATCTCCTGACCTCATGATCCACCCGCCTCGGCCTCCCAAGGTGCTGGGATTACAGGCGTGAGCCACCGCGCCCGGCTACTTTTTTGATTTCTTTTCCAGATCATTCACTGTTGGCATACAGAAATGCTACTGATTTTTGTATATTTATTTTGTATCCTGCAATGTTACTGAATTTGTTTTTCAGTTATAATAGTTTTTTGGTGGAATCTTTAGGTTTTTCCAAGACTCTACAGTTTTAGAATCTCCTGGTAAGATGAAGAAGTACTCATTTACTTACTCCCTCAAATCACTGGATCTTAGCAGTCTTTAGTGATTTTGTATTTCTCTGTTTGAGGATGAATATTTTTCATTTGATTACTGGCCTTTTGTATTTTTACCACTTGTAAACTGCCTCAGTTTTTGCCTATTTTTTTTTTCCTATAGATTAAACAAAAAGATTTGTAGCTCTTTATGTATTCTGGATATTAACCTCTTCCCACTTCAAAAATATTATTTTTCTCCCACTCTGTGCCTCCCTTCTGCTTTGACATGCAGAAAGCTTTACTTTTTGTGTGATCAAATCTGCTAGTTCTTCCTTTTGAATTTATTATTATTATTATTATTATTATTATTATTATTATTATTAGATAGGGTCTCCTCTGTCACCCAGGCTGGACTGCAGTGGCACAATCACAGCTCACTGCAGGCTTAACCTCTTGGCTCAGGTGATCCTCCTACCTCAGCCTCCCAGGTAGCTGGGACTACAGTCACACACCACCATGCCCAGCTAATTTTTTGTATTTTTAGTAGAGACAGGGTTTTGCCACGTTGCCCAGGCTGGTCTTAAACTCTTGGGCTAAAGTGATCTGCCTGCCTTGGCCTCCCGAAGTGCTAGATTTACAGGCATGAGCCACTGCACCTGGCCTAGTTGTTTTTTTATGGTTTCCAGATTTTATGTCTTGCTTAGAAAAGCCCAAGAAAATAAAAGTATTTTCCTGTATTTTATCCTAATACTTTTTTTTTTTTTTTTGAGACGGAGTCTCGCTCTGCCGCCCAGGCTGGAGTGCAGTGGCCAGATCTCAGCTCACTGCAAGCTCCGCCTCCCGGGTTCCCGCCATTCTCCTGCCTCAGCCTCCCGAGTAGCTGGGACTACAGGCGCCCGCCATGTCGCCCGGCTAGTTTTTTTTTGTATTTTTTTTAGTAGAGATGGGGTTTCACCATGTTAGCCAGGGTGGTCTCGATCTCCTGACCTCGTGATCCACCCGTCTCGGCCTCCCAAAGTGCTGGGATTATAGGCTTGAGCCACCGCGCCCGGCCTATCCTAATACTTTTATAGCTTTATTTTCAAGTTAGATTATTTAATCTAGGTGGAATTTACAACTCAATAATGAAAAGACAACTTAATTTAAAAAACATGCAGAGGACTGACTAGACATTTTTCCAAAGAAGACCTAAAAATGGCCAATAAGCCTATGAAGAGATGCTCAACGTCATTTGTTATTAATGAAAATCAAAACCGCCAGGCGCAGTGGCTCACGCCTGTAATCCCAGCACTTCGGAAGGCCAAGGCTGGTGGATCATGAGGTCAGGAGTTTGAGACCAGCCTAGCCAAGATGGTGAAACCCCGTCTCTACTAAAAATACAAAAACATTAGCTGCGCGTGGTGGTACGTGCCTGTAGTTCCTGCTACTTGGGAGGCTGAGGCAGAAGACTCGCGTGAACCTGGGAAGTGGAGGTTGCAGAGAGCCAAGATCGCACCACTGCCCTCCAGCCTGGGCAACAGAGTGAGACTCTGTCTCAAAAAAAGAAAAAAAAAAAAAGAAAATCAAGGAGATACCATTTTACATATTTTTTGAGTCCAATATATCTCCTTTGTTGACTTATTAGCTATAACTCCTTATTGTGTTATTTTATTGATTGCTTTGGGGTTTAACTTACAACAGTCCACCTTCAAGGTGTGTTATACTACTTTACACAGTTTAAGAACTTTACACTAGTGTGCTTCTGTTTATCCCCTCCTTTCTGTTATCGGTGTCATGCATTTTGCTTTTACATAGTTATAAATCCCATAACACAGTTATTTTGTTTATATAACATGTAATAAGATAATAGAGATCCAGCCTTCAGGTAGGATTTATCCTAGGAATGCAGGGTTGGTTTAACATTTGAAAATCAATAGGCTGGAGCACGGTGGCTTACGCCTGTAATCCTAGCACTTTGGGAGGCTGAGGCCGGCAGATCACAAGGTCAGGAGTTCACGACCAGCCTGGCCAATATGGTGAAACCCTGTCTCTACTAAAAACGTAAAAAATTAGCCAGGTGTGGTGGCACGTGCCTGTAATCCTAGTTACTTGGGAGGCTGAGGCAGGAGAATCGCTTGAACTCGGGAGGTGAAGTTTGCAGTGAGCCGAGATCACGCCACTGCACTCCAGCCTGGGTAACAGAGTGAGACTCCATTTCAAAAAAAAAAAGAATATCAATACATGTGATTCAACACACTAAGAAACTAAAAAACCGTACGATCACTTTGATACATTAAATGCAACTGACAAAATTCAACATCTATTCTTGACAAAATCTCTCAGCAAACTAAAATTAGAAGGGAAATTCCTCCTTATGTGCCCACTCTCAGCACTTCTATTCATAAAGAATAGGGAAATCGGCCAGGCGCGGTGGCTCAAGCCTGTAATCCCAGCACTTTGGGAGGCCGAGACGGGCGGATCACGAGGTCAGGAGATCGAGACCATCCTGGCTAACACGGTGAAACCCCGTCTCTACTAAAGAAATACAAAAACTTAGCCGGGCGATGTGGCGGGCGCCTGTAGTCCCAGCTACTTGGGAGGCTGAGGCGAGAGAATGGCGTAAACCCGGGAGGAGGAGCTTGCAGTGAGCTGAGATCCGGCCACTGCACTCCAGCCTGGGAGACAGAGCAAGACTCCGTCTCAAAAAAAAAAAAACAAAAAACAAAAAACAAAAAACAAAACAAAAAAAAGAATAGGGAAATATACAAAGAAGTAAACTGTCTTTACTCATAGATGACATGATTATTTATGTGGAAAATTCAATGGAATCTACAGAAAAGCAAATAGAACACAAGTAATTTTAGCAAGGTTGCAGGATACAAGATCAACATACAAAAATCAAGTATATTTCTATATACAGGTAGAGTATCCCTTATCTGAAATGCTTGGGACCAGAAATGTTTCGGTTTCAGATTTAGGATTTTTTCAGATTTTGAAATATTTGCATATACTTAACAAGTTTAGCATCTCTAATGTGAAAAATCTAAAATCCAAAATCTTTTTTTGAGACAGGGTCTCACTCTGTCATCCAGGTTGGTGTGCAGTGGTATGGCTCACTGCAGCCTCGACCTTCCAGGCTCAAACAATCCTTCCACCTCAGCCTCCTGAGTAGTTGGGACTACAGGTTCGAGCCATCATATCTGACTAATTTTATTATTTTTTGTAGAGATGGGGTTTTGACATGTTGCTCAGGCTGGTCTTGAACTCCTGGGCTCCAGTGATCCTCCTGCCTTGGCCTTCCAAAGTGCTGGGCTTACAGGCATGAGGAACTGCATCTGGCCCAATGAACATTTCTTTTCTTTTCTTCTCTTTTCTTTGTTTATTTTGAGGCAAGGTATCATTCTGTTGCCCAGGCTGGAGTGCAGTGGTGAGATCTTGGCTCACTGCAGCCTCAACCTCCTGGGCTCAAGCGATCCTGCCACCTTGGCCTTCCAAGTAGCTGGGACCACAGGTGCGTGCCAGCACACCCAGCTAATTTTTTGGTATTATTTGTAGAGACAGGGTCTCGGCCGGGCACGGTGGCTCAAGCCTGTAATCCCAGCACTTTGGGAGGCCGAGACGGGCGGATCACGAGGTCAGGAGATCAAGACCATCCTGGCTAACATGGTGAAACCCCGTCTCTACTAAAAATACAAAAAACTAGCCGGGCGACCTGGCAGGCGCCTGTAGTCCCAGCTACTCGGGAGGCTGAGGCAGAAGAATGGCGTGAACCCGGGAGGCGGAGCTTGCAGTGAGCTGAGATCCGGCCACTGCACTCCAGCCTGGGCGACAGAGCAAGACTCCATCTCAAAAAAAAAAAAAAAAAAAAAAAAGAGACAGGGTCTCGCCATGTTGCCCAGGCTGGTCTCTAACTCTTGGGCTCAAAAGATCTGCTTGCCTCAGCCTCCCAAAGTGCTCGGATTACAAGCATGAACCGTCATGCTTGGCTCCAATGAGCATTTCTTTTAAGTGTCATGTCAGTGCTTAAAAGTTTCAGACTTTGGAGCATTTTGATTTTCAGAAATTTGAAATTAGGATGCTTATAACCTGTACTAGCAACAATCAGAAGTTGAAATAGAAAAATACATTTACAATAGCATAAAAAATATAAACACTTTGGAATAAATCTGAGAAAAGATGTGGAAAATCTATACAATGAAAACTATAAAATATTACTAAGAGAAATTAAATATATAACTAAGTACTAAGGTATACCTTGTTAATGTGTTAAGAGAGTCAATTTTTTTAGTATGTCAAAATGTTCCCCAGTTGATCTAAGATCCAATACAATCGAGCAGGCTTTTCTTTTTTTCTTGTAGAAATTGAAAAGCTGGTTTGTATGGAAAGGTAGAAGACCCACAATAGCTAACATCACTTTGAAAAAGAACAAAGTTGGAGGTTAACAGTACCTGATTTCAATAACAATTTTAAAGCTCCAGTAAATCAAAGTAGTAAGCTGCTGGTATAAAGGTAGACAAATAGATCACTCATTAACAGAGGAGATCAATATCAACAGACAGTCCAGAAATACATCAAAGGATATCTGATTTTTGACAAAAATGCAAAGGCAATGCTATGGAAAAAGGATAGCCTTTCTAACAAACAGTTCTGGAACAACTGGATATTCATGTGCAAAAAAATGAACCTGGATCCATATGTTGTACCATATACAAAAATTAACTCAAAATGGATCATGAACCCTAATAAGACCTAAGACTATAAAGCTGCCAGGAGAAAACATAGGAGAAAATCTTTGTGACTTTAAGATAGGCAAAGATTTCTTAGACACGATGGCAAAAGCACATTCTTTAAAAAAAAACAAAAACAAAAACAACTGATAAATTGGGCTATTCCAATTAAAAACTTTCGCTTTTCAAAAGACAAGCCATGGACTGAGGAAAAATATGTGCAAAGCACCTATCTGATAAAGAACTCATATCATATCTGATAAAGACGGGCCTGGTGCAGTGGCTCACGCCTGTAATCCCAGCACCTTGGGAGGCCGAGGTGGGTGGATCACGAGGTCAGGGGACTGAGACCACCCTGGCTAACACGGTAAAACCCCATCTGTACTAAAAATACAAAAAATTAGTTGGGTGTGAATTGTAAATTGAATATGTAAAGAACTCCCTTGTCTCAACAGTAAGAAAATAATCCAATTAGAAAATAGGCAAAATACTTTTAATAGATACTTCACCAAAGAAGATATACAGATGGCAAACATGAAAAGTTCAACATTACTAGGCATTAGGGAAATGCAAGGACACTACCATATATCTATTAGAATGGCTAAAATTGGGCTGGATGCAGTGGCTCACACCTGTAATCCCAGCACTTTGGGAGGCTGAGGCAGGCAGATTATCTGAGCTCAGGAGTTCAACACCAGCCTGGGCAACAGGGTGAAACCCCATCTCTACTAAAATACAAAAAAAAATCAGGCAGGCGTGGTGACGTGTGCCTGTAATCCCAGCTACTTGGGAGGCTGAGGCAGGAGAATCACTTGAACCTGGGAGGCAGAGGTTGCAGTGAACCGAGATTGCACCATTGCACTATAGCTTGGGCGACAGAGTGAGACTCCATCTCAAAAAAAAAAAAAAAAAAAAAGACTGGCTACAATTTTAAAAGACTGACCATACTAAGTGTTGACAAGGATGTGGAGGAACTTGAACACTACGGGTAGAAATGTAAAATGGTACAATAACTTTGGAAAAGTTTGGTAGTTTCTTAAAAAATTAAGCATACATAATGGGTACACAGTTTCAGTTTTGCAAGATGAAAAGAATTCTGTGGATAGATGGTGGTGATGGTCACACAACAACGTGACCACAAAATGCCACTGAACTGTATGCTTAAAATCATCAAGATGGGCCGGGCACAGTGGCTCACGGCTGTAATCCCAGCACTTTGGGAGGCCGAGGCAGCTGGATCACAAGGTCAGAAGATTGAGACCACCCCGGCTAACATGGTGAAACCCTGTCTCTACTAAAAATGCAAAAAATTAGCTGGGCCTGGTGGTGGGCACCTATAGTCCCAGCTACTTGGGAGGCTGAGGCAGAAGAAAGGCGTGAAACCGGGAGGCGGAGCTTGCAGTGAGCCGAGATCATGCCGCTGCACTCCTAGCCTGGGTGACACAGTGAGACTCTGTCTTAATAAATAAATAAATAAATAAATAAATAAATAAATAAATTAAAAAAATAAAAAAAACCTCAAGACAGTAAATTTTATGTTTTGTTTTATTGGAGTTATAAAAAGTTAAACACTTAACTTGTGACTCAGCCATTCTATTCCTATGTATTTATTCCAAGAAAAAGGGAAATATGTCCATACAAAGACCTGTACACAAATATTCATGGCAACTTATTTGCAACAGTCAAAAATGAGAAGCAATCCAAACGTTCATCAACAGGTGAATGGATAAACAAATTGTGATATATTTATACAATGGACTACTATTGAATGATAAAAAGAAATGAACCTTTGATACAGATATGAACATGATGAATCTCTACACTGAATGAAAGAAGTCAGACAAAAAGAGTTATATACTTCACGATTCCCTTTGGATAAAACTCTAAAAAATGTAAACTAATACACCTTAACAGTGACAGAACGCAGGTAAGTGGTTCTTGAGGAAGAGAAGTGGGACGGGTAAGAGAGGGATTACCAAGGGACAGGAGGAAACTTTTTGGGGTGATAGATATACTCACTGTTTGTCGTGATGGTTTCACAGGTGCAAACATACATCACAACTTGTTGAATTCTATACTTTAAATATGTGCAATTTACTGTAAGTCAATTACCCCCAATAAAACTGTTACAAAATAAATACAGGTTATTTAAACTTTGATACCTTCAGGGAAATAAGTTCAGTTACTAAAGATCTCCATGTCTTTCTTAATTTTATTTTACTATGATTCTTGTTTTATTTTTTCTGAGATGGAGTCTTGCTCTGTCAGCTAGTCTGGAGCGCAGTGGCGTGATCTCAGATCACTGCAACCTCTGCTTCCTGGGTTCATGCAATTCTCCTGCCTCAGCCTCCTGAGTAGCTGGGACTACAGGCATGTGCCACCACGCCCTGCTATTTTTTGCATTTTTAATAGAGTTGGTGTTTCACTATGTTGGCCAGACTGGTCTTGAACTCCTGACCTCAGGTGATCCGCCCACCTCGGCCTCCCAAGGTGCTGGGATTATAGGCGTGAGCCACTGTGCCTGGCCTACTTTACTATAATTCTTTTTTTTTTTTTTTTTTTTTTTTTTTTGAGACGGAGTCTCGCTCTGTCGCCCAGGCTTAGGCTGGAGTGCAGTGGCCCGATCTCAGCTCACTGCAAGCTCCGCCTCCCGGGTTCACGCCATTCTCCTGCCTCAGCCTCCCGAGTAGCTGGGACTACAGGCGCCTGCCACCTCGCCCGGCTAGTTTTTTGTATTTTTTAGTAGAGACGGGGTTTCACCGTGTTAGCCAGGATGGTCTCGATCTCCTGACCTTGTGATCCGCCCGTCTCGGCCTCCCAAAGTGCTGGGATTACAGGCTTGAGCCACCGCGCCCAGCCTTTTACTATAATTCTTAATTTTACTTTACTATATTTACTTTACTGTATTGTATTTTATTTGCTGTAGCCTTTTATTTAAAGGAAAAAGAACAGAAACATCTCTTTTGCTAGTTAAAAAAATTTATGGGCTATGATTCTTTGTAATTTTTCGGAAAGACCACCAAATAATAATAAACATGAGGTTGGGTAGGTTTCCAAGTATATATAACCCAGACAATTGTGAATTCATTCTGTTCTTGGCATGATGTCTTCTCTTTTTATTAAGAACTCAGATTTTCCTAAAGAAATTCCAAAAACAAATGGTGAATTGGGGCTATTCTAAAAGTTGCTCTCTCTTCCACAAAGGGTAGTATAAGCAATACAATGACAGAGCAATTTTGTCTTCATATTTAGTTTTATCTTACCCATCAGTTTGTTGACATTTTGTTTCTGTAGGTGGCCAATGAAGTGCCATTTGATCTCAGGACACAAAGACAGAATCTGAGGAGAAAAAGGTAACCATGTGTAACTCAGATTTTACAGAGGCCTTGCTGGCTCAAATGCCTCGTGCACTCCCTGTCACCTTTCACATTCACTCTCTGTTCCTTAAATGTAATAAACTATCACAATCTTCACCTGGCCTCCTAATGCGGTAAAAGGATAGAGAAAAATCTAAGGCTTCTGTTTTGTCTTCCTTCCTTGTTCCCATCAATTCCCACCATCTTTCAGATATCGCCCATCAGGGATGAACTGATTTAAGCTTTCAAATCTTGAAAAGATCCAGGATTACAGCAAGCTCCTGAAACCACCATTTCCAAACAGCCACCAAGGAGAAAACGATAGTCTGAACAAAGAGAAAAATCTAGCTGAGAATTACTTGGGGCTCAAGGTGAAAGTTGACATTTCTATCCCTGGCCCAATCTAAAGTCAGCCATCCTAAAATTGCCATACAACTCAAACACCAAGATGGGTCTAATTTTCAACTAAAGAACCAAGATTCAGATATAAATTAAAGAATTCAGCTATCTACTTACCTTAGGATTTGATGCTTTTTCTAGCAGTTCCTGAACCTAAAAGGTCAAAACAGAACAAGTCAGAAGCCTGGCAATCATGATGCTTCCAAAGGGCTTCAGGAAAGGGCTCTTACGTAGTTCTCGCCAAAAGTGCGCTGCCCGTGTCCATAGGCCTCGATCACCATGTCTGCAGGTTTGGTTTTGCTGACGGCCACTAGCCGGGGCTGGATGGCTGGAAGATCCTGCCAAGAGGGAAAGAGCCATATGAGTGAATGTTTGGGAACAGTATCCCAATGAATCCCATAGGACAGATCCTGTGGATAGACGGGCATTGATCTCAACTTGGCATTAGGTAAGATCTATTTTTGCAACACTGTACGCAGATCAATATCAAATAGTGGTGATCAAATGTTTTTTAGGAGCATGGCATCTCAATCTAATATGTTAGCGATATCAGTATATACCAGAAGAAATTTATCTCTCAGGAGAGCTGGGCAAGTTAAAGCAGTATTTCCTATAAGCATGGTCTTTGATAAACTGCATCGGCATCACCTGGGTGAGAATTTTCTTTTTTTTTTTTTTCTTTATTTTGAGACAGAGTTTCGCTCTTGCTGCCCAGGCTGGAGGAAAATGGTGCCATCTCAGCTCACCGCAACCTCTGCCTCCAGGGTTCAAGCGATTATCCTGCCTCAGCGTCCTGAGTAGCTGGGATTACAGGCATGCAACACCACGCCTGACTAATTTTGTATTTTTAGTAAAGACAGGGTTGCTCCATGTTGGTCAGGCTGGTCTGGAACTCCCAACCTCAGGTGATCTGCCCGCCTCGGCCTCCTGAAGTGCTGGGATTATAGGGGTGAGCCACTGCGCCCAGCGGAGAATTTCCTTTTTAACAATCTCTCCAGATGACTCTAAGACATACTAATGTTGGAGGCTTAAGAATCACTTCATTAATAGAAGGCTGCACTCTGAGTAAAAGAGAGGTCACTTCTCGCTTCTGAAACCCAAACATTAGCAGTTCTGGCGACTCATTCTGGTCCTGGTGTATCATTACACAATAATAACACTGCCCCATTTACTCTAAAAGTGGCCCACTTAGGTAACTAAGTAATTGATTGTTCAATCTGTGAATTAAGAACCAGTGGCACAGCCAGGTGAGCCACACACCTGTAATCCCTGTACTTTGGGAGGCTGAGGTGGGTGGATCACCTGAAGTTAGGAGTTCAAGACCAGTCTGGCCAAAATGGTGAAACCCCATCTCTATTAAAATACAAAAACTTAGCCAGGTGTGGTTGCAGGCATCTGTAATCCGAGCTATCTGGGAAGCTGAGGCAGGAGAATCCCTTGAACCCGGGAGGCGGAGGTTGCAGTGAGCTGAGGTTGCGCCACTGCACTCCAGCCTGGGTGACAGTGAGACTCCGTCTCAAAATAAAACAAAAAACAAAACAACAACAACAACAACAACAAAAAAAAAAAAAAAAGAAAGAAAAGAAAAGAACTAGTGGCAGAACTAACACTGTGACATAAAAAATTCTGGATTCAGGATTAGATCTATGTGACATCCTCTCACTACCACTACACAAAGAGTAGGGGTTCTATGCGTTCTGCTGCCACCCAATCCACATAGAAACAGTAAGAGAAGAGATTCATTTATCCTTGCATGATTCAGTCTTCTTGTATCCATCACCCCCTGAAGTTTTCACAGAATCACAGTGTTCTCAAGGACGTGAAGGAGTCAGATCAATTAAAAAAATGTCTCCTTTTTCTTCCTTCCACAGGGATACGTAATCAGCCTCTTCTGAGTCCAAGTCGTGACTACTGGGATTATGCTGATGATTGACGTTTTCCAGAGAGTTACCCGAACAGGCAGCCCATCTGCCTGAGAGTTCCCCTGAGAGAACCTCCAGGGTGATGTTTATTAGGGGAAGCCCTAGATTTTTCTTGGAGAATCACCGAGAATCACAGAATATTAACATCTGAAGAGAGCTCAGAGCTTTCAGAGCTGAGGGCCGGAGTAGTTACCTGACTTGTTCAAGGTAACGTCTAAGGAACAGTGAAGGAAAGACTATAATATAGGTCTTGTCTTCAGCCAGCGTAAATGCTCGATCAGAGAAACCCGTGAACTGTCTGTTAAAGGTCAGTCTCATTCCACCACCGTTCAGCTTAAACTTGCACTGAGGTGGGCAGATTTTGATTCTTGGTCTAATCAAAGTCCAAGAGAAGGTAAAATATATACATACAAAAGACGAAATTTCCCCTTAACCAGCTTGGGATTGGACTGCTCCCTCCTGCCCCCAACACAAGTGCCGCTCTGGTGCCAGCGAAGTCCGGCCAGTCCACCCTCACCTCGGCCTCCGGGCGGCCCTGGCATTTCTTGGGCACTCAGCAGGTGAGATGCTGCCACACACGCGATCTCGGGCGTGTCTGGCCTCCGCGGGGTGCTCTTGTACCCCCGTCTCCCCTAACCGTCCGTGGGCACAAGCCTGGCCCCCCTCGCATCCGCCAAGGCTGTCGACCCCGAAACGACGCGGTGCCCAAGTGGCCACGATACCTGGACACTAAGTCATTTTCCCGAGGTAGCGGTACCCCCTGCTCCAACGAAGCCAATCTCCAGAAAACCTAAGAGACTCTGGGTAAGGAGGCTGGGGAAAACGTTCGCTAGCCTTTCCCTGGCCCTAGGCGGCCGACCGGACCCGCCTCTCCGGGAGACCCCTCTGCGTCACCGTGACGACCCATTCCCACGCAGGTGTCCCTCTTCTCAAGGCGGCCGCCCACCGTCCCCACGCAGCCTCCTTCCTCACCCGCGGCCGCCGCGCCACCGCCTGCTGCACGCGCTCGTTCACCGCCCGCAATGCGCATCCGACTCCCAGTTCAGCCGACATGCTGCCAGCTCTCCACATCCCCCGGGAACCGACGCCGAGCCCCAGGCCCCCGGCAGCCCTTGGCACACACCATCTTCCGGTTCCGCCCAGCTCGCGCCGTGTAAACCAATCATTGCTCACCATCTAGTCGTCTCACCCAATCAACACCCATGCAGCGTGGCGGCCCGCCCCCAGGCGGCGGCCATCTTGAGGAGGTCACCCGCAAATCTGGAAATGGGAGCCTGGGGGCCGAGGTTTTGCGTTCCTGGTTCCAAGGGCCGCTCGCCGTGTGCTTTCCTTTTCCTGCGCCTCAGGTCGCTGCCGTCCCCCCACCTCCAAGGGACTTTTGTGAGGCAAAAACGCATCCTGTACTCGGGGGGTCCTGTTCCCTTTCAAAACGCCTTGCTAGGCTTGCCGGTTCCGGGCTTTCTGGGCGCGGGGACCAGGATTAGAAGCTACTGGGGCGGGAGCCAGGGCTTTTCTCTGTCAGATGGTGCTTGCGAGGAACCCCTAAGCGACACGAAAGGAAACTCTTCTTTCTTATTTTCTCTAAAGACACGGCGTGATTCAAACGTATCGTTATTTTTGTCATCCTTCAGACCAGTGCTGTCCAAGAGAAATATAACGCGATCCACCTGTGTAATTTGGAGGTTTCTCATAGACACATTAGTTTAGAAATTTTAATGATATACTTTATTTAACCCAATATATCCAAAGTAAGATTTCAACATGCAATCAATAAACTAAATGCAATATTTTGATTCTTTTGAAAATCGTACGTGTTTCTGAAATCCGGTGTAGTGTTGACTTGCATGTGCCTTAATTAGGACCATCCCTATTTCAAGAGGTTAGCGGCCACCTGCGGCCAGTGCTGCCTCATCAGGGGACACAGGCAGCATGATTATTACTATTATTATTATTATTATTATTATTGAGACAGCCTCGCTCTGTCACCTAGGCTGGAGTGCACTGGCCCGATCTGGGCTTACTGCAACCTCCACCTCCTGGGTTCAAACGATTCTCCTGCTTCAGCCTCCCGAGTAGCTGGGACTAAAGGTGGGAGCCACCGCGCCCAGCCCACCGGCAGCTTTAGATGCTCTCGCAGGAGCTCAGCACATTCAGTTGGATTCTTTTTTTGAGATGAAGTCTCACTATGTTACCCAGACTAGTCTGGGACTCCTGGGCCCAAGCAATCCTCCCACCTCCGCCTCCAGAGTAGCTGGGACTACGGACGCGGGCCACAACGCCCTGAGTTTCATTCTTGAGTCCCCTTCTGTGGACAATATGGTTATAAACTTGATGAGGAGTCAGACCATAAGAAGATTAACACAGAATGCTACATAGTCAGGTGGTGAAATAGTAGGTGCTATGGGCAAGGAGAAGGAGATCAATTTGGTTAAGGAAAGCACTCTTACCTGCAATTTCTGTTGAAAGATTCTCAAACATTAATTCAACTTAATGAAGTGGGATGCTGTTGTATTAGAGAAATGGCTAATGTTTTTTCTTCAGGTGGTCTTGTCTTGAGGTGATGGGGTTTATTAGAGCTTTCCGGAAAGAAGGGCAATATTCTTACTCTCTCCTCTCACATGTTTTCACCAGACTCCCAGGAACAGAGATAGAATTTCACATCTGCTCTGGGAAAATCACAATAGGCAGAACCTCAGGTCCTTAAAATAAGGGACTTCTTTTTGGGAAGTCTCTGGTCATTTACCCTGGTAGACATTAACTGAGTTATCTTCAAACTAGGACTGCCGACATTAGGAGTAGTTGTGTTCAAATAAAATGTCTCTGGACTTGATACATTTGCACTCCAACCAAAATGATAAAAAATTTAAAATGACCAGAATGGCCCTTTGTGGTGTGAGCATAATAGATGCTTGCTGTAGAGACACAGGTGGGAAGGAGCGAGTCAGCAGTGAGTGATGGGGAGGACAGGGGATCACAGTGACGGGATGTGTAGAGGAAGGATTGGGTGAGATGAAACACTTCAAATGATGCGCTATTTGGAAAACATTTTAAAACCATAAATACCTCACAGATCTGGGGAATGTATAATCCAGGTATTAGGTCACTATGACAAGTAGTTGTAGCTTCATTTACTAGATTGGGCTTCTATTCTTTTTATTTATTTATTTATTTATTTTTTGAGATGAAGTCTTGCTGTGTTGCTCAAGATGGAGTGCAGTGGCGTGATCTCGGCTCACCGCAACCTCTGCCTCCTGGTTTCATGCCTTTCTTCTGCCTCAGCCTCCCGAGTAGCTGGGACTACAGGTGCCCACCACCACACCCGGCTAATTTTTGTATTTTTAGTAGAGATGGGGTTTCACTATGTTGGGCAGGCTGGTCTTGAACTCCTGACCTCATGATCCACCCGCCTCAGCCTCCCAAAGTGCTGGGATTACAGTCGTGGGCCACCGTGCCCTGCCAAAGGGCCTCTATTCTTTGAATTACAAGGCAAGGTCATCCTCCCACCCCCTTATCCATTCAGTGAACATTTATTGAGGCATTACTCTGTAAAGGAACCCCAAGAGAGACCAGGCTGAGTAAGACAGGCTTTATTGCCGATTTACTTCCAATATGCTTTTCATCTCTGACATTCTGTGATCTTATGAAAATAGAAATGGAGACAAAAAGATCATGGTGCCCCCAGTCCCATGGTCGTTTCACATTCCAATTTCTTTTTAGTTGTACTTTTGAATTAATTTCATTTCACTTTTTCCTGTTTTTCCCTTATTTTCTTTTTTAGTTTCTTCTCTTCCTCCTCCTGGGACATCAACCATCCAAGTTAACCTTTCATCCTCCCCTACAACCTAATCCTTGAAAAATACAAGTCCAAAATCATTTCATCACCAGTAATTGTCTTTAAATTGCTCCAATAATTTGCAAGGATAAAGGGGAAAAGAGAAAGATTAAAAAGGCAAATGCCCAGAGAAACAGATGTCATCAACAATCTAAAATCCAGCATACTTATTCACCATCAATGCCATCAAGCTTTTAAAACACCCTCATGCTCTAGAATAAAACCAAATTATGGAGAAAAACATATATGGATTTAAAAATTATTTCCTTCTGAGCCTACTGTGATTCTTTTGGGGGGATAAAAAAGTAAAATAGAAAATTGCTGTTGCCTGGTTACTTAGCTCTAAAGTGAAATGGAAATAATGCCCATGTCCCATCCCAGTTTAAATGAATTCAGGTAGAGTAGCCCATGAGAGCAAGCCCTTGGCAAACATGCCATCACATCTGGCCTTTGAAATGTCTATATAGATAGTAGAACCCTACACCTAGGGAAGACTTAGGGAGGTTTCATACAGAAAGAATGACATTTAAACCATCCCAAACAGCACAGAGTCTGCACAATTTCTGAAGACCATCAGAGAAGAATATTTATTTTCTATTTGCAGGTAACTACTCCTCCCCATGTGAAAGTTTAGCAAGCCTGATCTTGTTTTGTTTTTTTTTTGAGATGGAGTCTTGCTCTGTCGCCAGGCTGGAGTGCGGTGGCACGATCTTGGCTCACGGCAACCTCCGACTCCCTGGTTCAAGCTATTTCTCCTACCTCAGCCTCCCAAGTAGCTGGGATTACAAGCACACACCACCACGCCCAGCTAATTTTTTTGTATTTTTAGTAGAGATGGGGTTTCACCATGTTGGCCAGGATAGTCTCAATCTCCTGACCTCGTGATCCGCCCACCTCGGCCTCCCAAAGAGCTGGGATTACAGGCGTGAGCCACCGCACCCAGCCTTAGCAAGCCTGATCTTAAGTAAATTCTTTAAAAATCCTCCTTTATTCAAGCAAATTTCCTCTTTTTAGCTACCATTATGTAACTTTTATAATCGTGAAGTCATTAAATGTCCCTTCTGCCTTTTCTGGGATCAACCTATGAGCTTTATTTCTTTTTTTTTTTTCTTTTTGGTTTTAATATTTTCTTTCTAGCTTCTTCATTTTTTTGCTTTTTAAAATTGGAGCCCAGAACTGGACAATTCCTCTCAACAGGGCCAAATCAGGTTCTTTTCTTTTTTTGAGACAGTTTTGCTCTTGTTGCCAGGCTGGAGTGCAGTGCTGTGATCTTGGCTCACTGCAACCTCCACTTCCCAGGTTCAAGTGATTCTCCTGCCTCAGCCTCACAAGTAGCTGGGATTTCAGGCAAGCGCCACCATGCCCAGTTAATTTTGTATTTTTAGTAGAGATAGGGTTTCTCTATGTTGGTCAGGCTGGTCTGGAACTCCTGACCTCAGGTGATCCACCCGCCTCAGCCTCCCAAAGTGCTGGGATTACAGGTGTGAGCCACTGTACCCGGGTTCTTTTCTTTCTTTAAACCAGGTCATTTTCTACACAACATTTTTGTAGAAGTGTGTATCCTCAATACTGTGTTTGCTGCATTGCAATGTCATTCCCTTCTTCTATGTGCTATCCTATTTGTAATCTTATTCCATTTTTTTTTTCACATGTGTTTGGCTTTCTACTTAGTAGTTCCCATTTAATAGCTGTGTGTTTTTTAGCCCATTTCTCCAGATTGAAAATAAGTTGTTTTTGAATATATACATGCAAGGTACAGTGTGAAAGCCCTTCGTATGCATTATTTCATATAAGCCACTCATTTTATTAATGAAGAAACTGAAGCTTAGAGAGGTCAAAAAACTTATTCAAGACCACACACCTAAGAAGTAGTGGAGCAGTGATTTGAACTTTGGCAGTCTAACTCCAGTAACGACACTCTTAATGTACCTATTCAATTGTTAAGATCATATTATTTGTGTAGCAGGCTCTCAAACCAATAGCTTGGGAGCCCCGTTAAAAAAACCTGAGAAAGCCTGAGCTAGGGTTGCCAGACTTAACAAGTAAAAATACAGAATACCCAATTATATGAATTTCACATAAACAACAAATCCTTTGGTATGAGTATGTCTCATGCAGTGTTTAGGACATATAGTACCTATACTAAAAATTGTACGTTGTTGAAATTCATATTTAACTACGTATCTTATGTTTTATCTGGCTACCCTAAGCTGGGCAGCTTTCCAGAGTAAAGACTGGGAGTTCGTCCACTGAACTGATAACAAAATGAGTTTTAGTTCACTTGAAAATATCTTTGTCCTTTGGAGCTGAATTGCAGTGGTGTGTGAACTGTTTAAAATGATAAATCTCTATAGCACCTACCAAGAATTATGCCATGTTCACAAATTCTGTATCGATAATGGGGATAGATTTTCATGTGAGTATATTTTTAGAGAGATCTTGTACTTAACTCACTAGTTGGGGATGTTTTATTTCTTTATATCACCTAATATTAGCTATTGCTAAATTTCACTTTAATAAAAAAGTAGATACAAAGACTCATTTTACTTAGCAAGACTGCAAATAAAACTAAGACATAAATTCACATGTGGCTGTTAGTATTGTCCAAAACAATTCCTCCAGCTATCAACCTAAGGCAATCAATCCAGCAGTATCATTTATAGAATGATTACTAAAACAAGAATCATTTCTCAGTTACAAATGGGGTCATTAAGCCCTTGGGGCTCTTTTAAAGTAGAAGTAGTTTGACTATTTAATCACCAGTCTACACAAAGGCAGAAATACAAACACAAAATGATTGGTTATTACCTCTTTTATAAGGAAACAAGGAAAAAAAAAAAAAAAACAGTGGCTAGAAACAACAAAAAAGCAGTGGCTAGAACCCTACTGAATAGAGCTTAAAGAAGTACTGGTTACATTCACAGACACAGTAGCCACTAGCCAAGATATAGTTTATCTCCATCAAACTTAAATAGATAAAGTCGGTAAGTATGACCATCTTACTTTCACTATTTACTCTCTTTAAATAGTAAAGGTATCAGTTTTGAAAGATACATAGAACCACAGGAACAGTGAATGATCATTTATAAAACAGCTCCTTTTCCTGAATCAATATATTGCTAAAATTCTTTCAGTAACCCTCCCTTTTTATATGATCACAGATACCTCTACATCTATTTTATTTTACTTATATAAAAATTATTAATAAACTTTGGTTTCCTTGCAAACATTCGGTCCTTGTATTTTAAAAAGTGATTAAAAACAGTACTGAATATGAATCACTTCTGCAAAGTTTAATGAGTGAGAAACATTCAACCAAGGTGATTTCTCCTTGGAAAATCCTACAAAAACTGAATTTTATAAACAGTTACTTATTTTGATAGATGTTCCATTTATAAATAGCAGCCATGACTTCACTGTCTACAAAATTGCAGGTTGTCACATTTTACATGTTTAGAATTCAAATGTTTTAAGATTAGATTTTCTAGTAAGAGTTAAAAACAAAGTTATACAGACAGGTGGGTTAGTTGTCCTATGTAAAGAAAACAGCTGATTTCCATGATTTTGCTATTTAGACAGATAAGAGACAACCATTGGAATGACACTAATGTGTAGGATAACGTATTTTTTGTTTAAAGAGGAAATAATAGAAACTTGGGGCGGGGCAGCTGCAGCAGGACTTGACTCTACTGAGGCTCTTCTGTGGTCATGGGACAAGCTATCGCAGGATGTTAGTACCGGAGAGGCCCTCAAGTTAAGACCTGAGCAAAGTGTGCTATTCAGAGAAGCTGAGCTATCCCTGCTCCCGGTTCTATTGTGGTGAATTGGTGTTTTCTGAGGCCTAGGCAACAAGAGCTCAGGGTAGAAGGAGTAGACATATTTGGGAAGTGGGGATGCTGGGCATGTCATGTTGCTCTAATAAGTGATTAATAGCACAGAATTGGGAGGAAGATGGATGTATTTTAAATGGATACCCCCTATGCTGGTCTTGGGAAATGACCACTTTTTTTTTTTTGAGACGGAGTCTCACTCTGTTGCCCAAGCTAGAGTGCAGTGGCGTGATCTTGGCTCACTGCAACCTCTGCCTCCTGCATTCAAGCGATTCTCCTGCCTCAGCCTCCCAAGTAGCTGGGATTACAGGTGCCTGCCACCAAGCCCAGCTAATATTTCTATTTTTTGTAGAGATGGGGTTTTGCATGTTGGCCAGGGTGGTCTCGAACTCCTAACCTCAGGTGATCCACCTGCCTTGGCCTCCCAAAGTGCTGGGATTACAGGCGTGAGCCACCACGCCCGGCCAAGGGAAATGACCACCTTCTGAAAGGACTCTGGAGCACATTAAAATCCATCACTCCCAGGCACATTTTGTTGCCTGCAAGAACTGTGCCCAGGACATGAAGTCCCAGAGGTCAGAATAGAGAAGGGCAACTTTGAAGTAAGGGGAGCTAACACTGTATCTTTCTAGGCAGGCTCAATGCTCCCAAAACTCCTGAGCAAGCTGGCCCAAGCTCTGGGACCATTCCTTAAACCAGAAGTCTGGGCATGGGCCCAAAAAGAAGGCAGGGACTGCTGCCAGAAAGGACCATTCATAGATTCACCTAGGGAAGAGGGGTACAGGAGGTGGTGTGTGGTGGGGGGGGCGGTCAGCTCATAACAGGGCTGAGTCCTAAGCCAGAGGTGGTCATGGAGGGCACCAATATGCTTGCAAGTTAACTCGATAGCTGCCCTCCACTTAATTCTAGACACAACCCATGGGCTATACAGGTCGGACACCCTCAGCCCCTCAATCTCAGGATATAAGAAAAACTTTTTGTTCACATTTGCTCTCCCCATCCTGAATCTCCCAGGGTGACTCAAAATGTTCTGACCTAGTAATGAAAAAGAAAACCCTTTGAATGGATTTTGGCACAGCTATTCCAACCCGGGGACTTGGGCATGAACTCTGACTTGCTCCACACAGCTGTCTCTGGAGACTGAATGTTCAGCCTGACTTGTGTTGCTGCCTGCAGCCCTGGATTTAAAAACACAGGCTACTTAGTGAACAGCGTCCTTTTATCACTAAGTCAGACCCACTCCCAGCACAAGCCACAGGCATTAAGACCAGGACATCTCTTGACTGATCGTTCCTCCTCCTGCACACACGGTGTCAGACCTCTTCACTGCAGAATCTCTACAACAATAGAAAAACACTTCATCTCGAGGTGCACACATAGCCTGTCAGGCAGGTCCTGCAGTGGCTGAGAGATAACAAGGATCCCACTCCAGCAGCTGTTAAGACACCTGAGTTGTTTGTCCCTGTCTTCTTGATACTGAGTGGAACTAATGAACGGAATTTTTGAGAAGAAAAAAAAATCACAGGATAGGTGAAAAGATGCAGAAATAATTGAGTGGTGGTGATCAAGCTCTGACTCTAGAAATATAGTCAGAAACCACCACTCTGAGCCCTAGGGCAAGGAGCAAAGTGTATACAAAATCTTGCAAAACCTAGCACCAGTACTTCCTTATGAGGGCTCAAGAAAGCACGCCTCTAAAATAAGTCACACACATGCGGACAAGAATGCCAGGAAGGTCGAACGTTCTCTGCAGCTGTTTCTTCACAGCTCTACTGGCAAACTCATGGCACATATTTGCTCAGTTGCTGAGCCTCACCCACAGACATCTCCCATCTCGGAGGCAGAGGTGAGAAGGCTGGACTGCATTTTCCCAAATAAGGGAAATCAAATCAGTTGGAGGTAACACTCTACATTTCTCCCCCTCCTTAATGATAGCATCCCTAATTAAGCCAGCCTCAAAGGATAAAATTAGTGTCTAGAGGTCAAAGGTCAAGCCCATGGTTTACAAATCTTATTGGAAGTCATATAAACTGCTTACCTGAAATAAAACCCCCCATCAGTCCCCACCCTCCCTTCCCTGGAAAGGGAGTAGATTTAAGTTCATTTCTTCTTTTTCACCACAGTAATTGGAAGACAGAGAAGGTAGTGGGGGAGGCAGGAACATTCTGATTCATCTTAAAAAATAAAGATCTGCTTAAGTGTCATTTGCAGTTGTATCAAGTTTTTTTCAATTCTCCTTAGTGGCCGTCTCCAAGGGCTCATCTTCTAAGCCAAAGCTTAGCTTGTCAGCTAGCCCCTCAAACTGCTTGCTCACACTGCCCGCAGAGTCCATGAACATGTTAGGAATGTCTTTGCCAAAGTAAATCTTGCTGTTGGAAGCAATGGCCTTGTACTTCATCAGCTGAAGATATTCAGGGGTTAGCTTCAGCTGTTTTAAAAAAAAAAGTATGGAAGACTTAGGTGGAACCATGTTAGAGAAGATGGGGGTGGTGCCCCTTCAATTTTCCTATGACGAGGTTCTCTGTCAAATATTTATGCCCCTACCTACTTTTTGTGGTCTCATTGTTACATTTCTGTAAGAGACAGTCATCTCAGATCTTGGAGCAGAGTTGCAAAAGTTAAAAGTTTCCATGTTTAACACAAAATTAAACTAAACTTCTATCAAGCCATGTCCAAGGAGAAGGAAAGTACTTGCACCATACAGCACAGGTGTCCTTAGTTCTGGCCATGAAGGGCTTTGGGTGGTGGTAGGCACTCAACACTGGAAACTCTCCCACAATACAGACCCAGACCCAGACTCCTCTTTATCAGGCTGTGCGGGGTCTTTACCTTATTGGCTTCGGCTATTTTCATAGCAGTGTAGCACTCAGCATCCGCCTTTGCCTTCTCCCGGGCCAGAAATGCAGCATCTGAGGGGGAAGGAGTGCTGTGAACTTGGTGAAGTGCTAAAACTGAGTTCTTTGCAGGAAGTGCAGAGGCTATGGGAAGACTCTGTTCTGGTCCCTGGAACTTCACCCCGATTGCCTCTGTGACCTGGGGGAGACTGCTTTTTCCTCTGTTTTATATGCATTTTCCCCTATTGTACAAGTTGTTGTAAGGATCAACTAAGATGAAAAAGTGTTTTGAAAGCATCTCCCTTTGACAGGGGCAGCAAGTCTGTGGCTATGGCCCAAAATACATGTTGACAGTGCTATGGAAGAAAGCAGTATTAGCCAGAAGCGCTTCCTGTCTTACTTCTTTTGGAGATCCATGTCTGTGAAGCACAGCAGTGGGACCCTGCCTCAAGCTCTAGGCCAGAGCTCTCCACTCCTCCCTCTTATGCTACATAGCAAAAGCAGGAAAGCTCAAAGGTGGCTCTAAGTATGGCCAGAGGTGGATCCACCCTAAAACTGAATGCCATGAACATAACATAGTTCAGTTCCTCTCCCACTTCAATTCCCTTTTATTTCCATCAATCATTTCAAAAAGGTCCTAATTAACAGTGATTAAGCTGGCGTGATTCTGAGAGAGAATTACATGCCATGGTCCAGACCAACATGTGTTTGGATTAAGACCTATTTAATTCCACTGTGTAAGCCATACTCTTCCCTAATCAGCTCTGAGACTAGCTTTCTGTCAAGCTGATAGAAAATTTTTGATATTTACCTCCTTGCCTTGGGAATGGGCCAGCCTCATGTGAGTAATATATGTAGCAACATGTCTGAGAGAAAGGTCAGTCTGTGGGTGGGTTCTCACTGCGTGCCCTCAGTGTGACCCCTCGTGGAAGGAGCCTCAGTCCAGCCAGGGTTCTGGCTGTCATGGGGCCCCCTCAGCTGGCCTGAGCACTTGATGACATGTATTTGTGAGAAATAAAAAACGTGTTGCTTTGCTAAGAGCTCCCTAATGAGGAGCCACTGATCTGTGAAATCCTAACTGGCTCCTCTATGGGCCCCTGCAAAGCCTGACAGGCCCAATAATGAGTATAATTAGACATAACACTTTGTAGCCTGAAGCTGGGCCTTGAGGTCCCAGTTTTGCCTTGGAATTTGCTTGAAATAAGCCACCCCAAGAAGAGGTGGGCAGTGGGAAGGAGGTGCAGGCTTAGGAGCAGGAACAGAAGGTGAATGATATTCAGAAAAGCCAGCAAAGAAAACCTTTCTCGCCAGCTCCTGTCTGACAGGTGCTGAAAATCTATCTTCTTCAAACCTGGCTTAATATCTGCATAGACCTGGAGAACAGACTTGGAGCCCAAAACCATGGTGCCGACCAACTTTGGAGCAGAAGAAGCTAAGGCAGTGGGGAGAGCCAACTGCTGAGAGTACACTCCCACCGCTCCAAGGCCCCGCTAGCCTGGGAACTCCAAGACAGCAGGTCTACGGGACTTCCTTTTTCTCATGCCTAACAAAATGCTGGGCACATACTGGTATTCAAGCCACATTTGCTGAATGAACAAATGCTCTCTGAAGTAGAAAACAGATGCTAGCCTGGCCACAGTCGCCTCAAAATTCAAATCTCTGCATGGAGAAAAGCTGCTGTTGTGCGGAGATCATGACATCCTTGAGCACAGTTAAAGGGCAAAGGCAGTGGCTCCCCCACCCACTGGCCCCAGGGCGTGGTCTGAGGAGGACTCAGGCATG
Organism: Rhinopithecus roxellana; assembly: GCF_007565055.1. Taxonomy (NCBI): domain Eukaryota; kingdom Metazoa; phylum Chordata; class Mammalia; order Primates; family Cercopithecidae; genus Rhinopithecus; species Rhinopithecus roxellana. The sequence continues at coordinate 634,421 of NC_044557.1, read as the reverse complement.
ACAGCCACTTCTGCTTACCTTCAATTTCTGAAATCTTCTTCTCAGTCTCCTTCTCCATCACCTTCTGCCCGTAGGTGATCTCAGCCACCTGCGCCACTTTTTCTGCCTCTGCATAAATGATAGTGAGGAAAGACTTAGGGTTCTGGCATTTCAGAGTTTGACTAATTTCACCTTTCACCCGAGCTGAGTGTCCTGGTGGGCCAGCGTGGCTGGAGAGCCCCCAGAGGGCAGCTGTGAGGGCACACATGGGCAGAGTGGGATGTGCCAGTGAGCACAGCCCCCTTCCATTGGCGTGAGACAGTAACCGAGGAGACCTGGGCCCAACGCAGGAAGCATGAGCCCTAACTTCACAAGGGAACTTCTCCAAAGGAATATTCTATAAGAATGGAGTACTCTAGCAGGGTTCTGCCTGGCCCTTCACTGTAGACAGAGCTCAGGTTGGTTGTTGATAATACAGCGCAGTGGCTAAGACCATACCTTCTAGAGCCAGTGTCCTTGGTTTGAACCCCAGTTGCACCCCTTACTTGCCATACGCCCTTGGGCACAGTATTTTACCCCTCTGTGCTTCGGTTTGATAAAATGAGGTTAAGGATAATACAGTACCTACCTCACACAGTGGTTGTGAGGGTTGACTTAACCCACATATTAAGTGGTTAGAAAAGTATGTGGCTCACAGTAAGTGCTTAATTAAGTGTTGGCCATTATTATGAAGAATTAACAGCCTGGGCGCAGTGTCTCACGTCTGTAATCCCAGCACTTTGGGAGGCCGAGGTGGGCAGATCATGAGGTCAGGTGTTCGAGGCCAGCTTGGCCAACATGGTGACACCCCATCTCTACTAAAAATACAAAAATTAGCCAGGCGTGCTGGCATGCGCCTATAATTCCAGCTACTCAGGAGGCTGAGGCAGGAGAATCACTTGAACCTGGGAGGCGGAGGCTGCAGTGAGCTGAGATCATGCCATTGCACTCTAGCCTGGGTGACAGAGCAAGACTCCATCTCAAAAAGAAAAAAAAAAAAAAAAAAAAAAATAGGCGGGGCTTCTTTCATTTAAGAGATAAGTGGGAATTCAAAACTCATTACCCTTGGCCATGATCTGACAATTTCTACTTTGTTTCTGGGAGTCCACCTGCCACTCCTGCACTGTGGAAGTGGTTTGGAGGACCATGGGGTCTCACCAGGCCTCAGCCTCCTTGCATCTTCCCACCACCCCCAGCCCTTCTGCCTGGAAAGGGGGATCACAGAACCACATTCAGACCAATGAGCGCCTTCTTCCGCTCTGTCTCTGCTTCCTTTTCCACCACCTTCTGTTTCTGGGCTGCAATAAGAAGCTTTGTCTTCTCGCTTTCCCTGAAGAGGAAAAAAAGCTGTGAGGCAGCTATGGAAAACTCAGGAGCTTCATTGTCCCCAGGAGAAGTCGAATTCTTCTGCTGAAGAGAGGCAAACTCCCATTTCCTACTCCCATTTCCTGGGCCTGGAAGGCTGTTCCATGGCCCAGGTAAAAGCTGATCTGTAAAAGCTTACAGTAACATAGCTCTTCTCCTCCCAAGTAACTAATTTGTGGGAAATAAAACATAATTTAGTAAAATACACCTGCCTGTCCGCTTACTGGTCTCTTGCTCCTGTCTACCCCTTGGGCATGAGTCACTGAACACAAACAAGGCCCCTTGGCCCTTTTCAAAACATCGCTGCTCTACAGGGCTTATCCTGCCGTTCTCAATCACAGGCAGGGAGCCCCAGTGGTGGCCCTGACGTGCCTGCCCAATCTTACAGTGCAGTGGGCTGTGGCAAATCCTCCAGCAAGGGGATAACTGAGAAGCCTGGCAGCTTCAGTTACCTCTGGGATGGGATGAGGTGGGAGGTGGGAGGTGGGAGTCAGTGGTGGTCACAGCCCAGGCGGAGGGTATACTCACATCAACTCGTAGTTTCTGCGGATTGCCTCTGGTATGTTGGGCTTTGTTACCCGCACAGCCTGGAGAGAGATTAAAACAGCAGCTGATGGGAAAGTGAGGGTAGTGAGGGGACACACGCAGTTCCCACTGGGCCTTGATCTTCCTGCACAAAAAGGACATTCCTTGGGAGAAGGGATGCAGTGTCAGAGAGAAGAGGGGCTGCTCCCATGCAGCAATGCTTACTTGAATGACCAGCCCAGGGGCCATGGAGGTCAGGTCCTGTTGCAAAGCCAGCTTGAGATTTTCATCAATCTGATCTGGAATAAAGAAAAGACAGAGAAAAAGAAGTTGTTACACTTTCTAGATGAGGGAGGGCAGGATGAGGGTAAAGTGCAAGCTCAATCACCAGCTCAAGAATGTACCCTCCCAAGGGAGTGTGCTTATCAAAGCCCACAAATCTAAAGATCTCCTGCCCAACTTCTGAAGCAGCCTACGTAGGCAGCCCTCTACATGGCGAACACAAGGGCATCCTATTTCTGTGCCTCAAGATAAAACTCAACCTTTGTTCTGAAAATACTAACCATGCCCTACAGCAGGTGAGAGCTTAAAAAGAAAAAAAAAGAACAAACAATTCTAGCACATTTCTTGCGTGAGGCAGCAGCCTTTCCCTAGACAACAGCTAGCAAAAGAGAAGGAAGGTTCAGTTTCCATGAAGAAGGAAGGTGGAATGGTTATTTAGGTTTTGTGGAAAGAGCTGAGCACATTAAATCTAGTAATTTTAGAAGTTTCTAAAAGAAAAACAGACTTTGACATCAAGGAGAGCCCCAAGGAAGACTGTTTCTATTAGGAACTCTATCAAACAACAGGAAGGGAAAATTAAAATGTACAGTTCTGGAAACGAGCCCCAGGCTTTTGATGTGCTGTTTGCGTTGGTCCTGATTTCTTTGTCTGGAATCCACATGAGTTGTTTCACAGACAAATGTAGGAACAGCTGTAACTGACTCTCCCCCTGCCTTCCTTTCCAGCTGTAATCTCAGAAAAGCAGCACCAAAGCTGCCTTCTCTGGCCTGGGCTTCTCAGGTTTTAGAATCCCCTTCCTTGCCTTCTGCCCATGAGATCCTTGATAAGATCCCAGAGGGGCTTAGAGAAAAAGACCAAGTGAAATCAGGCTGGGACTTGTACACCGCATCTCTCCTTTGCTGTCAGCTGCCATCTGCTTTAAGTGGTCCTTTTGTGCTCACCTGCGCTCAATAGCCTCTGAAGAAGAGAAAGTCTCCGTCCTTTTACTGATGCCAAAATGGAGGCCCATGTAAGCTGGCTAGTAGCAAAAATAACAAGCTTGTTTAATTGGCGGGCCTTGATTGTTAGGATTTTAAGACAGTACTATCAGTAAACAAGGGACGGTAACGTTTCTACGTATAGGATGTGCTCTCACAAGCCTGAGCACCGAAGGAGAAATGCCATCAAGTCGGCACCTCCCACCTGCTAGGGGTCAACCAATTTAACAACTAGAACTAAATATTACATTTCACATTTTAAGTAATTTTAAGTAGAATACCAATCAAACTTTAAATGGCCCGTGTCCTCCATGAGCTAATAACGTCATTCATCAGACCAAATTGTATCTCAGTCAAGGTGGAAGCCTGTGGCCCTGGGCTAGTAGCTAACCGGGCAAATGTGAAAGAAATACTTTTCAAGGTGTTTTAGTAATAATACTGATGTTCATATGTTATGGAAATGTTGATAAATGCCATTTAAGTTATATTATTAAGGTAGCCGCAGGGAAAAGGCGAACGGCGCGCTCGTGACGTCATTTCGGCGCGACCCTCTTCTTGGCGTAGTGTTTTCAGGTTGCTCTTGGAAACCATGCCGAAAGTAGTGTCTCGGTCAGTAGTCTGCTCTGACACTCGGGACCGGGAGGAATATGACGATGGTGAGAAGCCCCTCCATGTGTACTACTGTTTGTGCGGCCAGATGGTCCTAGTGCTGGACTGTCAGTTAGAGAAATTGCCTATGAGGCCCCGGGACCGGTCCCGTGTGATTGATGCTGCCAAACATGCCCATAAGTTTTGTAACATAGAAGATGAAGAGACTATGTATCTGCGGAGACCTGGAGGCACTGAACGACAGTACAGAAAGAAATGTGCAAAGTGTGGACTGCCGCTCTTCTACCAATTCCAGCCGAAGAATGCTCCCGTTACCTTCATTGTGGATGGAACAGTAGTCAAGTTTGGCCAGGGCTTTGGGAAAACGAACATATATACTCAGAAACAAGAGCCTCCTAAGAAGGTGATGATGACCAAACGGACCAAAGACATGGGCAAGTTCAGTTCTGTCACTGTGTCTACCATTGATGAAGAGGAAGAGGAGATTGAGGCTAGGGAAGTTGCTGACTCGTATGCACAGAATGCCAAAGTGATTGAAAAACAGCTGGAGCGCAAAGGCATGAGCAAGAGACGACTGCAAGAGCTGGCTGAACGGGAAGCCAAGAAAGCGAAAATGAAGGGGACCTTGATTGACAACCAGTTCAAATAACCAGGCTTTTTTCTGAGCCCTAGACTGGAGGCAAGCATTTAGATCAGGAGACAAACTAATTTCTTGATTACATAGACTGGTTCCTATTTATGTATTAGCAGAAGGCTTTATGTTGTTTCCCACTGATTCTCCTACATGCAGTGAGGTCTTTTAACTGAGTGCATTTGACCTGCTTTCTAGGAGATGAATTTTCTCTATATTTTTCTTTTTTTTCTATTTTCTCTATTTAGGTTTTCTGTACTATTTTTTTTTGTCCATTTGATGCAAACTTATTCAGCTGTGTAGAAACTTTATGAATAGATCAGTGCTTGAGTGTCTCCAGTCTCTAAAGTGGCTGGTTTTATTCTTTCTTCAAAGTTAATAATATGTTTCAAGATTTTTGGACAAAATATTATGGTGTGTCATAGAGAAAAGCAGCATGAATTATATTTAGGTATAGCAAGTCAGATCCTTTGAAGTGACTCTGTCTCTGTTCTTAGAAGGGTTCTTGGAATTGGCTGTGGTTTGAATCTTTCTATCAGAGGAGACCCATTAAAAGCCAGAATCTGCTTTCTTTACTTCACACACTGAAGCTATAGGTGAGCCATCCCATTTCAGACTTTATACTCAAAGAAGGAAAAGCCAGATTGCAGTGAGGGGGTAGGACAGCTGAGATCCGAATGAAAATGGGGTCTCAATAGGTAACCCAAAGGAGCTACCCTCTAGTCGGACAGCTAGTACTGCTTCCTTGCATGGACACATGGGAGGGAGATGTTATAGATTAATAAATAAATGATAGTGAGGTAAACAAAATGATCTGTTGGGTATCTTTTACTTTACATTTGCTATTTGCAGAGGAGTGTTGTATATATAGATATTATTTTATGTCAGACTGCTTCAGTGATACCTGTATCCACGTGTTTGTATCCATGTTTTTATCCAACTGTATTAAAAGGTGTTGGGATAGGGAAAAAAGTTGTATTACTAAGAACACACAAAGAGGTTCTTCAGGTAAACTTCTGAGTAAGTATTAGATAATACTTTAATAACATGGGCAAAGAGGATGCAGCAGAGTAAGAAGTGATGAAAATTATGCAGCTTCATGTTTAAAGTCTGGGCCAGGAGAGTCCTGAGAGAAGGAAAGTATAGAAGAACCTTCTGAGTTGAAGGGCCAGGACTAGAAACATGAGCTCTTCCTTTATGGATATGACAGATTCTAAGCCAAGTAGTGCCTGCTAGCAAGACTGAGATGTAAAAATAAAAAAAAGTTTCAAAGCAAATATATTTCCCCAGCTTCTCCATACAAGCAGCTGTACTTCACTAAGCTACCAAGTTTAGCTGTAAGAAAGTAAGTTTTCTAATGAAAAACAACTTTGTATTTTAATTTTCTCTTCAGGGACATTGGGGATCCTTTGTCTTTTGTTTCAGTGCTTTGAAATGTTCATGTAATGGCACAAGCCCTAAGACAATGGCTAGAGAGAATTAATATTTTATACAATTCTATTAGTTTGAGGTTAAAAAAAAAATCAATGGCAAATTTACCAACTTTTTCTTAAAAGCACACTGAATCCCAAACCGATAAAAGACTACAAACCCTATAAAATGAATTTAGATTCATTTTCTACTGCAGAAACATTAAAAGTAATTTGGATGATTTCCTAAATCTTAAATGGTGCAAAAGGTGGTTTGCTTAATTATGATTGTTGGCGATGTGGATGATTCCTCCTGTCTGCTCTGAAAAATGTTCTCGCTCAGGGTCCCTTTTATGAAGATTCCTGGGAAAAATCATTTTCCAGTCCTAGTGTCAAGAGCAGTTATACTGTTGGTTAAAAATTCATTTACTTTTGGCATTGGCTAGTAGAGAATTTCTGGCAGTGAGTTTAAACAGAATACTTGACTGCAAACAAGTTTTAACAGTTACCCAACTGTGTCCTTCCTTTGCTGCTAAGTCAGGTTGCCTTCACTTTGAAAAAGGTAAAAAGGACAAAACATTTCTACTTAGGCACCTGGAGTCTTTTTGTTTAAAGTATTTTTCTATTTGTCGCTACAGGTACAGAGTAAAAAAATAATAATCACAAAGGTTCTGGGAACTGGAAGGAACTATGGTTCTCATCTCACTTCTAGAATTATGAATCATGTCTTTTTCATCATCCATTCCTGGGGGCCCTCCATTCAGTGTGGCATGGTGAGAGGAATGCTGAAGAGCCAGGAGAGGAAGGCTCCTATTTCAGCTCCACTACTAACTGGCACCTGGCTCTGTGACTTTCTTGCTTTGGGTCATGGTACCCTCATCTTAAAATGAGGATGCTGGGCTGGAAAATCTCTGCAGTTCTTCTAGAATGGATCTTGTCTTCATTACTGAATGACAGTTTAGGGACAGTGGAAACACATTTCCACTCCAGCGTCTGATTGAGGCCAGAAGTGAATACTCTATTCCACTATGATCCCTGTGCCCAAAGTTCCAGCCCTCTAAGGATCTTGTTGCGTTGCCATCAGCACTCTCCAGGAACTCCTTTGTGACCAGCTCCTGAGCACGAGATTCTTTAACATTTCCTGTCCCTAAGTGCCCATCACACCGTGCAGGCAGCCAGGCATTAGGCAGTGGAGACAAATGGGGTTCCAGGAACCCTGCTTAAGCATGGCACGCTCAAGAGAGACTTTCTTACCAAACAGCTCAATGTAGACCTCTTGAAGTGTGTGCACACTGCAGAACTGGTTCAGTTCGTGGTGGATCTTGTTGAAGATGAGGGCCTTGTCATAGTCGGCAGTATAGTTCTTCACTATATCATACACTGAGAGGGAAGGAGAGGGCTTGGCATAAGAAAAGGCAAGACTCAAAATGCCCTCAGACACAGCAGCTCTCCTTTTCCGAGGTGCTACAACAGACACGGGAGTGGCATGCTGGGGAAAGTGAGCTGGTGGTGGGAATAAACTGTTAAGACGTACCTGCGTTCGGGACCAGGAAGTTCACCACTTCAATTCTGTCAAAGTAGATCATCACACCACCACTATTGGAGGGAGAATGGACAAGAAGTCACTGGGAAGCTCTGGGATATGGTGCAGTCCCCCAGGGTGATGGTGTAAGATGTGGGCTTGGCAGAAAAGGAGTAGAAGAGTTCACGGGAGGTTGTAAGGCAGCTTGGATCTCCAAACAGGAGGTTCTGCAGGGCTCATGGCAACAACATACTCTCCTGAGAAATCACACTGCCTAGGAACATCTCTACAAAGACACGAGTGAGACTTTTGGGGAACAGTATGAAAGAGTAACTCATATCTTTGGAATCAGCAATGCCTTTTGATTAATCAGTTGCACAGAAAAGACTAAGGAGGGTCAAGGTGAAGTTTTTAGAACTTACAAGGTTACTATGGAATGTTATGGTCAATGTTTCTTAAACTGTCTTCACTATTACTTTAGTGTCACACTCCCTTTGCCCTCAAATATTTATTATAAAAAGATTTCAAACATAGAGAAGCTGAAAGAATAGTACAACTAACATCCATATCCAGACACCTGAATTCAACACTGATAACATTTTACCTTATTTATTGACCTTTTTTTTTTTTTCTGAACATTTCAAAGTAAGCTGCAGTTAGGATACTTTATTCCTTTACTTTGGCGAGCACGGTCTAAAATGATCATTCTCCTACACACTCATTATATCATTCCCAAGCCTAAGAAAATTAGCAGTAATTCTGTAATATCACCTAATACCCAGTCCCTATTCAGATTTCCCGAACAGTTTGTGTTATGGACTGACCTGTGTATGCCTCGTCCCCGGATTCATATGTTGAAGACCTAACCCCCAATGTGACTGTATTTGGAGATTAGACCTTTAAGAAGGTAATTAAGGTTAAACAGGTTATAAGGGTGGGCTTGATCCAGCAGGTCTGGTATCCACCAGAGACCTTTTTCTCTCTTCTTGCATACACAGAGGAAAGGCCTTGTGAGGACATGACAAAAAGGTGGTCACCTGCAAGCCAGGAAGAGAGGTCTCACCAAAACTACCCCTGCTATTACCCTGATCTTGGACTTTGGGCCTTCAGAATGGTGAGACAATATCTATTATTTTAGTCCCTTGGTGTGTGGTCCTCTGTCATGGCAGCCTGAGTAGACTCACAGTTCCCGTTGTATCTTTTATAGCTGTTAATTTTGAACAAGCTTTTAATCAACGCTCACCCTTGCTTCTGTTTATGTCTCTTGTAAGTCTCTGTTCAATCCAGCATCCCTCTAAATACGACCACTTTGTGAAGAGATCAGGCCTGCGATCTTGTGGGATGTTCCAATTCCGGATTTGTCAGAGTGTTTCTCTGTGGTATTCTTTGTTACTCTATCCCAGTTTAAACTCTCTTTGCTTTCCAGTGGGACCGCTGTAGTAGTGTTCTCTTCGGATCTCTTTGCCCTGAAGGTCTCCCCTAACTTTATGACATTCTCCTTAGTTATGCAAAAGTTATCTTCTTGTATCAGGTCATTTATCTGCTAAAAACCTTTGTGCGTCCTCACTTCTTTTTTTTGTTTTTAACATTAAAATTTTATTTTTTTTTCCTACGTTTAAGTTCACAGGTACATGTGCAGGATGTGCAGGTTTGTTACATAGGTAAATGTGTGCCATGGTGTTTTGCTGCTCAGATCATCCCATTACCTAAGTATTAAGCTCAGCATCCATTAGCTATTCTTCCTGATGTTCTCCCTCTCTCCACCTCCTATCCACTGACAGGCCCCAGTGTGTGTTGTTGCCCTCCATGTGTCTATGTGTTCTCATCATTCAGCTCCCACTTATAAGTGAGAACATGTGGTGTTTGGTTTTCTGTTCCTGCGTTAGTTTGCTGAGGATAATGACTTCCAGCTCCATCCATGTCCCTGCAAAGGACATGATTTTGTTCCCTTTTATGGCTGCATAGTATTCCATAGTGTATATGTATCACATTTTCTTTATCCTGTCTATCGTTGATGGGCATTTGGGTTGATTCCATGTCTTTGTTATTGTGAATAGTGATCCTCACTTCTTTTTTTTTTTTTTTTTTTTTTTAAAAGACAGAGTCTTGCTCTATCGCCAGGCTGGAGTGCAACTGCATGATCTTGGCTCACTGCAATCTCTGCCTCCCAGGTTCAAGTGATTCCCCTGCCTCAGCCTCCCTAGTAGCTGGGACTACATGCATGTACCACCACACCTGGCTAAATGTTTGTATTTTAGTGGAGACGGGGTTTCACCATGTTGGCTAGGATGGTCTCGATCTCCTGACCTCGTGATCCGCCTGCCTCGGCCTCCCAAAGTGCTGGGATTACAGGTGTGAGCCACTGCGCCTGGCCAATCCTCACTTATAATAGAATAAGTGCAAACTCCTTATTACATACGGCATTCTAGCCCCTCCCGAACCTTCTGTGATTTCTTCTACTGCACTCCACCACCTGGTCAAATCAATATAGGGAGCTACGAGACAGGGAATTAACCAAGAAAGGGTGCCTCCCTTTTCACTGTCTCTTCCTGCAGCCAGCCAGATAGCCTTTTCTCTGACTTATTTGGGCTTAAAAGCTTTATTCTGGGTACCTTACCTAGTCCCACAAGGTACATTCTTCACCTCATCTGTCTGGAGTGTGGTCTGGAAACAGAGGAAACATAAAGTGCTAGAGATGGGCAGTGACAAAGTAACTTACGTTTCAGAATCCTACATGCCTTTGTCCTGGAATAACCATTTGGGTTGAGCATTGCCTTCATTAAACATGATTACCCCACCTAATCCTCCTTCCTCACAGGGTTGCTAAGCCAAGCAAAGGCCCCTACCCCAGCTGTAAGTAAACCACCACACGAAGAAGCTGAGTAATAATGGTTTAGTGAAGACGACACTGGATTGGGCACCTTAAGACTTATGCTTGCTTCTACCTCTTCTATTTATGGTAGGCACCGTCTATCCTCGGGGATATGTTCCAAGACCCCCAGTGGATGCTTGAAACTGGGAAGAGTACCAAACCCTATAGTACATATCTATGATAAAGTTTAATTTATAAATTAGATACAGTAAGTGATCAATAATAAATAGAACAATTATAACAATATACCGTCATAAAAGTTATTTGAAGGTGGTCTCTTTCTCAAAATATCTTATTGTACTCTAGTCACCTGTTTTCAGACCATGGTTTATGGTGGGTAACTGAGCCTGTGGAAAGTGAAATAGTGGATAAGGGGGAGGGCTACTGTACTAATTTTGAAACAGCAGATTACTTACTTAACCTGTCTCAGACCCTAACAGCTGCCCAGCCCATTCTCAGGATTACTACAAGACTCAAATGAGACAATGTACCTGAATGCACTTTGAACGCCACAAAGCCTGGTAAACAGTACATGAAACTTACAGGGAAAATGCCTAGCAGGTATCCCAAGACATTCTCCTGCATCAGTGTAAAGTGTAAAATCTTGTTATTCTTCTTGGCTGGACATACTTCAGAGATGGCGAATCTAACTTAGATCTGCCACAACTAACCTCATTCCTATTTTAGATGTCACCTCCCCTCACTTAGTTCAACTCCTCCCCACTCACTGCAAAAATTATGTTCGTATTTCTGAATTCAAATAAGAATCAGCAAAATTACTACATTTTCTTTCCATCTAACATGGTAGTTTGTGATTTAAAACATACACACATACACCCTGACTTTTCCTTCCATATACTCAAAACAGGTTCTTCTCTGGCTTTATCTTGAAGGAATACTCCCCAGCCTCTCTCTCTTTCTCTCTCTCTCTCTATATATCATATATTAAAAATATATTTATATATAAAACATATAAAAAATATATTTATATATAAAACATATATATATATAAATTATCCTTATATCGTTCTCTAGAATGGCATTTTACTCATCCAATGGCTAAATAATTTCAAATCATGCATTAGTTAACATCCCAAATTTGCAGTCATCCAATCATACCACAGAGGACAAGCATACCTGCACAGACTTATATGATGTGATGAAAGGCAGCATGAGATGGAAACCAGGGCCGCTGGTCGAAGTCAGCAGGGCACCGCCTCTGCAGAGGAGGGGGAGAGAGAGGCAGCTTCAGTTTGGTAAGAAGGCTCTATTAGATCAATATCAGGAGGGTCAACTTTCCCTTCAGCCCTATAAACACATAATAGAGAGTGACATGTGCTGGAGCCATGGCCACAGATCCCTTTCTTCCTCTCAGCTAGATCCTAATATTCTAGGAAGCCTGATGGTAAAACATAAAACCACTGTTCATGCTTTTGCAATGAGAAAAACAGGCACACAGGCTAAATGGAATAAAGACAGCAGAATCCGCTAGTGCAGTCCCAGCGCTTTGGGGGGCTGAGGTGAGAGGATTGCACAAGCTCAGGAGTTTGAGACCAACCTGTCTCAAACAGTGAGACTCTGTCTCTACAAAAAAAGAAAAGGAAAAAATTAGCTGAGTGTGGTGGTTATATGCCTATAGTCCCAGCTATTTGGGAGGCTGAGTTGTAAGAACTGCTTGAGCCTGGGAGGTTGAGGCTGTAGTGAGCCATAATTGTGCCACTGCACTCCAGCTTAGGCAACAAAGTGAGACTCTGTCTTAAAAAAAAAAAAAAAAAAAAAAAGACAGCGGAATCCATGGGTATACTTAGATAACAGGAAGTCTGGCCAGGCACGGCGGCTCACGCCTGTAATCTTTGGGAGGCTGAGGTGGGTGGATTAGGAGGTCAGGAGTTCAAGGCCAGGCTGGCCAACATGGTGAAACCCCGTCTCTACTAAAAATACAAAAATTAGCCAGGCATGGTGGCAGGTGCCTGTAATCCCAGCTACTTGGGAGGCTGAGGCAGAGAATTGCTTGAACCCAGGAGGCGGAGGTTGCAGTGAGCCGATATCTTGCCACTGCACTCTAGCCTGGGCAACAGAGCAAGACTGAGTCTCAGAAAAAAAAAAAGAAGATGAAGTCTGTTTTACTTTGTCATATCTGTTGGGCTTGTGACAATCCATTAGGGCAGTTAAGTCCAGTAATATGGTTATCAACTACCTGCACTAATGCTAGAGTCCACTGACATGACCAACCAAAAGAATAATTTGAAGTACTTTATAAGTAATTGAAATATATGTCTTGGCAATAGAGTTACCTTTCTAATCAAGTTATATGTAAATGATAAAGTTAAAAGCCTTTTTGGGGAACATGTAAGCAGATCATGGGGAGAAAGAATTAAAGGAGAGAGGAATTCCAGAGTTTTAGAACTTGCTGTTAGTAATCCAGAAACAAGCATCACAACAGCACATATAAGAAGAGTTCACAAAGACATAAAGCAAAAAACTTGGTCATGGAGATTACTAAAAAGAAAGCAACCTGACTTATAAGTGCTTTGCTTTATATTATGCAAAGAATTAAAAAAAGCCAATAAAACAAACAGTGATATAATGGCCTCCTAAATTTATTGTAGGAACCACTATCCTAAGGCTTGCTTTGACTGACATAAGTCAACCTGCAGGCTCTTTCATTTTTCGTGAAATGTTAATATTATTTTAATTTAGTTTTAGAGACAGGGCTTTGCTCTGTCACCCAGGCTGGAGTGCAGTGGTGTGATCATAGCTCACTGCAGCCTCAAACTCCTGGGCTCAAGTGATCCTCCCACCTCAGCCTCTCCAATAATGGGGATTACAGGCACATGCCACCATGCTCGGCTAATTTTTTACTTTTTGTAGAGATGGGCTCACTATGTTGCTCAGGCTGGTCTCAATCTCCTGGGCTCATGTGATCCTCTCACCTTAGCCTCCTGAGTAACTAGGACTACGTGTGTGTGACACGTAGTCGGCTAATTAATTTTTTTTATTTTTTAGAGATAGGGTCTCACTATGTTACCCAGGCTGGCTGAAATGTTAATTTCAAAAGAGTATCCTAAATTAGCAGAGTAGGCTACCTTCTCAAGTTGCCATCAAGAACTGGGACTCAGCTGGCTTTTGTAAAGGTAACCTAGCAGTGTAGAGCTAAGACTGCCAGACGGATGTAGGAGAAAACAGTATTTTAGGGATGATCTGTGAGGAGCACCAGTTTCCTTTAGATTTTGCCTCTAAATCTATATAAACATTTATTAATCACCACCCATGGCATCATCTTGGACTACTAAGCGAAGTTTTAAATTTACATATATGTGTGTGTGTGTGTATTCTCTTTCCCATGGTTACTGACATAAAAAGCTCAATCTGAAAAGGCTCCCCTATTCAAGGAAATATAAAGAGATGTTCAGCAGTATCTGCTAGGAAAGCAGTGACCAGGAAAGGGAGCTATTTAACAGAAGTTGCCGACTTCTCCCTGTCTCTGCCTTACCTGTAATATACCCCAATATGTCCCTCTTCTATCTTGTGCACAGCTGAGAAGAGCGATGCACACAAGAAACTGGAAGCCACAGCCACAACTGCTCCCAACTGAGCCATCAGTGAGCCTTTATCCTACGGAAAAGACACGGGAAAATGTGTGTGGTCCAACGTGCAGAAGAAAAGGCCGCAACAGCGAGAGGACCTCACCAAGCTGAGCTCCCTGCGAGTGACTCATATTCAGTCTGGTGTCGTGTGAACACAAGGCTAGATCTACAACTCGCTTCCTCCTCGTTCTCAGTCAACGTTCCCCTTTCCTCAACTGTGAAATCAGGGCCCCCACCGCACTGAGGAAGCACTGGCTCCGGATATAGCCGTTGCTCAAGGGAGAACCCGTGCCAGCTGGGTAGGGATCAGAACACAGCCTTGTCTTCCTGTGAACACGAATGTGCTGTCACTGAATCTTTCATACTAGTAGTAGGGAAGAGAGGCAGCTGCAGTACTTTGGCCCAAATTACAGAGGATGCCAAATGACAGGCAGTTGTGGCTATGTAATTCTGGTCAGAGCCTCCCACTCCTAATTGCCTGCAGTTTCAAGGGAAACCATTATTTACTCCTTTCAGATGCTGGAGTGGCAGAGCCAGCAGGCGAGCCGAGTTTCAAGGTAGGATTCGCTGGCCTCGCATCCACCTTCTCAGTTATTCCTTTGGCCCTAAACAGGACAGGGCTCTGAACAAGCCTGAAGCCACACTCCCCCCGACATACTTTGGCACTTTGCACCTGACAGATCCCCAAGCCCGTGGTCAGAGAGAAAGGCAATGTCCCAAACTGCGAGCTTCTTGGCTCCTGGGTCCAACCGCGTTCAGACACCAGGACGCGGAGGAGTTGAATCCTGAACACTGAATGATCTGGAACTACGGCGACTGCAAAGTTTAGCTGTGCGTGCGTGGGCCCGTGAACGCAGGGCGTGGATTCTGCCTCCCAGGTCTAACTTAACCCGGGCGCGGACATCTGCGAGGCGCTTATTTTACCGTGGCGGCCTCCAGCTACCGATCTGCAGTTGCGTCCTTTCCTGCCAGTGCCCTTCCCTCCCCGAAGTCACCCGCGCCCCTTCCCCGCCCCGTTCCAAGAGAGGGTCAAGCGCCCTGGGCTGGGGCTGCGGCTCCAATAGCCTCCGCTCCGTCCCCCTGCGGCTCTCAAGGAGGGGACGCGACAGAAAAGGGTTTCTGTGTCTCTCCAGGAGCGGGCCGGCGGAGGGAGAGAAGCTGCTGGGACTGAGGCTCCCGAGGGTTACGGGTCAGCCCCGACCCGGAGCTGCAGCTAGGCCCAGCGCGCGCACGAAGGGGCGGGGGCCGCGTACCAGGCTGTCCCTGCAGGCGCTCCGTACTCGTCCGAGCCCACGAGCAAGAAAACCGTCACACCCCTCAGCACGCGACTTCCTTCTGGGCCGTCGCTTCGGTGACGCCATCAGTTCACGCGAGAAGACCACACCCCCGCCCCGCGCTCGCTCTGCGCCCCGCCCCTCGCGCTTCCAGCGGTCAATGGCCGCAGCTGGCCGCCAGGGATCGCCCGCGACTTGGTCCTTGCGGTCCTGGACCTCTGTCTCGGGTATCCGGCCTGGGGCTGGGGATGAGGGCGGTGTAGGTGGGAGCGCCCCGAGAGGGAGCGGCAGGACGCGCGTGACCCGGAGTACTGAGACCCAGGGCGTCCTTTTCCAAGGCGTTGGCTTTGGGGATTGCTCCTGATTTCCCTCTGCATTAGGCCGAACCTGGTTCGTTTTGTTTTTTTTTAGAGACAGGGTCTCGCTCTTTTGCCCAGGCTGGAGTGCAGTGGCACGATCATAGCTCACTACAGCCTCGAACTACTGGGCTCAAGCGATCCTCCCATCTCAGCCTCTTGAGTAGCTGGGACAACTGGTGCGCGCCAGGACACTTGATAATTTTATTTTTAGTAAAGACAAGGTCTCGGTATGTCTGGTCTCAAACTCTAGCTTCAAGCAGTCCTCCTGCCTCGGCCTCCCAAACTGCTGAGATTACAGGCGTGAGCCACCATGCGCTACCTTTTTTTTTTTTCCGCCTTGATAAACTACTAGCGAGTTGTAACTGTTTGTTTTCCTAGAGCACAGCTGAAATGAAACAATCTTTTCAGTGTACAGATTAGCATCATTACCTCACTAATCAAAAATGCCTACCTTGAGTTCTTTATATTTTTCTGGGAGCTTTGGCCATTGCGACCCTGCAACACCACAAAGTATATTAACAAGGAATTATTCTAATTTTAGTGAACGGAATCTAAGAAGTTCAGCGAGGTTCAAGGGTAAAAGCCAAGGAAAGCTTCCTTTGTGTTTGCTTAATATCTTGAGTTCACTGCTTTTTTAACTCCTGCCACAGTGCACAGGGGCTTGTGCACTTCGTCTTGCAGATAAACTGTGTGTTCCCGGGAGAGCAGAGACTGACTTTCCTTCCACACCCCCGGGGCTTAGGTGCCCAGTAAATACAGACTGAAGGCAACGTGGGACCAGGCCTGGAATCCAGACTTTGTGTCTCCTAGGCTGAGGGCCTCACGTTTTCCTCAACCTGCCCTACTCACCAGCATCACATTGGGGCATTTCTAATTCAGCCACTAAAGTTATTAGTATTTTGTTTGCAGAAGAGAAAGAGTCCACTTAATTATAGCCTTCAGTAAAAGAAAAACTTTTACACCGGGAAGATGGCAAGCCGGTGGTGTTAGACAGATTTAAGACTCAGGAAAAGGGAAGTGTGGTTTTTCCAGGCATGCCTGCTTGGGATTGGCCCGTTTACCTTTCCTGGGTTTGCTCTGGGTGTTGGGATGTTTCAGCATTACATAGTGAAGCCCATACGAGGGTTACATGGTGCTGTCTGGGAGCTCTGTGCCCATCTCCATAAATGAAGACTTTCCTCTCCCTACTCTGTTCCTGCATCCCTCACTCCAAACAGACACAGCTGGCCAATCTCTTGATCAATCCTATCAGAACTTGAGTTTTTTCTCACCATGTTCAGTGATATAACTCAGCTGGGCATACTTAATACATGTTTGATAGTTGAGTAAGAAAAATGGAAATATTAGGGTTCATTAACCCATGAAATGGGGGCTAGCCTGCAGCATCAAGTATTTGAATTACTTGTAATTTAAGAATTTCCTTTAACCAACCTCTGGCAACCCCTGGCTCCCCTCCCCTTCCCATAAATATGTACTATTATTATGTGTCAATTAAAAATAATAAAAATTTCCTCATATTAAACTTTGGAGTGAATTGTGGGTAGAAGTTTTGGGATTTTGTTCTTAGGAGTCATTTTACCAGGCCTGAGTTATTTAGTTGTGGACCTGCCTAAAGGTGGCGGGGTAGACTTCATGATGTACGAGTACATGATGATCTAGTACTTCTGAAAATCTCTTTCTTAAGAGACCTGTGATTTTTATGTTACCCACCAGATGGATTTGTCATGATTTGTTTAACAAAAATGTTTACAATTTCTTTCCCTCCCCCTCTCCCTCCCTCCCTCCCTCCCTCCCTCCCTCCCTCCCTCCCTCCCTTCCTTCCTTCCTTCCTTCCTTCCTTCCTTCCTTCCTTCCTTCCTTCTTTGTCTCGCTCTGTCACCCAGGCTGGAGTGCAATGGCACGATCTCAGCTCTGCAACCTTTGCCTCCCGGGTTCAAGCGATTCTCCTGCCTCAGCCTGCCGAGTAGCTGGGACCGCAGACGCATGCCACCATGACTGGCTAATTTTTGTATTTTTAGTAGAGATGGGGTTTCACCATGTTGGTCAGGCTGGTCTTGAACTCCTGACATCAAGTGACCCACATGCCTTGGGCTCCCAAAGTGCTGGGATTACAGGCGTGAACCACCGCGCCTGGCTAAAATTTTATTTTTTTAAAAATCTTGCAGTATAGTGATTTAGCTCAGATACTCCACAGTCAGCCTGCCTTGTTTAAATCCTGGAGCCTGCCTCTTATTAGTTCTGTAACATTGGAAAAATTATCTGTGCCTTAGTTTCTTCATCTGTAAAATTAAAGTAACAACAGGCCGGGCGCGGTGGCTCAAGCCTGTAATCCCAGCACTTTGGGAGGCTGAGACGGGCGGATCACGAGGTCAGGAGATCGAGACCATCCTGGCTAACACGGTGAAACCCCGTCTCTACTAAAAAATACAAAAAACTAGCCGGGCGACGTGGCGGCGCCTGTAGTCCCAGCTACTCGGGAGGCTGAGACAGGAGAATGGCGTGAACCCGGGAGGCGGAGCTTGCAGTGAGCTGAGATCCGGCCATAGCACTCCAGCCTGGGTGACAGAGCGAGACTCCGTCTCAAAAAAAAAAAAAAAAAAAAAAAAAAAAAAAAAAAAAAGTAACAACAGTATGAAACTTATAGGACTGTTGTGAAAAGCATACACAACATTTGGTACATTTTAAGTGTTCACCAAGTATTAGCTGTTGCTGTTTTAAATAGCAAATTCCCTTAATGTGTTCTTGCATGTTTGTGGCTTATTATTGCAGATTATTAATGTGACACAGGGCGAGAGAATGATAAACTTTAAGTTGTATGGTATTAAATAATAACCAAATGAAGGCTTATCAGAAGAAGAGAGAAAGGCTTCTGAAATTATACCTCAATGGATATTTACAATACAGATTTCATAAAGCTTTATTGAATACGGTCTATGTATCAGCCCCAGTACCTTACTTTTTCTTATTTTATGTAATCTTTAGGTCAGCCCTTTGAGTTCAACTCCATTTTAGAGGAGAAAGGTGAAGCTTAGAGAAATTAAGAGATTGTCTAAGATCACGAAGATGATAAATTGCAAAGGCAGAGTTCAAATGATCCCAAGTCTACTTCTTTTTTATACTGAATGAGTTAGAAAATGATTCAATTTCACACACACACACACACACACACACACACACCACATTTATTTCACATGGAACCTTTCAGGAATGTAGATCAGTGGTCAGAAATTGTGAGACTTTTCTAATTAAATTGGGCCAGTTCATTTTGCAGTTGTAGGTTGAAGCAGGTTAAAAAATACTCTCACCTAGCAATCCATAGTTTTCTATTTCTATTGCTGTTTGTTGGGTCCTCTTATCAAGAAAATTGTTAGTGAGAATGTCATTCCAAAGAGAGAAGAGACCCCTTCTTTCACAATTAGGGATTTTTAAGTCAATTTCACAATTAGACTTTTTAAGTCAATAACCAGGTTAACTCCAAAGGATTCAGGCAACTCTTAAAATCTTTTGCTTCAGTTCAGTTCAGTATCACAAGAGTGGAAGTTGCTGGAAAAAGTTTCTGTTTGATTTAAAGTTTATCTTTTTTACTTTAGGCTCTAAAACACGGAATAGAAATAATCTTTTAGAATGTTTGATTCCAGTAAGATTTTGGTGAGCTTATGGGAAGAGGAATGAACTGTATCTTACTTATTAAGGGGGCTCAGAAATTTTTCCTCTTTTCTTTTTTTTCAATTGCAAAAACCCAGGATTGGTGCCTTCTGAGAACAAAAGCATATTTGCCTGGGGCCAATGATGTTTCTTCAAGGCAATTGGGTAAAGGGATCAAAGAGCCATCAGGAAAAAAATTGAGTTCAAAGTCAGCTAAAGGTCATTTTGTGATTACATGTTTTTACAGCTTTATTGAGATATAATCCACATATAATAAACTGTTCATAAAGTCTACAATTTAGTTTTGACTTGCAAACACCTGTGAAGCCATTACCACAATCAGTATGATGAACACATGCATCATGGCTCCAAATTTCCTCATGCCTCTTTGTAATTTCTCCCTCTTACACCCCTTTGGGACACCCCCTTTTCGATTCTCAAAAGACCACTGATCTGCTTTTGCCACTCTAGTGTGCATTTTGTAGAGTTTTATATGCATGGAATTGTACAGTATGTACCCTTTTTAGGGGGGGAGGGTCTGGCTTTTTTGGAAACACAGAATAATTATTTTGAGATTCATCCATGTTGTTGAGTTTATCAAGAGTTCATTCCTTTTTATTGCTGTGTAGTGTTTCGTTGTATAGCTATACAACAATTTGTTTATCCACTCACCTGTTGATAGACAGATAGGTTATTGCCTATGATTTTAATCCAACCCAATTATTTTACTTGTAGAGAAGTCTAAGGAGAAGAAGTCTCCAGAAGGGGGGCTTGGCTAAGGTTCCTACTGCATTTGGAGGATGATGAGAAGAGTAGCCTGTGACCCTGAGATTGTGTTCCAACAAGCCTGGCAGTTGCATTTTGGCTTGGCCTGATGTGCCTGGGATGACCTTTCCTTTGACATCTCTAACCCTCCAACTCTGAATTTATAGTAACATTAGGAATTTTTTTTTAAAGATTGTATGAAATTTTATCTACATATACTTATCTACACATCTCTCCATGTCATTGATAGACTTCTTTTTTGCTATACATAAAAGAAACCTTGTATACAGCGGTGTGAGTCTCAGAGGATAAGGTAACCCATGTTTATTCTAGGCCAATCTTTTTTCACCTGGTTTCTTAATCTCATCCCTCCTCTCTCCTCAGGGACCTAGAGCCTTTAATTATCTCCTCTTTCTACCAGTTCTTTAGCCACAGCCTATAATCTTGTGCAATTTCTCCACGCCCTTCCCTCTAAGCCTCTCCGTTGATCCTATGTAAGCCTCTAGTTCTTACCTGATTTGTCTCCTTCTCTTTGAGCAAAGTTTCTTGAAAAAGTAGTCTACACTTGATGTCATTACTTCCTCACTTTCCATTCCCTTGTTCTTAACCCTTCAGTCGCTTTCTCTGATGCACGTGGTGCTGTTGATTGGTTCCCTGAATTCTTAGACTCTTCCTCTCTTGGCCTCTGTGAATGATTCCCTCCCTCCTGGGTTTCTGTCTACTTGTCTGAGTGTTCCTATTTTTAATCTCTGCTTGAACTCATCTTCAACTATTCCTCAGAACTCTGTCCTTGACCTACTGTTCTTCTTTCTTTTCTTTTTTTTTTTTTTTGTGACGGTTTTGCTCTTGTCACCCAAGCTGGAGTACAAGGGGGCAATCTCAGCTCACTGCAACCTCTGCCTCCTGGGTTCAAGTGATTCTCCTGCCTCAGTCTCCTGAGTAGCTGGAATTACAGGTGTCAACCACCATGCCCGGCTAATTTTTGTATTTTTAGTAGAGATGAGATTTTGCCTTGTTGGCCAGGCTGGTCTTGAACGCCTGACCTCAAGTGATCCACCCACCTCGACCTCTCAAAGTGCTGGGATTACAGGGGTGAGCCACTGTGCCCGGCCCCTACTGCTCTTCTTTTCTCTATCTTCTCTTTCTGGAAGGCCTCTTGTGTTCTCCGTATTCTAATTATGTGGTCACTGGTGATGCTCCTAAATGCATATTGATAACCACAAGCTACATACTAGAATACCATTTTTTTGGATTTTGGACAGGGAGAAACGGATCATCTCTAAAACGGAACTCATAGTTCCCTTCAAATATCTTCCTCCCACTAAAGACGCCACCATTCACTCAACCATCCAGGCTAGACACTCAGCCACTGTCTTTAATCTGTCCCATCCATCGTAATTATTCCTTGACCCTGTACTTTCCTCTCCAGGCAGTTCAGGGCTTTATCACCTGGATTATTGTAATAATCTAATGTTAGCCATCTCCTCACCCCCACCTTCCATTTGCCCTTAAATCAGTGTGTTGTCTACAGTGTACCCCATGTGTTCTTTGATGGATACCTTTTCTGCTTAAAAACACCATAATAGGTTTCCTATAGAAAAAAGTTCAAATCCTCTTAACTTTTCATATAAGATTTTTAATGATGTGATCCCCTACCTATACCTGCAGCTTTTATGATCTTATTCTGCAGTCTTTTTTAAATTTTGCTAGACCAGCTCTTATTCATCTATCTTTCTTTCTTTTTTCTTTTTCTTTTTCTTTTTTTTTTCCCTCTGTCGCCCAGACCAGGCTGGAATGTAGTGGTGCAATCTCGGCTCACTGCAACCTCCACCTCCTGGGTTCACGCGATTTTCCTGCCTCAGCACCCCGGGTAGCTGGGATTACAGGCGTGTGCCACCATGCCTGCCTAATTTTTGTATTTTTAGTAGAGACGGGGTTTACACCATGTTGGCCAGTCTGGTCTCGAGCTCTTGACCTCAAGTGATCCAGCCACCTAGGTCTCCCAAAGTGCTGGGATTACAGACATGAGCCACCATGTCCGGCCTTATTCATCTTTGAAGACCCTTCTAAGTGTATCTTATCTGTGTCCACAATATCCTGTGCATTCTTGTCATACAGCACTGATTATAATACACTGAAACATTCTAGTTTTTGTCTGTGCTTCTTACAAGACTGTAAGATCTGCGAGGGCAGGAGCTTTGTCTATTCATTTTTGTACCCGTCCCACCCCCGAAGGTCTAACATAATTCCTGGCATACAATAAGCACTCAATAAGTGTTTGTCAACAAAAATAATAAACATCCCATGACCTTTTAGAATGTAAAAGCGCTGTCAGTTACACCAGCTCATTGAATGCTCGTAATAGTCCATGAAGGTAATAGCACCACAACTCCACTTCACAGATAAGGACACACAGGAGAGAGGGCTTCAACGATTCCTCAAGGTCACAGGCAGATCAACTGATTGTAAATCCAGTATTTTTTTCCCTTACATTTCTGATTTTGGAAAATGTCAGTGTGTTAGGACAGAGATTTAGTTTGACTCTGTAAATATTTATTGAAACAACTATTATCTATGAGCCACAATCCTAAGTGTGAAAGCAATGAAGGAGAGTTGAGAAGACCACTTATGCCTGGTAAGGTTCTAGATACAGTCTCCCTCCCTCCCTTCCTCCCTCCCTTCCTCCCTCCCTTCCTTCTTTCCTTCCTCCCTCTCTCTTGCTCCCTCCCTCGCTTTCTTCATTCCCCCTCTCTCTTTTATTTTATTTACTTAGTTGAGATCCAGGGACTCTGTCACTCAGGCTGGAGTGCAGTGACACAATCGTAGCTCACTGCAGCCTTGAACTCCTCGGCTCAAGTGATCATCCTGTCTCGGCCTCCTGAGTAGCTAGGATTACAGATGCACGCCACCATGCCCGGCTGTATTTCTGTAGAGATGAGGTCTCACTGTGTTATCCAGGACAGGTCTCAAACTCCTGGCCTTGAGCAATCCTCCTGCCTTGGCCTTCCAAAGTGCGGAGATCATAGGTGTGAGCCACCGTGCCTGGCCCTTCCTTCTTTTCTTTCATTCTTTCTTTTTCTCTTTCTCTTTCTCTCTTTTTTCCACGCTGTGGAGTAGAGGGGCTGGCTTGTGCATTGTAGGACATTTAACAGATTCTCTGGCCTCTATCCCTAGATGCTGGTAGCAACACCCCCACCTCATTGTGACAACCAAATATGTCTTCAGGCATTGCCAAATGTCCCCAGTCGTGTGTGCGTGAGACAAATTTGCCCCTAGCTGAGAACCACTGTGGTGTGGATAGACTTAAAAAGGAGGGGATTAAGAATAAGAGGGCAGGCCGGGCGCAGTGGCTCACGCCTGTAATCCCAGCACTTTGGGAGGCTGAGGCGGGCGGATCACAAGGTCAGGAGATCGAGACCATCCTGGCTAACACGGTGAAACCCCGTCTCTACTAAAAATACAAAAAAATTAGCCGGGCACGGTGGCGGGCACCTGTAGTCCCAGCTACTCGGGAGGCTGAGGCAGGAGAATGGCGTGAACCTGGGAGGCGGAGGTTGCAGTGAGCCAAGATTGCACCACTGCACTCCAGCCTGGGCGACAGAGCGAGACTCCGTCTCAAAAAAAAAAAAAAAAAAAAAAAAAAAAAGAATAAAAGAATAAGAGGGCAAGCTTTGCTTCCCAAAGTGTGGCAGGTGTTACATGGATGCAGTTCTGTATGGGCTAAGAGTCAGGGGAGTAGGGGAGGGAGAGAAGGAGATGGTAGGAGTATGTCTGCATGGAAGCAGAGGCCAAAAGGAGTTCTGGAAGAAGAAAGAAGATGGGTGAGTGGTGTTGAAGGGTGGGGTCCTAGAGAACCCATGAGAATAGGAACGTTGGCTTTGTAATGGGAGAGGAAGAAGTGTGTGTGTGTTTGTGTGTGTGTGTGTGTGTGATCGACATCTCAGCTCATCCTACCCAACCAAATTCTAAAGAGGAGAGTCAGTTGTTCTTTGGAAGACCAGACCTGGGGAGAAGCCAGGCTATAAATCCTGGAGGGGAGGACTTTACTGCCACTTAGAAATCAGGCCTGAAACACCCATAATGTTTGTCAGTCCACATTTTAGTGTTCTTAAGTAAGTGTGCAGGGTGTGGGGGATGAAATATGGCAGGTATTTAATTTAAAAAGCCTGCACAGATTTAATGTCTTGATAAAATGTATTAAATCTTTTAAGGTTTTAATGAATCTAGTATGTGTTTCATAAATCAAGAACTCTGCTAAGCCGTCTTCTGGTTTAATAAGAGTAAACTAGGAAATTGCTCTGAGCAGAAGCAAAATACATTTATATCACACTGAAAAGTAATAGATTTTTAAGCTGAGGGGGTCTTTCTGGCCTTTTTATGCTGTTTGCTTATTATGTTGCTCCAATTCCTTCAAATATTAAACCACAGGCAAACATGTGCTTAACCATATCAAGATGTCAACTAGCACAAAGGTAAATATTATTTGTAAGAGAGCAGAAAACAAAGCCAGTATTTCCTTACCCTTAGACCTAGGACCACGTTGATTTCTGCACTGACACCTGGCTTTGTGTATCTAGGCGTAAGGTGGTTGGTTAAAAATCATTATTAACTATTATTAAATCACCTTTCCCAAGTTCTCTCATTCCTCCATCCTCACCCCCTTAGCACATCTGCCAGATTGAAGCCGTGAGTGTATAAAATACTTCTTGAATTTTACAGCTGGCTGTGGAATGGCCTTGTTAAACTTGCTGGCCAGACTGTCCAAAGCAAGTGTTCAGAGATCCTTCTGTCATCTTAAACCCAAGGGCCGAAATGTTCGCTTTCATTCTTTTTCCTTCCTTCCAGCCCCATTGCTCAAACTTGAGTGGGAATGGGAAAGGGGCTTTTGGGGGTGTGGGTGTAACAGATGGGTATCTCTGAGCAGGCTGGGGCTTGCAGCCTCACTACCCAGCTTCCTTGGTGGATGGGCAAGATTCTGGGGTGAGATGGTGGTTCAGAGAGTTGGGGGGAGGTGGTGTTGGAGGAATGAAGGGGGGTGGGGCTTGAACATTCCAGTGTACAAAAGCTGGCAGGGCTTGTGAGCTCTGCAGGGGAGGGAGCGGGCCCGTAAAGCTCAGTGTGGAGAAGCCTGTCCAACCTCATTAGCTGTCATGGGCAACAATACTGATCTGGCAATAGAGGCGATTCCAAACCTGTTGGTCATTAATCACCCGCCTGACAGTTGCGAATGGAAGTGGAAAAACCTCATCCCCCCTCCACCCTTCCCCTCCTCCTGGGCCCAGCTCTGGAGTTTAGAGTTACCTCTTAGTGTATCTGTGGTTCGCGGCTGTGTGCTGGGTCCTTCCCCCTTGGCTTTTTTAGGGGGTTGTTTTCAGCACGGAGAGGCTACAGGTTGGCCAGAGACTGGCAGACAGTGATTCCGGGCACAGAGACTGGGGAGCAAGAAAATGAAAGGTAGTGGCCTCCGGAGTTGGGACCTCGGCTGTGACCCCTCTGGGATCTAGGGCTGGGACTTGGCAAGCTCATGGAGTCAGGGAAGGCTGTCATGAGCACCCAGGCCTCATCTTTCCACACCCGCCCCCTCGTTCCCTGGCACACCCTTCTCTCCCTCCTTCAGCCACTAGGTGCCAACATATTTTCCTTTATGTTCCTTTTCCCTGCCCTTCCCACCCTCCCTTCCCTTCCCTTCCCACCCTCCCTTCCCTTCCCTTCCCACCATTTCCAAATAAGCAGATCCTGCTCGCAGGAAAAGTTTTCATCTCAGTTTTTTCCGTCTCACTCTGAATTTAAGCCTCGTTTCCTTTCTCAGAGGAGCTCGGCTTTTCAGCCCCATCTCTAGCTGTGGCAGAGGGGAAGAGTGATGTTTGGTAATAGTGATATTGATGCTTCATGTGTGAGAGTGCAGTCAGGGCAGTGGGAAGAGAGGCCTGGTCTGCACAGGTGCCTCTGAAATCAATCAACAGGAAGTGCTGCTTAGTTTCTTGGTCTGTCTCTAAGTTTTCTACATAAAGGAGGGAGGAGAGGAGAGATGGAGCAGAGGACATCTACAGACCAGACTAGGATGAGGACTTCTGTCACTCAAGTTTCTTTTTTTTTGAGACTGAGTCTTGCTCTGTCACCCAGGCTGGAGTGCAGTAGCGCGACCTTGGCTTACTGCCTCCGGGGTTCAAGTGATTCTCCTGCCTTAGCCTCCGGAGTAGTTGGGACTACAGGCACCCACCACCACACCCAGCTAATTTTGTCACTCAAGTTTCTTGCATGCTCTTCAGTGCATGTGAGCCAAGTTACATTTAAGAGAGAAGATTCAACTTCTGCTCAGTTTCCTAGGATGTAGAGGGAGCAGGAGTGTAAGGAATTAGCCAGGAATTCCTGAAAGAGTAACGTTGAGATAATTTACACACTTCTTAGCTCTTCTGCTGGGCAGGCATGAGCAAGTAACCTGAGTGCTAACAACCAAGGAAGGAGAGAAATTGCAACAAAAATTGTCAAGTGGTCTACACGAGTCCTCTAGTTTTTCCAAATGTTTCTGCATTCCGTGGGTGCAGATGACCCCTGGCCTTGGCCACATTTGTTGGTGCCTTCTGCTCTCTCCATAGCTTCTCTGACCTCTTGCTACTCATTATAGCATTAGGCAGAGGATGGACACATCTGTCCACAGTTCATCCGTCCAAGCTACCCTGACAAAGACAAATTCCTATGACAAACTCATAGGAACAAAATGGAAAGGAGGGATAGTCACAACTACAGCATTTTAGGCCGGCTTCCCAATTTCTCATATACCCCTTTATCTTTTTGTTTTTTTGAGACAGAGTCTTGCTTTGCCACCCAGGCTGGAGTGCAGTGGCACAATCTCAGCTCACTACAATCTTCGCCTCCCAGGTTCAAGTGATTCTTGTCCCTCAGCCTCCTGAGTAGCTGGGACTATAGCTGTGGGCCCCCATGCCCCGCTAATTTTTGTATTTTTTAGTAGAGATGGGGTTTTGGTATGTTAGCCATATTGGTCTCGAACTCCTGGCCTCAAGTGATCCGCCCGCCTGGGCCTTCCAAAGTGCTGGGATTACAGGCATGAGCCACCATGCCTGGCCTCCTTATGTTTTCTCTAATGCAATGATCTTAATTCCAGCTACACATTAGAATCACTTGGCGATGCCTGGGCTACATTCCCTGATAATCTGATAACATTAGTCTGGGGTAAGGTCCCCAAAAGGAGATTTTTTTTTTGAGTTGGGGTCTCATTCTGTCGCTGAGGCTGGAGTACAGTGGTCTCATTATAGCTCACTGCAGCCTCAAATTCTTGGGCTCAAACAGTCCTCCCACCTCAGCCTCTCGAGTAGCCGGGACTACAGACATGCACCACCACACTTGGCTAATTTGTAATTTTTTTGTAGAGATAGGGTCTTGCTTTGTTGCCCAGGCTGCTCTTGAACTCTTGGGCTCAAGTGACTCCCTCTGCCTCCCAAAGTGCTGGGATTGCAGTCATGAGGCATTGTGCCCGGCCAGGGAATTTTTGTTTTTGAGACAGGGTCTTGCTTTATTACCCAGGCTAGAATGCAGTGGCACAGTCACAGCTCACTGCAGCCTCTACCTCCCAGGCTCAATTGATCCCACCACCTTAGCCTCCTGAGTAGCTGGGACTACAGGCACGTACCACCATGCCCAGCTAATTTTTGTATTTTTAGTAGAGGTAGGATTTTGCCATGTTGCCCAGGCTGGTCTTGAATTCCTGGGCTCAAGTGATCCACCGCTTCAGCTTCTCAAAGTACAGGGATTACAGGGTTAAGCCACTGTGCCCAGTCAGAGATATTTGGGAAAAGCTCTTCAGGTGATACAAGCCTCAGCTTGGGTTGAGAAGACTGGTGTCATATTTGTAAACTCATCATGGCAGTTCACACCATGGTATCTTTGTTTTTGAGGTTTACCTCTCCTGGAAAGCCACCTTCCTTTTTTCTCTGCCTATTGACTAACCACTTGGTGCCACATGTACCAGGTGCCACTACTTGTGCTGTGCTTGGCACTATTTATTTATTGTTTATTTTTTGAGATGGAGTCTCGTTCTGTCACCCAGGTTGGATTGCGGTGGTGCAAGCTCAGCTCACTGCAACCTCTGTCTCCCAGGTTCAAGCGATTCTCCTGCCTCTGCCTCCTGAGTAGCTGGGACTACAGGCATGCACCACGCCTGGTTAAGTTTTTTGTATTTTTAGTAAAGATGGGGTTTCACCGTGTTGGCCAGACTGGTCTTGAACTCCTAACCTCAGGTGATCCACCCACCTCAGCCTCTCAAAGTGCAGGGATTATAGGCATGAGCCACTGTGCCCAGCCCTTGTCCCTGTTTAGAAGAGAGAAGCAAAAGATGTGGTTCTTTGCTGGGGAAATGACACACACACACACAGAACAGTTCTATGTAAAGGCTAAATGATCTGAAACAAAATATAGGAGCTACAGGGGCTCAGAGGAGGGCTGGAGTAATCAGGGAAAGTGGTGAGGAGGAAGGGGACTTGGGTGGATAGCATTTAGGTAAGTGTGCAGGAAAGGTGGGGGACTTAAGGCAGAGGGCCAGCGTGAGCAGATGAGTAGAGGCTGGAACAGCACGGCCTGTGCTGGGGACAAGGAGAGGGTTTGCTTGACTAGATGGGAGGCTCAGCTCAGGTCCTTTCTCCTCCTGCAGCCAGCACTCATCTGTCCAGGGTTCCTGCAGCATCACTGCAAGTTCCACTTAGTCCTGGACTGCTGTGTACTGCTCAGTCACTTTCATGTGTATGTCACTAGTTATCTCAATCAGATATAAAGCAACTGGAAGGCAGGGAGTATACTTTATATAAGTTGGGACTTATTCAACACAATGCAATGCAATTCAAGTCAATTCGATTTGATGCAATCCAATCCAATTCAATTCAACATGTTTTTATTGAGTACCAGCTATGCGCCTGTTCTAGGCTTTTGAAACTTAATTAAACAGACAAAGATACTGGGCTTCCTGAGCTTAGTTCTCACAGGAGCATACAGACAAAAAGATATACTATAAATAATATTAGATAAATTAGATATTATGGTAGAAGGTGATAAACACCAGGGAAGAAATGAGAAGAAGGCCAGGGTCCTGGGGCTAAGGAGTGAATGTGTCCGTGCATGTCTGTGTGTCATTAAATGGAAGTTATTAACTGGAAGGTATTAAGCAGAAGACATTATGAAAAGAAGGCACTATTAATAGAGGTATTAAATAGAAAGTCAGAGTATGTCTCATTGAGAAGGTGATAATTTACCAAAAACATAAAGGAAATGATGGGGCTGGCCAAGTGGATTTTTGGAAGAGAAGTTTCCAAACAGAGGACAGCTAGAGAATGGTCCTAAATAGGAGCATCCTAGTGTGTTTGAGGAACGGCAGGGAGGCCATGTGGTTGGAGCCAAAGCTGCTGAAGGAGACGGTGGGGTGGAAGGAGATTGGAGAGGGCCCAGGGAGCTAGGTCTTAGAAGCTGCCCTGTGGACTTTGGCCACTCCTCCAAATGAGATGGGAGCTCTCGCGGGTTTTCAAACCAACGAGCAACTTCTGTTTCTAAAAGATCTTTTGGCTGCAGTGTTGAGAATAGATGATGGGAGTTGGGAGGTGGAGAGTAGGACCAGGGTAGAAGAAGATCTGTCAAGAGACTGATTTTTACAGACACAGCTGAACCTATGCAACTCAGAGAAAGAAGACCTTCAGTGGATTCATGTTGGAAGGCCACACAGGACTATCATGTGCTCATTAAGAACTTCATTATAAGACACACATTATTTAGATTTTTGACCTGACTGAATAAGCCTGATCATCCAGCTTATTCACCAGGGCTGGCTTCAGGAGAGACATTTCCCCTGCTAATCACCACATAAAGATTTGTAATTGTCAATTAAAAATCTGATGGTTTAAAGATAGCGTTCAAAACGTTCCAAAGAGTTTTGAGCAACACAACATATTAGAATGAGTGTATAACCTTCCAAAGGGACATTTCAAATGGGACAATATTTATTTTGATATCTAAGTTCTGCTATGTTTACTTTAAAAATTTTAGTACTTTATAGTATCTCTTCTGTGTTCTCTAACTATTGAGTAGAGGGTTGGCATTCAGCACACAGTATACTTAAGAAGAGCCTGGGGAATGGAATTAAGCCTTGGGCATGTTGATATGTGTTTATTTGCAAGGCAGTATTAAAAATTCCATTTGAATTTCCAAATACAACTAATTTTGAGGGACCAAACTACTTTTTTTCCTTGAAAGAAGTAAGATATATTTAAAAGAGGTTCTTTCCCTTCCCCTCCTAAGAAGCAAAGGTACTACTTTTCTGTTAAGCTTCTTACTAGTCCACTTAAATGAATGAGCAGCCAGGGGGGTTATCAGTCTGTCCCCAAGTCAACAACATTACTGAGCAGCTTCTGTGGGTGTTAGTTATTGAGAGGGGATTTAAAAAATAGAGAGGCTAGGTGCAGTGGCTCATGCCTGTAATCTCAGCACTTTGGGAGGCCAAGGTGGGCAGATCACCTGAGGTCAGGAGTTTGAGACCAGCCTGGCCAACATAGTGAAACCCTGCCTCTACTAAAAATACAAAAATTAGCCCGGCATGGTGGTGCACACCTGTAAGCCCAGCTACTCAAGAGGCTGAGGCAGGAAAATCACTTGAACCTGGGAGGCGGAGGTTGCAGAGAGCCAAGATCACGCCACTGCACTCCAGCCTGGGTGACAGAGCGAGATGCTATCTCAAACAACAACAATAACAACAAAAAAACCAAAAAACAGCAACAAAAAACCACCTCCATTTTGCCCTCATGTTGCTCCCAATCTGGCAGGGAAAACAGACCATGAAACAAAACAACACTAGAAGGACACATACTGCTGGGGGATTAGAGAAAAGAAGATTCTTGGCCAGGTGTGGTGGCTCATGCCTGTCATCCCAGCACTTTGGGAGGCCAAGGCAGGAGGACTGCTTGAGGCCAGGAGTTTGAGATCAACCTGGGCAACACGGGAAAACCCAGTTTCTACAAAAATATCCAAAAAGTTAGCCAGGCGTGGTAGCACATGGCTGTAGTCTCAGCTACTTGGGAGGCTGAAGTGGGAGGATCTCTTGAGCCCAGGAGGTCGAGGCTGCAGTGAGTGGTGATTGCACCACTGCACTCCAGCCTGGGTGACAGAGCAAGACTCTGTCTCAAAAAAATAAATAAAACTAAAAAAGAAAAGGAGACTCCTTATTCCTCTGTGTGTCATATATATGTGTAGTTTTAAACCTTTTCAGTGTTTTATAATATCCATGATCTTATTTCATTTAGGCCCAGTGATAATTCTCTGAAATAAAGTCACAGAGTCACAGCTGCAAAGGACCTCAGAGATCATCCATTTTATCCAATCCCTTGATTCTATATGGAGGAAACCGAGGCACAGATATGGGAAGTGCTTTGTCATGGTCACACAGAAGCAGAGGAGCTGGAACGGGAACCGGGGGCCCTTGGTTCTATCCACATTCTTTCCTACACTTTCAGAATGGGGAGGGCGATTGGATTGAGGACACAGGAGCATTTAATGAAGCCGAGGGGAGCCCAGGTGGGGACAAGGTGATGGTTCAGGCCGAGGATTTGGGAGGTGGGATCACTGCAGGGACATCCGGAGGCCCAGAGTCACAAGGGGAAACATTAGCTTTTAATTATCATTTTCTGAGGCTGCCCCTCCCACAGTTAGGGTGTCTGGAGCGGGGGTATCAAGCGGGCAAGGAATGCCTGCTGGAATGAAGGCGGCCAGCGGTCATTACAGGGGGCCTCAGTCATGAACGGAATTCCTCAGCGTGGGGTGCTGATGTTCCAACCACTGGCTGGGAACAAAGACCTGCACGTGGGACACCCCAGGAGCAAGGTGCTTGCCCCTTCCTGTGACCCGAGCCCTCCAGCGCATGGGTGGCGAAGCATTGCAGAGCCACCCAGGACCTTTCAGCTGCGGCCAGGCCCAGGCCCAAGTGCTCAGGCCCAATAATGTCCTGCTGTCCTGCCACACCCCATGCCCCAAGGTGTCCCAGCCCTGTTTCAGGGGCCATGCAGGGAAGTGAGGCAGGGAAGGCATGGGGAACCCTGGTCTCCTGGGAGGAAAGGAGACCCAGTAGCATTTATTATTTTAGTTTAGTTTTTTAGAGATAGGACCTCTAAATCCAACTAATTAGCAAACTCATACACAATTTTTTTTTTTTTTTTTTTTTTTTTGAGATGGAGTCTTGCTCGGTCACCCAGGCTGGAGTGCAGTGGCGCAATCTCGGCTCACTGCAACCTCTGCCTCCTGCGTTTAAGCGATTCTTCTGCCTCACCCTCCCGAGTAGCTGGGATTACAGGTGCTTGCCACCACGCCAGGCTAATTTTTTGTATTTTTAGTAGAGACAAGGTTTCACCATGTTGGCCAGGCTGGTGTTGAACTCCTGACCTTCGGCGATTCTCCTGCCTCGCCCTCCCAAAGTGCTGGGATTATAGGCGTGAGCCACCGCGCCTGGGCTCTATGCAATATATATATATATTTTTAAACAGAGTTTTGCTCTTGTTGCCCAGGCTGGAATGCAATGGTGTGATCTCGGTTCACCGCAAACTCCACCTCCTGAGTTCAAGCAATTCTCTTGCCTCAACCTCCCGAGTAGCTGGGATTATAGGCATGCGCCACCACATCCAGCTGTTTTTTGTATTTTTAGTAGAGATGGGGTTTCTGAGGTGATCTTCCCGTCTCAGCCTCCCAAAGTGTTGGGATTACAGGCGTGAGCCACCGCACCCAGCCACAATGATTTTTTAAAAAAATCATAATATATATTTAAAATAGAGAAAAAGTAGAAATAGCCTAAGAGTATCATGCAGTCATCAAAATGCTGAGGCTGTATGGAAAAAAAAGCTTAAAACATAATGGTTAGCAAAAAAAGCAGAATATTATATATACAGTGTTATATACATATATATGTATACACACACACATATGCCATGGTCATATATATATTTATAAATATAAATATATATGCATATAAAAATATAAATATATATTAAAATATAAGTATATAATATATAAATATAAATATATATATAAAAAAACATACTCTATTTTTTTTTTGAGTCAGGGTCTCACTCTGTCTCCCAGGCTGGAGTGCAATGGTACAGTCACGGCTCACTGCGGCCTCAACCTCCTGGGCTCAAGCAGTCATCCAACCTCAGGCTCCGGAGTAGCTGGGACTTCAGGCATGCGTCACTGCACCTGGCAATTTTTTTTTGTTTTAATAGCGATTGGGTCTTGGGATGTTGTCTACACTGGCCTTGATCTCCTGGCCTCAAGCAATCCTTCTGCCTCAGGCCTCCCAAAGCACTGGGATTACAGGCATGAACCATCACACCTGGCTGTGTTTCTTGTAGTAGCAAAGTGGACACATGTTGGGACTACTAGACACCAGGTCAGGCCTGGCTTTTGTGTGTGGCTTCTTGACCATGGCATTTACAGCAGCACTCCTCACACTTGAACTTTACTTAGGGGATTTTGTCAAAATGCAGATTTAGAGTCATGGATCGGGATGAGGCCTGTGAGTCTACATTCCATTTTAACAAGTTTCATTTTTTGGCTGGGCGCTGTGGCTCAAGCCTGTAATCCCAGAACTTTGGGAGGCTGAGGTGGGCAGATCACTTGAAGCCAGGAGTTTGAGACCAGCTTGGTCAACGTGGTGAAATCCCGTCTCTATGAGAAATACAAAAATCAGCTGGGTGAGGTGGTGCACGCCTATAGTCCCAACTACTTGGGAGGCTGAGGCACAAGAATCGCTTGAACCCATTAAGTGGAGGCTGCAATGAGCCTGGGCCACTGCACTCTAGCCTGGGTGATATAGCAGACTCTGTCTCAAAAAAAAGTTTTATTTTTTGATTGACACCTAATAATTGTACATATTTGTGATGTACAATTGATGTACCATGTGATATTTTGATAACTGCATACAATGTGTCATGATCAAATCAGGGTAATCTGCATATCCATCACCTCAAACATTTATCATGTCTTTGTGTTGGGAACATTCCAAATCCTGTCTTGTAGCTATTTGAAAATATACAATACATTCTTGTTAATGGTCATCACCCTACAGTGCTATAGAACACTAGGATTTATTCCTGCTCTCTCCTATGTAGCTGTAACTTTGTGTCTGTTAGCCAACCTCTCCCTCCCCAATCCCTGCCCTCCCCACGCCTCTAGCGACCACAGTTCTACTGAGTGCATTTCTAAAGGGCTTCCAGGCTGAGCACGGTGGCTCATGCCTGTAATCCGAGCACTTTGGGAGGCTAAGGCCGGTGGATCACCTGAGGTCAGGAGTTCCAGACTAGCATCGGCAACATGGTGAAACCCTGTCTGTACTAAAATACAAAAAAAATTAGCCGGGGGTGGTGGTGCATGTCTGTAATCCCAGCTACTTGAGAGGCTAGGCAGGATAATTACTTGAACCCAGGAGGCAGAGGTTGCAGTGAGCTGAGATTGTGCCATTGCACTCCAGCCTTGGCGACAAGAGCAAAACTCTGTCTCAAAACAGAATAAAATAACATAAAGGGCTTCCAGGTAATGGTGACACTACTGGTTTGAAAGCCATACTTAGAGGAATGAGCCTTTCAAAGGAGTCCGTGGGAATGAATTCATCCCAAACCTCACCTGAATAAAGGTCTCAGTGCTTTCCACTGAGGGTTCCAGTTTTCGGACCCCTTTGCATGCTCCCCACCTTTTCTGGATGCTTGGGTCCCCGCTGACCCCTCCAAGCACTTGTGGCCCTCACTGTCTGCTCTGCTCGCTTGGTCCCTCAGCATCCCACGTCTCTGCTGCTTTGAGTGCCTTTGTTATGAACACTTCCTGCACAAGGTGGCCGGCTACCTGTGCCTCACTTGCTTCTCTTCTGGTAAGGTCCAGCCACGACACTGTGGGGACAGCCAGGATCCCACGAACACTGATTCCTTGACTCCATCTGCCCTTGTGCAGCCAACAGCTCCTTTCCTGGGCCCTGTCACCTTGCTCAGTTGGCCCAGAGAGCCCCTGCTGGGCCAGTCTCTCTGTCCCTATTGCCTGGGACTCTGTTTTTAGAACAATAAGGTGAATTCTGTTCATCTCCTAAGAAAGCGTTGAGTTCCGGAATGGGGGAAACATACTTCTCTCTTGGCAGAGGAGGAACCACCCAGTCAGGCGGGCCAAAGCCCCATTGATCAGAGTCCAGTGAAAAAGTGCCTTCTCAGGAGCCCTGGATGCTGGCCCACTTCAAGACAACTTCTTCTTTCAACTTCCTTTCATGTGCTTTAACTTCACAAACATGCCAGTTTCCAGCTGCTCCTCAGAGACAGCGGTGGTGATGGTGGTGGGAAGGACACCGAGGCAGGGGTCAGATGGAGCGGGGTGGGGAGGGTGGTGGGGGGAGGTTTCACCCTATTAGGGACATTTCTGTTGGGGACCAAGGTTATATCGCAGATGACTCATGCGATAACACGGTTACATGCATTAAAATATAGATGCCCACAAAGGGCACAATTACTCACAGAGACCTCGCCCCTTTCTTTTGCTCTTTATATCTCTCTGTTCTCTCTCTCTCTCTCTCCCCTCCCCTTCTCTCTCTCTCTCTCTCTCTCTCTCTCTCTCTCTCTCTCACACACACACACACACACACACACACACACACACACACACACACAAATACTTAACCAATTAAGTCCGTCGAGTGCTATTTGCAGATGATGGTGTGGAATTGTGCTGGAGTTGTGTCCGGCCTCATTAAATGTCAGGATTAACAATACAGCAGTTGGCAATCAAGGCTGCTCTGTGGCTGTTAGTCATTAATCACCATCTGACAGTCCTGAATTGGAAACGAGGAGCCTGTTCACATGTGCTCTGTGTACCTAGTTACCCTCTTGGTAATCAGTCTCGGAAAAGTTTTCTTTGACTCCCTGCCTGCAAGGGCCTCTGTCCTGGCAAGGAGGCACAGGGTCACTGGGCTTTCTACCCTCTGCTCCTCCTCCTCCTGCTCCTCCTCCTCCTCACTGGGAAAAGAAGTTGAGGTCCTGAAAAAACAAGGGGAGAGAGAAGCGTATTGTTTTTGGCCTGCTCTTTCCCTCTTAGGCCTGTTTTATGTAGCCTTGTTTTTATATTCTGGCCCAATGGCCAGGAAAATTCTTTTTCTCCCTGAAGAAATCCTAAAAGACAGCAGGGAGCTCAGTCCTGTTCCAAGAGGTGCTGGGGTAAGTTTGTAAAGTGCGATCCTTCCCCAGCTGCTCAGATGTGGACCTATCTCTGGGAGAAGGCCCACTTGACTCATTTCAGGTATTGCTTTCAGCAACTTGGGCCTGACTTTGGGCAGGTCTTCTGGATCCCTCTGCGAAATTGAGAGGAAGGACTAGTTTCTCTTTGGGGTCCATTCTCAGGACCTTGCTTTATTCATTCATTCATGCATTCAAGAAATATCTATTGAGAACCCGTTACCTGCCAGGCACAGACTGGGCACGGAGGCTACAGCAGCGAACACATAGGCAAAGCCTGTGCCCTCATGGTGGTTGCCTTTGCGGGGGAGATAAGCATCTGCCACAGAACCCCATACTGTGGCAGGGAAGCACTCGAGCCCTGGACTCTCACTGTGCATTGCCTGGCTGCCAGGCCTTCCCAGGGTGTCAATCCTGAAGCTGCCCTTCCTGGGAAAATGTTCTTATTTCAGAGCCTGCCTGACCTGGCTCCTTCTTCCATTCAATGGTCTGTCTCATTCCCTTCAGATGCTGCCTCTGTTTTTCTAGAAGCTGGCTATTCCCAAACATGTTGGGGGGACACTGATGTATTAAAAGGGCTGTCTTCTCCCTCCATCCCTTTCCTGGGCATGGATTATGGTGTTTTTTTTAGGATTTAATTCCTTAACTCCAAGGACTGACTCGAGGGCATCATTTCAGCTGCCATGGCGAGTTGGTAGAGATGGAGGTCACTGACCACCCTGTGCCCAGGGGGTCCTCTCTGCCTACCTCTAGGGTTTGTAGCCATGCCTAGAGTCCTTAGTGTGAGTCCTCTTCCCCCAGGACCTTCCTTCCTGTTCTGGACAGGGGAGGCTGACTGGAGAAGAAAGTATTCTGCAATAGCCAGGCCTTGGGCCCTCAGTAGATGGCATGCCGTCTTCCTCTCCTTCCTGATCATGGCTACCTCTTTCTTTTCTTTCCCTTCTTTCTTTCTTTCCTTCCTTCCTTCCTTCCTTCCTTCCTTCCTTCCTTCCTTCCTTCCTTCCTTCCTTCCTTCCTTCCTTCCTTCCTTCCTTCCTTCCTTCCTTCCTCTCTTTCTCTCTTTCTTTCTCTCTCCTACCTTCCTTCCTTCCTTCTTTCCTTCCTTCCTCTCTTTCTTTCTCTGTTTCTCTCTCTCTCCCTCCCTTCCTCCCTGCCTTCTTTTCCTTCTTTTTCTTCTTTTCTTTCTATGGGAAGACTCCCACAAGATGCTCTTGTCACCCAGGTGGGAGTGCAGAGGCGCATTCTCAGCTCACTGCAACCTCCGCCTCCTGGGCTCAAGCAATTTTGCCTCAGCCTCCGGAGTAGCTGGGATTACAGGCGCCCACCATCAGGTCTGGCTAATTTTTGTATTTTTAGTGGAGACGGGGTTTCACCATGTTGGTCAGGTTGGCCTGACCTCCTGACCTCAGGTGATCCGCCCGCCTCAGCCTCCCAAAGTGCTGGGATTACAGGCGTGAGCCACGGTGCCTGGCCTCTGATTACAGTTTCTATTATTTCTCCTTTACGTTTCACCCCCCAGGTCTCTTCCCTCACCCAACTGATGACTTCAGTTCAAAGGCATTGACACAGGTTTTAGCCCTTTAGTGGTTTTCAATGACTGGAACACTGCAAGCATTTGTAGAGGCCCCACCGCATGACTGGCACTGTCCCAGGCACAGAGGACACACAGAGGAATAAAATGACTTTCTTGCCTTTAAGTAACATATGGCCCAGTGGAGGGAGAGGAGAGGCACTCCCAAAGAGAACTGTCAAGGAGATAAGGAGTTCAGGATATACAAACCAAGGGGAAACTGCGACTTCTCAGGGTAAAAATGAGAGCCGTGACTATGTGAGGAGGGGAGCTGAGGAAGAAGGAGCAACTCACTGCCAGAGCTCAGTGTCCAGGAAACAGTGAGTGGTTGCGCTTGGCTCCTGTCATGTGTTCTGGTAGGGGCAGTGGAAAGATACGTCCGGGACATCTGGAGAGGACTCAAGTACTAGGTGTAAAATTTGGCCCTATTAGACAATGCGGAGCCGGTGAAGGCCTATGCACCTCCAAAAGTAAGAAGCATGCTCTTGTATATTTCATTAAACACTATCTTTCTGGAAGAGAGAAGGCTTGAGTTGCTCTCCAGCTTCACACTCCCAACAAGAACCTTGTACTTACAAACTGATTTGTGTGATGATGATTTGAATTTTTGTCTCCATGAGCAACTGTCCACACCATAGCTGTAGGAGTTGGACAAGTTAAGGCTCTTTCCTGGGGCTGCCCTGAAACTCACTGAGAGATCCCATCCTGTACAGACTCAGTCTCTGTTCCCCCACTCCCTTGCCTTGGTGCTCAGATGCCATGCCTTGACCACCCCGGTTTTTTTTTTTTTTTTTTTTGAGATGGAGTCTCACTCTGTCACCCAGGCTGGAGTGCACTGGCACGAACTCGGCTCACTGCAACCTCTGCCGCCAGTGTTCAAGCGATTCTTTCACCTCAGACTCCTGAGTTGCTGGGACTATAGGTTCACGCCACCACGCCCAGCTATTTTTTGTATTTTTAGTAGAGATGAGGTTTTACCGTGTTGTCTAGGCTGGTCTCGAACTCTGACCTCAAGTGATCAGCCCACCTTGGTCTCCTAAAGTGTTGGAATTATAGGCATGAGCCATTGCACCTGGCAACCTGGACCACCCTTGGCTTCCTTTCCCACTCCCAGCTCGTCCCTCTTCTGGTTCCTCCTGGGCTTTGCTGAGTTACTGAATTTTGTTCTTCCATGAAGGTACAGCTAAAAGGGAAATCACCTTCATGACAGGGGAATCTGCCCGGGGTTCATGTGTGGCTTTCCCCAGCTTGACACACTCTTCTCTCTGTACCTGGCTAACCGCACTCACCCATCAGACCTCAGCTTCAATGCCACATTCCTAAAGAGACTCTTCCTGACTTTAATCAGTAGGGGTCCCTTGTTGTACCCTCTCTGTGTGCACTACACAACACTTTGTACTTTTTCTTTGTCTCTACTACAACTTATAATTGTATATTGATTTGTTTACTTTTGTCTCCTTATTAGTCTGTAAGCTCCATGAAGGCAGGAGCTGCATGTCTTTTCTCTCACTATTATAGCCCCAGAATCTAGCCCAGTGCCTGGCATGTAGTAGATGCTCAGTAAATGGTACTGAACAAATGAATGGGTGGTCTTGGGTCCATCTGTGGGCTGGATGATCTCAGAGCTGGTTGGGCATCTATCCAGTAGCTTGGGGTGGGGAAACCATAGAATTTCTCCCTTTCTCTACCTTTCCATCTCTCTCTCTTCTTCCTTCCTTCCTTCTTTCCTTCCTTCCTTTTTTTTTTTTTTTTTAAATGAGACGGAGTCTCGTTCTGTTGCCCAGGCTGGAGTGCAGTGGCATGATCTCGGCTCACTGCAAACTCCACCTCCCTGGTTCATGCCATTCTCCTGCCTCAGCCTCCTGAGTAGCTGGGACTATGGGCGCCCGCCACCTCACCTGGCTATTTTTTTTTATTTGTATTTTTATTAGAGATGGGGTTTCACTGTGTTAGCCAGGATGGTCTTGATCTCCTGACCTTGTGATCTGCCCGCCTAGGCCTCCCAAAGTGCTGGGATTACAGGCGTGAACCACCATGCCTGGCCTCCTTCCTTCCTTTTTTAAAAACTGAAACAGGGTCTTGCTCTGTCACCCAGGCTGGAGTACAGTGATGCAATCATAGCTCACTGCAGCCTTGATGTCCTGGGCTCAAGTGATCCTCTTGCATAAGCCTCTAGATTAGCTGAGACTACAGGTGCATGCTACCACACTCAGATAACAAAAAAAATTTTTTTCTAGAGATGTGGTCTTTCTATGTTGTCCAGGCTGGCCTTG
The DNA here is from genome assembly GCF_007565055.1 of Rhinopithecus roxellana. NCBI lineage: Eukaryota > Metazoa > Chordata > Mammalia > Primates > Cercopithecidae > Rhinopithecus > Rhinopithecus roxellana. The sequence goes on along the minus strand of NC_044557.1, from coordinate 594,497 downwards.
AACTCCTGACCTCAAGCAATCCTCCCTCCTTGGCCTCCCAAAGTACTGGGATTACATGTATGAACCACTGCACCTGGCCATCTTTCTTTCTTTTTTCTTTCTTTCTCTCCCTTTCCATAAGGGACAGGGAGAGAAAAAAATGGGGAGTGAGGAGCATAGGCTCTTGGGAAGCCTCCCTCATGGCCTGGCCATGTGGGTGACAACCCTATAACAGTGACCCACCTTCTCCTCTGACAGAGGTACCCTGGGCTTGAAAAAGAAATCTATGAATGTTCCAAAAAGAAACAGCAAGTTCTGAACCCCACTTGCCCTCCACCCACCTATTCCCAAAGGATGCTGAGCTTGAAACCCCAAAGAAGTTGTGGGCACCATGCTTTTCCCTAAGTATGAATGAGCTGCTGGCTGCTGGGAAAACAGGGAAACAAGCGGGTGGGGGAACAGAGTCTAGAGCAGGGGTGGTTTAAGGAACCAGCAAAGACGGAAAGTTAGCATTAAGAGTGCATGGGAGAGTTGGGTGTGGTGGCTCATGCCTGTAATCCCAGCACTTTGGGAGGCTGAGGCAGGTAAATCATTTGAGCTTGAGACCAGCCTGGCCAACATGGTGAAATCCCGTCTCTACTAAAAATACAAAAATTAGCCGGGCATAGTGGCGCATGCCTGTAATCCCAGCTACTTGGGAGGCTGAGGCAGGAGAATTGCTTGAACCCGGGAGGTGGAGGCTGCAGTGAGCTGAGATTGGGCTGCTGCATTGCAGTCTGGGTGACACAGCTAGACTGCCTCAAAAAAAAAGGGGTGCATGGGAGAACACCCTCATCTCCTTACTCCTCTTTCAAAGTGCTCTCCCTGCTGAGTGGCTTGAGGGGTGTAAATGAGAGTGGAAGGAGACACAGAAGTGGGCGTAGCTCTCAAGGTACGTGGGGGCAAGAGAGGCTCTTCACCCTAATAGTGACTCTCAACCCAGGCTGGTATCACCGCCAAGGGCGTCTGGATTATTCTGATGGTCCTCATGGTTGAGAGGCATTACAAGAAATTGGTGTCTTGAGACTAAGAATGCTAAACCTTCTACCCTGCACAGAAGGGTCCTGCTCAATACAGAAGTGTCTTGCCCAAATATCAAGAGTGTCTCCTTTGAGAAATACTGTGGGGTAAGTGAAAAACAGGGACTTTGATGCTGTATCCCTTTGGGGCCTTAGACACTCCATGGTTTCTGTCCCTAGAGCTCCTGAGTTGCATAGAGAGAAAGTCGAGAGGCCTGTCCCTGACCATCAGGGCATGGGACGTACGCTGAAGGAGAGCCTGGGTCACCGTCCCCTTCTGTTCCTTCTCCACCCTCCCTTAGCGCCCCGCCACTCTGCACAGATTTCTGGCAGGCCTGGCTCACTCAGCCAGGCCTCACTCAGCTGTGATGCCTAACTTTTTCCATATGCAAAGGCTGCTCCACTTCAGAAACACGAGAGAGGGCCGCGGGAGATGCACAGCCAGAGGGGCTGTGGTAGAGGTGAGGGGCGCCCTGGGGAATGGGAAAGGTTTTTTGGGGGGTGTCACCATGAGGGGAAGTGCTGGGGGAAGTCCACAGCAACACGTTCTAGCCTGTTTGGAGGCCGGCTGTTGGCACCAGGAGAAATCCATCCCGCAGAGCCAACCCTCATTAATCATCCGGGCGGCTGAACTGCCAGCTCCTTTCAAGATCTTTCAAGAAGGGTTTTCACCCAAAATAGAGTTGAAAATGTGCTGGGCCCTACTCAGAATCTCATCAGTCTGGGCATTATGGGAAGTGTCAGGCGGACTGTGACAGACAAGGCCCACTCTGTTCAAGGGGTCCTGACTCCCACAGCCTGTCATATCAAGCGCCTGATCAAATTTGACAGCTTCATTTGTACCTACAGAATAGATAAAAGGGGCTGTTCATTGAAACAAATGGAGGGGAAGGGGTGGGGGAGGGAAGGGAGGTGAGAGTGAGAGGGAACGTGTGTGTGTGTGTGTGTGTGTGTGTGTGTTGGGGGAAGAATGGCATTGGGGAAGGGGCAGGAAGGGGAAGATTATGGTGAGGGGCAAGAGGTGCCAAGAAGGATTCTGTCTAAGATAATTTTCTTCTCCAATACTTTCAAAGAAAGGAGCGGGGTCAGGGGTAGCAGGTGAGTATCGAGAGGGGATGGAAGCGAAGGCCCCACCTGTTAGTGTGACCATCATGAGGCTCCTGAGACCTCCTCTCTGTGCTGTGTGCCCTGAAGGAGTCACAGAGCCAGGAGTGTGGGCCCTGGGGACAGGGGAGCCCACGGTGAGTGGCCGGGACTAGGGGAGTCGGACTAGCAAGCATGACACAGGTTTCAATTGCAGGCCCCGTGCTACCTGTGCAGAGAGCCTTACTTTTCTCCGTGGCGGGCTCTGAATTGTGCCCCTTCTCTGCAGTGAGGCTGTTGCCCCTTCTTTCGCCAGGTTGCTGGGTGGCTGCACCTCTGCATGTGGCCCTGAAGACCTGAATTCCTTAAGTTATGCTTAGGGCACCTTTGTGCTGTCTGCACACAGAAGCTGGTTTGTGTGAGTGGGAGAGGTGTCCCCCAATACAGCTTGCACTGTGCCACCTTGGGCCTGGCTCTGGATGCCCCGCTGGCCTCGAAGATCTCTCCTTTCTCCTCTGAGGCTGAGTGAATGATGAGCCCTTCCAGCTCCGAGGGTGCTCTGAACACCTTATACTTTTTGTGGGTCCCCATCACTTGTGATTGTACTTTACTTTGCATAACTAGTATGAGCTTGTACGGGTTTCCCTATTGATTGTAAACAGTTTGATGTTTGAGGCATGTCCTGTGTATCTCCCATCCTCCAATAGCATTTAGCACACATAATAGGTTCTTCAGAACTGTTCTTGATTGACAATTAGCATTCCACAAGTATATACTCACTGTAAGGCTCAACTGTGACCATCAGGAGATGAGCCTGCAATCAGGGAATTGGAGGGCTCCTTTCTGATCTGTGGTCTTTAGAAGAGAGGGCCAGAGGTTAGCGGGGATCCCCCATCCTACCCCCAGCCACGTGGCACCTTTGGAAGATTTAGAAGAAGGCCCCCTCTCAAGCTCATGCAGTCCCAGGCCCGGTGTCTGTGGAGCCCCCAGTTGTTCCCTTAGCCAGATGCTGTCCTGTGGGGCATCGCCTGCACAATAGTATGTGGAGCGTGGCCCTGGCCACAGGTAGACAGGTTTTTGTAACCAGATAGCCTTAGGAGGAATCTTGCCTCTACTGCTTACTGGTTTTGTGGCCTTAGGCAAGATACATCCAACAATAGACTTGCTGCAGAGAGTTGCTGCCAGGATTCAAGGAAAGCTTCTATGCAAAGTGCTCAGCACAGTGCCTGGCACACAGCAAGTGCTCAATAAATGTTAGAGAAAGAAAAAGGCTCATATCTGGTCTGGGATGCTCAGACTTCTTCATCTGAACTTACAGCAGCATTATATTGACAGCTCTTGTTTGGCAGTGACCATGGATCATTATCACTTTGAATCAATCCTCTGCTTTTTGTAAGTTTCACAGATGCAAGATGTTAGAGTCCGGTAAATCAAAGGTGCCTATTCTTCTCGTTAGGAGGGCTTGTCAATATGCTGCCTCCATGCTCAAATAGGTGGTCCTTTGCAGGCCACCAGGTGGAGGTCTCAGTACTACAAAGTATGCAGAAGGTCACAAATATCTGTGAACTTCAGGGTCTCACAGGCCTGAGCCTTCTGTCCTAACCTTAGTGGAGCCAGCCTCTTCTGGCTAGAGCATTCCATCCTCAGATGCACTTGTGTTTCCTGCAATTTCAGATGTAAGCTTTTAAGTTTTCTCCAGGTAGGTAGGGCTTAGTGGGTTTGGAAGGGGCTTCTGTTTGGTAAAGTCTGGGAACGAGAGTGGAGGAGAGTAAAATGACCACAGACAGGGCAGTATCGAAGGTTCGGAGACAACAGCTGGGGTGGACTCACCTCCAGGCCTCCTCCTCCTCTGGGCACTGGGGAGAAGCAATGTGCCACCCCTGCAGTTAAGAAGGGCTGTGGGACCAGTGCTGGCTAGAAGATTATGAGCAGAGGTGACATATGTCATTTTTGGCCTGCAACATGTAATTGTTCGTGTGAGACGCTCTGGCTCTTCCTCTGTGGGTGTTCCTCTGCCAGTTAGTGGGTCTGATTAATTATGTGACACAGTTGATGCTTTCTGATGCATCAGTTTGGTTAGACTGAACTCCAGTCCCCAGTTACCAAATCAAACAAGAATCCGGGTGCTTCTGTGAAGGAATTTTGCAAATGTGATTGAAGTCCCTAATCAGTTGACTTTAAGTTGATCAAAAGAGAAATGATCTAGGGTGGGCCTGACCTAATGAAGCAAGTCCTTTAAAAGCGGGCTTAGGCCTTCCTTGCTCTAAGAGACTCCACAGGACTCAAGCCAGCAGGGTGTCTTGTGATGCTGGCTTGTGATCTTCCCTTCCTGTCTGCCTGCCCTATAGATTTCCAACTCCCTTAGCTAGCTGCGATTGCCTAAGCAAACACCTTGAAATAAATGTCTCCATATATTACTGCTTCTGCTTTTCTGGTTGAACCCTGACTGATAAAGGTCCCTGTCAATCCACAATGGATACACAGTATAAGTGAAAAAACAAAAACAAAAAACAAAAAAGAGGCCTTTTTTGTGTTAAGCCACTGAGCTTTGTGTGTTAATTTGTTACCACCGTATAACCTAGCCTATACTCCTGATTACTGCAATGGCATTAATAGAGTCCTTAGCACATTATCTCTCTCTCTCTCTCTCCTCTCTTTTTTTTTTTTGGAGACAGGGTCTTGCTCTGTTACCCAGGCTGGAGTGCAGTGGCACAATCATGGCAAACTACAGCTTTGACCTCCCCGGGCTCACGTGATTCTCCCACTTGAGTAGCTGCAACCACAGGCGAGCACCACCAAGCCTCTCTAATTTTGCATTTTTTGTAGAAATGGGGTTTTGGCATGTTTCTCAGGCTGGTCTCAAACTCCTGGCCTCAAGTGATTCATCCACCTCAGTCTCCCAAAGTGTTGGGATTACAGGTGTGAGCCAATGTGCCTGGCCATTGTGGGCTAGGATATAATGTGATATCTTAGTTTATACACCTATCTCCCATTTGACTGTAAACTCCTTGTGGCAAGGCCAGTATCTCCTCCATCTTTTGAATTCCCAGAGCAGACCAAAATACTTAGTAGGTAGTGGGTGCTCTATAAATGTTTACTGAATGAGTCAAACCCACTGCACTGACGAGCATTTCAGCTCTTGTTTGGGGAAGGACCAATTTCATTTGAATTGTACATAGTCAACTTGTCCCAACACACACAGGCACAGCCTAGAACTTTCCAGGGGCAGGCCCCCTTATTCCATTTATCCATAGCATCCAGGCCCACCAACATACAAAGTCTGAAGCTGGTTGGCTAAGTGTAAAGAGTTTTAGAGTCAGAACCATATTAGAATCCTGGCTTCATGCTCTTGAACTGTGAGATCTTGGGCATTTTTTTTTTTTTTTTGAGGCAGAGTGTTGTTCTGTCACCCAGGCTGGAGTGCAGTGGCGCAATCTCAGCTCACTGCAACCTCTGCCTCCTTGATTCAAGTGATTCTCCTGCCTCAGCCTCCTGAGTAGCTGGGATTACAGGCGTGTGCCACCACGCCCGGCTAATTTTTGTATTTTTAGTAGAGACAGCGTTTCACCACATTGGCCAAGCTGGTCTCGAACTCCTGACCTCAGGTGATCTGCCTGCCTTGTTCTCCCCCCAAAGTACTGGGATTACAGGCATGAGACACTGCGCCCAGGCTTGGGCAATTTACTTAACCTCTGTAAATTTTAGTTTTCATATAAAGAGAAACTGAAGGTTTGTTGTAAGAATTAAATGTCCAGTATATATTCGTATATTTAACTGTGCCATGGTACACACAAAATGATGCTTCCTGAGATGCCCTAGGGTGTGCCTGACTTATCCTTTCTGTATTTTTGGTGGTGTCCATGTTTGAAGCAGGGAGAGCACAGCCACACTGATTGCTGTGTGAACTGACTACAAGCCCACATTTATAGCTCACACCATGCATGCACATACATACACCCAGGAGAGCAAACAGGATAAGGGACATGCAAGGGAATTCTCCAAATTGCCGTTTTCATTCTACAATTTGGCTCTGATTGGAACTCCAGAAGAGTCATTTTATTTTGTGTTCCAAAGAGCTGTGGAGATACCCACTGCCCATTCAGAGCAGAAGTTCCCCCAACTGTGGTATAATTTTTGTCTGCTTTCCATTTCTTTTTTCTTGTTTTCCTGCTTTCTTGCCTGCCTGCCTGCCTGCCTTCCTTCCTTCCTTCCTTCCTTCCTTCCTTCCTTCCTTCCTTCCTTCCTTCCTTCTCCCCCATTTTTCAAAAGCTACTGGCTGTAGGCTATGAAAAATCTGATTCTTTTTGTAGACCTTGATTTAACCTCACAGCAGTCTCAAAATTATTTTAAATAATTCCTAACCCACTTAAGCACCCCAACATAGTCTCTGAAATCCCTACATCGCCCTATACACAGCATTGCATCAAATTAAATAAAAATTTAATAATTCACTTTGTTGGAGTCAGTTCTCTGGGTGAAAAGATCCGCATTGCAATATTCTTCCTGTGTTCCGGCTGGGCACGGTGGCTCCTGCCTGTAATCCCACCACTTTGGGAGGCTGATGCGGACAGATTGTTTGAGCCCAGGAGTTCAAGATTAGCCTGGACAACAGGGCGAAACACTGTCTCTACAAAAATTACAACAACAACAAAAAATTAGCCAGGCATGGTGGTATGCACCTGTAGTTCTAGCTACTCAGAGGCTGACACAGGAGGATTACTTGAGACCCAGGGTGGAGGTTGCAGTGAGCTGAAACTGAGCCACTGCACTCCAGCCTGGGCAACAGAGTGAGACCATCTCTCTCTGTCTCTCTTTGTATATATATACACCCCCTACTCACTCATTGCTGAGGTGAAATCATGAGCCTTCTTTTCCTGGGTCTTCCCTGTTTGCTGTTCTGATAGGAAATTTAGAATTGCATTTGATAAGGGTCAAAGACAGAGTGTCCTAAGCAACTCTCATCATCATAATGCTTCACTCTTCCAACATTTTAGAAGATCATAGACTCTTCCATAAGGCCCAATGACTTGATTTCAGAAATGGGAAAATAGGTTCAGAGAGACTAAGTGACTTCTTCAAAGAAACACGACAATTAGGTTTTGAAACCAGAACAAAATCTAGGTTCTCTGACTCATTTCAATGCCCTTTCTACTACGTGCATAGTGACTAGATGTTCTGGACTTTCCAGGAGAGCCCTAAAGCTCATCAAAGTACACGTATGCCATTTTGTCTCCATTTTGAAGTTCATAAAATATGGTCACTTCCAGCCGGGCACAGTGGCTCACGCCTGTAATCCCAGCACTTTGGGAGGCCGAGGTGGGCAGATCATGAGGTCAGGAGTTTGAGACCAGCCTGGCCAACATGGTGAAACCTTGTCTCTACTAAAAATACAAAAATTAGCCAGGAGTGGTGATGTGCACCTGTATTCCCAGCTACTTGGGGGGCTGAGGCAGGAGAATTGCTTGAACCTGGGAGGCGGAGAATGCAGTGAGCAGAGATTGCACCACTGCACTACAGCCTGGGCGACAGAGCAAGACTCCGTCTTGGAAAAAAAAAGATATATATAGTCTCTTCCCCTTCTCTCAGCCAACAGGTTCAAATTATATTCTCTTAAGAAAAAGGCAACCCAGTTCATATGTAATCTAAATCTGCTAGCAGCTTTTTCTGTTTTAGGAAGTGTTAATAATGCTGGTGATATGCCACTATCCCAGGAAAGCCTGGAAAGGTATTTTTCATTTAGGAAGACGTATCAACCATTTCCATGCCGGGAATGCTGTCGGGAAGGAATAAGCTGATTAGGGAGAGAGAGGGTAGAAGAAAATTCAGATGTGTTTATATAGCCTTAATTAAGTCTGTTCCTTGATCTGCTCTAGAAATGGAAATTACTGACTCGGGGGCTCAACATTCTCATCACTATAGAATGAGAACCTCACCCATCTTCAAAAGAGTATGGGCTTAGGAGGAATTGGGGACGCCCAGGTTCCCTATATCAGCCCCAGTGAGCTCTCCTTTCTCCAGCTCCTGTGGCTGGCACGACCATCTGATCTGCACAATTAGCACCTTATTATATCCTATCCTCTTCTCCGCTGTCTGCACAGAATGATTTAGCACTTTCTCAGATCAGCAGAAATGCAGTTATGTATAATGCAGTCTTGCCCCCTGTCTCACGGGTGCATCTTGTCTCCCCCAGCTCAATGGGGCAGGAATTTTGTCTGAGTTTTCTTCTGCATCTTACGGTATCCAGCATTGTGCTGGGCACCTAACAGGAATTCTGTAAATTCTGTTTGCTTTGGTGATGGCCACCTGGAAGTGAAATCCTCAAATAGTTGGGACTCTATTTTCAAGCTGCCATTTCTCAATTTTGGTCATTAGCTACATCTTTTGTCAAAACATGAAATGTACAAGTGGAAAGAAGTCGGTATCACTCTCTGCAATAAAAGTCACTCCACCTTCTTCTCTTTGTAAAGGTGGAAACCAGCTGTTGGTCTATCAGTTTACTGCAATGACCCCTCTGCCTTACCCTGGACTCCAGGGGTGGCTCTGCTTATGTTTTTCCCCTTACCTAGCATCAGCATTTCCCTCTTCTGCCTTTCTCTCTGCTGGGGGCCTTTCCTGAACTTGGACTCAGCAGCTGACAGCTGGTTTGGGGGGACTGTCCGAGAAAATGTGGGCATGCTGAGTGTCACAATAGGGCGGGCTTTGTCCAGGGACCATGGTGTGTCTCCACTGACCTTGGAACCAAGTGACTGGGGACGACCCAGGAGAAGCAGTTTCCTTCCCTCTCCGGGCCGCAGGTTTTTAATGTCTTCTTTGTTGGTCTGGGCCACTGGAGACTGAACTGACGGGAGAGACTTTAGGCTGTTCCCTCCCTCCTGGACAAAATGGTGCATGCTTTTCCTGTTTAAACAGGGCGCAGTTGTGAAGTGCCCTGACTTCGCACACACCAAGGCCCGGCAACGGCTGCAATAAATCAATAGGAAAATAGAAGCTGCCAGTTAGACTAAACAAGTGCATTTGCAAAGACGGCTAGCCCTCATTAATCACTCTGACAGTCCTAAAAACACATTTCCCCTTTAATGACTGTATTTGGATAATCAGTGCTTTTTCCTCCTCAGTCAGAGTTTGAGTAACAGACAGCTGGTGTTATTACAGCCATTGGGGAGGGAGTGCTGGGATTAGGGTCGACGAAGAGCCATCCACTGGAGGTCTCCGAAAAAAAAAAAAATGAAAATCGGGTTGGTTGCAAAGCTGTTGTTATGCAATAATGAGGGGGAGCTTTGTACTGCCATTGACGGCTCCCGGGCAGCCATGTGCAAAGTTCCCCCCAAACCTCGACACCCACCTGCATTCTGTGAATACAAAGGCTTCATGTTGGGTTTTATGAGCTTTGGCAGATTGAACTGGGGTTGGGGAGGCAGGAGGCTCTCTGGCAGGGAGGTAAGAAGATGGGTTGATGTGATTTGGCTTTGTTTCCTTTAGGTGACTTTGGCTTTCAGGAGAAAGTTTGAAACCCAGCACATTCCTCTTTATAAATGATGTAACACATTAATGCACAGCACATTATGAAAATGGTAATTCAAACCCATAGTGCTCCAAATTAAACCATACATTATCGGATGCACTCAACCATCTATTTTGCAAAAAGACAGGATGAATGAAATCAAATCAAACAGAAAACTGGAGTGCAGCTTCCCCTACAGAATGATTAATAAAGTGTAGAGCCACAGGATTATTGTAAGATGAATTCCACCGTAACCCAGACATACATCAGGAGGGAGTTAGTTCATATACCCAGAGATACAATCATGGTATGCTAGGTAGGGCAGAGCAATTATGGCTGCAGAAAGATGGGGAAGGGCCCCACACCTCCCACTTGGGCTGTGAATTTCTTAGGAGATGGGTTTGCGGGTGTACAGTTGGGAAGTTAAAAACTTAACACCACACGATTTTGTTTGAGTCCAGCCTATATCTGAGGGTGAGTCTTTCCCCTTTCTTTTCCTCCCTTCCTCCCATGGCTGCCACAAGGCCACAAAAATAACCAGGCAAGAGGTGTGAAAATAGGACCTGGAGCCAGGAACGTCCAGTGTCTCAAGTTCCAGCCCTGTGGCTTCCACCCTTCCTGGTGCTTTGGGAACACGGGCCCCATTTCTGGCGCCTGGGAGAGATTAGGAGAAAGAGGCGCAGGAGGGCTGGGAAGAGAAGGTGGTGGAGAAATGGAAGGTGGAGGTGACCCTCAAATAAAGGGTTGCTGGAGGCATTAATTGTGCAAATAAGCACTGGATGGGGAGCATCACCTCCATTAAGATGGCAACTTTGTTTAATGGGAATTAGGCTATTGAAAGTAACAAACTTTTAATCAGCTTATTAAAACCGTCACATTTCTTAGGTGGAGAGAGCCATCTTTTCAGAGTAGAACTGGACACTCCAGACTACATGACCTGCCTTTTGCGGCCACAATGGTAGCTGGGGGCAGTCTATTCCAACCAGGCCCTGCAGTGAACTTCCCAGTCACCAAAGGCCACCAATAATTATATGGGGGAAACTCTGTAGTCTAAGGAGTTCTCTAACTGCATTCTCACACCTATGGTATAAGCCAAACACCCTTTAGAACAGTTTCTTTTGGTATAAGGAATTTGCTGGTTGGGGGAGATACTACATCCCTTCCTTCCTTCCTCCCAACAAGAGGAGCCCTTTGGTTTTTAGATAGGGAGGTCTGAAGACTTGGAGTGTACGAAAGAAAAGTTTAAGTCGCCCTACAGAGGGAGCAATTTCCATCATTTTTAGCAGGCATTAAAAAACATGGTGAGGGGGTGGGTCTCTGAAGGAAAGAGGGGCCTTCAGAGGAAGGGAAGATGGCAAAGAAATAATAACGAACAAAACAACAGAAAAACAATAAGGCCACGAGTTGCTACATTTCGTTCTTTTAAAGATTCGGGCCAGATTGAACCCCGAGAAAACTGGATAATCCTGGTTTCCCAGGAAGACTCAGGGCACTTTCTCTAATTCGGGTTTCCCAGTGCCCAGTGGTAGGAGCAGCCCAGGATCCCTTTCCTTTTGCCAGATCCAAAGATTTGGTAAAAGACACACACACACACACACACACACACACACACACACACACACACACTCCGCCCGGTCTGTCGTCGAGTTTGTGGACAACCAAAAACAGCATAGAAAGCGGCCCCACCCTACGCTCCGCACTTGACCTTGGGCCACAGACGTTTCAAAAGCATGCACCTTTCGGAGCACGAACTCCCAAGTCGCATCCTTACAGAAAAAGCAACGGCACAACCCCAAAGGCAGATCCCACGAGGAGCATGGCCAGGAAGAGGCGCAGGAGGCGGTTTCGCAGCGCGTCCAAGTGACCCTGCGCGCCCAGGCCCGTGCGCAAGGAGTGTGCGCCCCGGGGCTGGATGGAGCCGGGTCTTGGCGTCGGTCAGCCGGAGCCTGAGCGGCCGGGCCTTGGTGGGCATACCCCGCATGTCGCTGCTGGGGGTAGGGCAGCGAGTCTGCATTGGGCTGCACGTGGCTCGGCCTGCCGGAGCTGTCCCTTCTCTCCTCCCGCCTTGGACACTCGCGCAGGGCCTGTCTTTGGCATAGGGGGCAGGCATCCTGGCCAACACGTCGGTAAACAACACCCGCCCTTTCTTGCCGGAGGATGCAGAGGCCAGTGTCAGTCGTGCGAACTCAAGAAAATGGACGAGTCAGTCCCAGGGGCCCAACTCCTCCGGACTGAGAGTGGCTTCAAGGTCCTGAGTCATCGTGGCATCTTCTCAGCAAAACCCAAACCCCGTTTCGAAAAGTGGCATCTTCTCAGCAAAACCCAAACCCCGCTTCGAAAAGTTTCCGGGGCACAGATGACCCAGGTCGACAACCCAGCGATGGCTGAAGGGAGACCCCAAGCCTTGAGAAGCAACCCTCTCAGCAGATGCCTTTACCCTGTGGTCAGGAGAGAGGAAATGCCCCACAGAAACAGCAGGTAGGAATCCTTCGCGTTCATAGGATGGAAGAACCAAGGTGCCGTCGGGGCTGGTGCCGGCTGCGGCTTCTCTCCGAGGCCTGTTGCTCGTCTTTCTGCCACCAGGTGGCGCCAAAGGCATGTCGTCTCTGCCCGCCAGGCCGCCGGGCTCCAGGACCGCGCTGTGGGAGTTTCTGCCGGAGCCCTTGGTGCTGGGGTCCTGGGGTCCCTTCTTAGCCCCCTTAGCACCTCGCATCTGGGCCCAGAGGAAAATCCACTTTTACACATGCCCTCCACCCTGGCCCCAGGAAATGTCAAGGCCTTTGAAGTGAGGCTAGGAGCTACATAACCAACTGGGGGAAAAAAATTAAAAGGTGGTTTTATGTTATTTGTAATGCGTTGGCAGAAGTTTTGCTTTTTTCTCCGCCATTTCTTGAGGAAAGGCATTAAACTCGTCCTTGAACGGAAATCATAGAAGGAGACCATAAGGCATTTTAAACAAGAAAAAAAAAAAGGGCATCTGCTTAGGTGTCTGGAAGTAAGAGTGTGGGCGAGGCAAGAGAGAAGCACACCACGGTGTGAATATAGCCAAGTATTCCATTTATTAACAAAATAAGTCTTACCAAGGGAGAGCTCTGTTCATCTCAAACAGGCCCCGCAGCCCCCGCGCTGCCGCATCAGACCAGAAGGAGGGAGGAGTGGGGAGAAGACCCCAGTCGCTGCGGGGTCTACTCTGGGGTGCTCTGCCGGGCCAGGCCTAGGAGAGGGCGGGGGCTGCCATGATCCGAGCGCTCCCTGACGCCCCAAGCTTCCCCGAACGCAGCTAACGAGCTCGTGATGTCCGCTGACATCGCCACCGGTCTGCTTTGGAGGGATCTAGTGAGAGTCACCCACCCCACCCCTACCGCCAGGGGTGGGGTCGTTGCCCCCACGAGGGAGAGAAAAACAAGGACTATAAAGCACTTCGCAAAATGTAAGGGGCCGGCTTCACGCCAGCAGGGCCTTCTGGGACTTTGAATTCAACCAGGTGAGCGCTCCAGGTGCCCCGACAGGCGCACTGTGGCCACTGGGTGTTAGGGGCGGGAGTCTGGAAGGTGATGGTAGACGGCAAGGCTCTGTGAGACCACTTGGGCCTTTCTGGGGGCGAGCCTGCTGGTGGGGTCAGGGCTCTCCGTGCTCAGAGCAAGGTAGGGGAGCAAGGCCCTACGTTTGGGGGACAGGGTCCAGACCAAGGACACTATGCGTGGAGGGTGGCCGGGGAGGAGTCCCGGAGCAGTGTACCAGGTCAATAGAGCTCCAGGGCCCCTGCCACCCAGGTGGCTCCCTCCACCCCCTAAATGAGTTACAAAAAAATCTCCTGTTACTTGTACAACAAAGGAAACAAAACAAAACAACAACAAAAAAACAAAAAAACAAAAACAGAACCTCAAATGGAAGGAAACAAGAGGGAATGAAGGGGGAAGAGGGAAAAAGAGAAGGGGAAACGTAGTTTTAAGACTCATGCAAGAAACTCCCCAGGAAGGGAAAACAAAACGTCTAGAGGAACCCAAAGACCCCAACTCTCCCTCCTCTCCCTAAAACCAAACCAATCAAAAACCAAAAAAAGAGGAAAAGGAATAAAAAATGTAAAACTTACATCTAAGAAAAAGAAAATAACAGAAAGGAAGAGGGGCGGGGATCATGTCGTTATTTGTGGGATTAATATTATTATTTGGGGGAACACAGACTTTTTGCATACCACTGACTCATGTGGGCCGTTAATGCACTTATATTCCCAGCTTGTAAGCTAACATTATAGTAAATAAATACACAGTCCGGTGGGGAAGGGTTGGGTGGGGAATCCCGGCAGGGTCAAGCAGTAGTGGAGGTTGCAGCGGCGACGGCAAGTGGGGAGGGGGGAAGGAGAGGGAGGAGGGTGAGGGGGCTGGGGTGGAGGAAAGAGCTGTAGTTACTGGTATCCCAGCGCCGAGGCTGAAGCTAGTCTCTGTCCATACAGCGCGTATGGCGAGTAGTAGGGTCCGGCTGTGGGGAGGGACGGCACGGCCAGGCCCCCCGCTGTGGATAAGTGGCTCTTGCCATAGGGGTGGTACCGGCTTAGCCCCAAAGTGTGTGGACTCCGCAAGGACAGCGACCCGGGGCTGCCGGGGGCGGCGGGCGGGGGGAGGTGCAGATGGCAGGAGGCGGCCGCGGCGGCGGCGGCGGCGCTGCCCAGGCCCGAGGCCCCGGGGTAGGCGGCCAGAAGTTTCTCGGCTCCCGGCAGGGCCGTGTGGGTCCGTAGGTGGCTAAGCAGCTCCTCCGAGGTGGCGAAGCGCTTGTCGCACGGCCCGCTGGCCGCCACCCAGTTGCAGCTGTGCGGCAGCGGTTCGTTCTGCAGCATGAAGCCGTAGGTGTAGAGAGGGTGGCCGGGGAGCGCGGCCTGGGCGGCGCTGGACGAGAGCGCGGCGGGCTGCAGCGGGTGCCCGGGGTACACCAGCGGGTAGCCCCCCGCCTTCAGGCTGGGCCCGGCTGGGTCGTGCGCGCTGCAGGTGGAGCAGCTGGAGCCCCCGAGGTGCGAGGCGCCGTGGTAACCTCCCAGGCAATAGGGGTCGCGGCATAATCCCTGCAGGAAGGAGGGCGGGGAGGCCCCGGTGAGCGGGCTGGAGCTGGGGGGCTTGCCGGGCGGCAGGCCTAGGCCCCCTGACAGCTGGCCTCCCACGAGGCCGGACTTGCTAGGATCCAGGCCAGGCACGAACTGAGACGGGTAGCCGGCGTAGGCACCCACAATGGAGCCGTGGTAGCCAATGCTGGAAGGCGGCAGCGGGAACACCGAATGGCCCGGCTTGTAGGGAGACACCGGCGCCACGTGGCCGGCCCCCACCAGCGCCGAGGGCGGCTCGGACTTGCGCCCGGAGGCCCCGGTCTCAGCGCCACCGTGCGCCCCGGGCTCCCCACCGCTGCCGCGGCTCACGGCTGCCGGCTCCGGGCTGGGCTTGGGCTCTTGGTCTTTCTTGTCCAGCTCCCCGCCGCCAACCCCGCCGCCGTTCTTGCAGTCAGAGTGGTGCGGGGAGCCGCCGCGGGAGCCACCGGGCGACGACGAGGACGAGGACGCGGAGACCGGCGCTCCATGCGGGGGAAAGGGTGGGCAGGCGGCGCTGGGGACCCTGAAGCCCGCCTTGTCTCCCGGGGACGAGGAGGACGAGGAGGAGGTGGAAGACACCGAGGAGGAGCCGCTGTCTTTGCGGGAGTCGCCGCCGCCGGAGCCCTTCGAGTAGGGCTTGAAGCTGGACTTGTCCTCGGCCGGGGAGTCCCCCAGCTGCTTCAGGGCCGCGGCCGCAGAGGCGGCGCCCGGGGCTGAGCGGCCGGGGTCCTTCTCCGCTCCCAGCCCGTTGGCCGCTGCCGCCACCGAGTTGAGCTTGGAGGACGGCGGCGGGTCCGGCTTGCCGATCTGCGAGCAGGTCTGGGCCAGCAGCGCCAAGGGACTCTTCTTGGCATCCAGCTGTGGGAGACAGCAGCAGGGGGAGGGAGAAGGAGTGAGACCCAGAGGCCTGCGGGGCGAGCGGGAGCGCCCGGGGAGCTGGGCGGCGGCGCCACGGGGCGGGGCGGACCTGGTTAGAGGGTCTGCGAGCGAGGGCCGGGCCAGGCGCGGCATCTGGCGGAACTGCGCCCACACCGCCGCTGGGTCCCGGGGTGCGCTGCAGGCCCTGCGGAAGGGGTTCACCCAGGACCCCTGCCGGAGAAGGTGACGTCTCTGGAGTCGGGGCTGTGACTCGCCACTTCCCTCTAATGTCCCCCTCCTCCAGGCCCAGGAAAAAACTTATTCCTTTAGTTTAGGGGAACTTCGCTTGGGACGGGTTTCTGGCAATGGCGCAGCGGGGTAGGAGCCGGGAGCGCGGATTCTAAAGGAGGGGCTGCAGTTGGCGCTCTCTCCGTAGCACCTCCCTCCCGGGGAGGGCACCCAGGGAAGAGGCAGGAAGAAAGACCCGGGATCGGGAGCGCCCGGGCGCCGTGCACCCTCATCGGCTGGGATAGAGGCGGAGTGGGACCTGGGCAGCCAGGGCTTCAAAGAAAACAGCCCGGCGTGGGGAGCGGGGAAGGCCCAGCAGAGATCACCTCCTGGCTGGAAACTGGGGATCAGAGGAAAAGTAAAGGACCCAGAGGGGACTCCAGAGCAAATCCAATCCGAGAGAAAACACAGAGCTCCGAAGGGCAAGCGTGGAAGGAGATCCTTCCACGGGGAAGCCTGGGGAGGCCCTGGTGGGCTCTGATCCCTCGGTTTTCTGCCCCTCATCACTCAGCCCGTCGGCGTGACAAGACTTGGGCGTCGCACCGAGCCCGGGGACGCAGGGAGCTGGGTCAGGGTCCCGGCCGCGGTGGGAGGAATGGGGCCGGCGCCGGGGGGCAGCGGCCGGGTACTGACCTCAATGGGGCTGACGGGAGTGGAGGACAGCGGCTGCAGGTACTCCGGGTGCAGGAGGTGACCGGTGTGAGCGCTCAGCATCTTCAGGACCCTGATCGGGAGCCGGTTCGCCTGGCGCAGGGGGTCCGCCGGTGGCAAGAGGGACACCGCTGCCGGCACCGCCGGCCTCTTCCCGCCGCCGCCGCTGCCGCTGCCGCTGCTTTCGGGTGTCCTTGGGTTAGATCCAGCGGGCGAATCGCTCATTTGGAGGAGGCAGCGCCGCTGGGGGGGCGGGGAGGGCGGGGGAGCACCGGGGAGGCGAGCTCCCGGGGCGGGTGGGCTCGCTCCGCAGCGTCGATCGCGGTGCAGCGGGCTCTGCGCCTCCTCGCCGCCTCCCCTCCTCCACCGACGCCGCCGCCGCCGCCGCCACCGCCGCTGGCCCCGGCTAGCAACACAAAAACCTTCGCCTTCCGCGAGCCGCACGTCAAATAGCCGCGATCGGCAGCCACACTTCAAAGGGATTGCCGCGCCCGCCCAATCGCAGCTCTCGCCGGGACCCCAGGGCGGGGAGAGCGGCGGGCGGAGGCCGGCTCAGTCGGTGGGCGGGGAGAGCCTTAAAGGGGCCGCGCCGCGCGGCGCCGCCGCCTCGGCCTCGGCCGCTCCCGGGGTTCCTCCCCTCACCCCGACTGGTCCTTCCTCGCCCTGGGGTCCCTCCTGGGACGGGACTTCTCCGGGACCCTGAGCTCTGCGCCCCGTCCTCCTTTCCGGCCGTTCTCTCTCCTCTCTCCCTTCTCACCACTGGATGGGGGGGCGGGGCGGGTGATGCTGGCGGGGGCTGTCACCCCGCCAGCCGTATGTGTCCGAGGTGGGGTGGGGTGGGGTGGGGTGGGGTGGGGGGTGGGAGGGATCGCACGGCGCGGGCTCCCGGACGCTGGAGTCCAAGCCTCTCCCAGAGGCCGCCTGGGGGCGGGCCTCGCCTCGGGAGCCCGGGTCCTTCTCCGGAGCTGCTCAGGCCCTCCTCGGCCCTGCTCTCCTTCCCCTACTTGGCCTCCCCTTGGTGTGTTCACTTGGAAGCGCCCGAGCCTCGGAGGCACCCACTGTTCTCGGGACGCGGCGTAGGCAGCTCCAACTACTTTCAGCCCGTCCTCTCTGAAGCCTGCAAGTTTGTCTCCCTTCTGGAGTGACAAGGTCGGCGACCAAGCGCGGGACCCCAGGCTATGCGCGCTGTGCCTGCGCCCTGCGTTAGAGGCTTGGTGTCTGGTGTGTTGCAGGCTTCTCACCGTGTCCTGCTGAGGGTCGTAAAGTTCCTCACTGTACAGCGCCCAGCTGCTACGAGGAGGGACCGAGATCACGGGCGAGGCGGGTGTCCCTGGAGGGGGGGATCTCTCTCTAACCGCTGCTCGGCGGCACAACTCCCCCGCCCCGCCATCCTTCTCACTCCGGGGAAAAAGCACTAGCTTTCCCCAGGGAAATTTCGGGATAAAAACTTTTAATTAAAAATAACAATACCCTTCCCGACTCCCTGCGCCTGTCTGATGAAGTGTGCATTGCTAGCTTCGCCTTGGGCAGAGATTTTACGTAGTCATAGTCCTGACATCCAAGTTCCGGATCGGCCGCTTTTCCGGAGGCGAAGTTGATCCTCTGGGCGCGGGCCTCTGGGGAGCCCACTTCTCCGTGCGCTCGGCGGCCAGTGGAGGCGCGCTGGTGTCACTGCCTGGCTCCCAGCACCACTTTTCCAGTCCCAATTCATCACTCCGGTTGTCAGGCCTGTCACTCAGGGCGTATTGCTCTAGGATGGCAGATTCCCGATTCTGCCGCGCTGACCGACGCCTTGAGACGACGTGAGAACCCAAGATGGGGAGAGGTGATTTCAAAGGAGCTCTTCAAACAGAAGGAAATAGCTATCACGATCCTGTATCTTGCCCAATAGAGAAGACAGCAGACTCCACTTCCAGGCAGTATCAGTCATACCCGAAACTAAGCACCCTCCCTGGATCCCTACTGTTTTTTGGGCAGCACAAATAGAATGCTTAGAAATTACACAAGCTGTAATTACGTGTTCCCCAATTTTAATCTTGGTAAAATCATGTTACACCGAATGGCAAGGGGTACCCTTACTGGGAGATGGATCCCACATTGCAGCAAGAGGGGTGCGGGAATGAAAAGGGAGGGGGTGATCTCATTTATTTGATCGTGGCGGGGTTCTCATGCCGACTTCTGTACGCAGCCATTGCCATCACTGCCAACACCACCTGTAAAAGTCCACTGCAGGGCTGCGTCCACCCACAAGGCATTTGGCCTTCGGGAGTCTGTTGTGCAGAGCCAGAAGGGCAGAAGGAAGCCAGGGTGCAGAGAGGCTGGCCTTTGCGGGAATGCAGAGGAGGAGGAGCTGGTAGAGGGGAGACCTAGGAGGCTGTGAAAGATGAAAGACCCCCTGATTATTGTAACCAGCCCAGCTGTGAGAGGGAGCCAAGGGATCCTTCTAGGGCCTGAACAGATGTGTGTTAGAAATGATTAATGGGAAATAAACCAGGAGGAAAGGGGGAGGGGAGAGGGAAGAAGTATTTGGGAATTTGAAAAACAGAGAGGGAATAGGAGGCAGCTGAAAGGAGAGCAGGGAGAAGGGAGAGGACAATAGAATATTCACTCTCTGTTTGGAGACTAAAAGAGAAGGAAAAAGGTACTGAATGAAGGAAAGAAAGGGAGAGAAGAGGAGGTAAGGACAGGCTGGCCGGCTGTGATGGGGAATTTGCCTAGGTAAATCTATACTGTCCTGTTAAGAACACCTCACTCCCTGAGCCCCCAGTGGTAATTACTGACAGGGGCACACGACATTCGCCTGCTCCCACCTCCTGGGAAGTGGGTAGGACACACCTCCGAAAACATGCAAGGCAGGAGGGACACACTTTGAGCTGCTGGTCAGGGCAGCAGGGTTTCTTTGGCTGGATTCATCCAAACTTCGTAGGAGGGAAAATGAAAAACCATGCTTAGCCAGGCCAGAGGCCTAATTAAAACACTACTAGATGATTATTACAATCGGGATTCGCCATTCACTTAGCTGAAATGCTAACCTATACAGAACACTAAATGGGGCCCTTGGGGCCTGAAGGCAAGTGTAGTTTTCAGAGGAATGGCTTGTCACCTGGGAGGGAATGTGGCTCAGTATTCAGATGGGCTGTGTTTATTGAGGGGGGTGTGGTTGGAAAGCCCGAGTAAGACGTCCCTGTGCAGGACATATGGCACAGGTTCTCCCCCTGCAAAAAAGTGGCAGATGCACGGCTCAGGGCCTTCCTCTATCCAGGCCCTTCTCAAATGGCCCTAGGAATGAGCGGCCACCATTAAAATGGGACAGGGGAGAGGGCTGCCTGAGAGTGCCCCCATGACACTGTGGTGAAGATTGACAGTTCCATATGTCAGGTGCTTAATAAACATCAGGTGTTGCTATCATTCCCAGTTAAAGCTGAAGGGAGTCAGACCCAGAACCAGGCTGCTGTGGGACCCTGGGCAAGTGAACCTCCCTAAGCTTCGGTTTCCTCCAGGGTAAAATGGAAGCGTGGCCACCTCGGAGTTGGGAGACCAGAAGCAGACAACACATGTCACCTGTTTCATGCTTGGCACAAAGGAAGTTGAAGGTAAATGATGGCTGCAACTGATTGCATCATCTGTGTCTGAGGAGCAATTGCTCTGGGGAGCAGCCACATCAGCACCAGATTTAGCCCTGAGAACCCAAGCAGAAAAGCCCAGGTTGTCTCTGCATTCTACAGAAATTAAAGTAACCCCTCCCCAGCCTCCAGTCCAATGTGTCTCTTTCTTTCTTTCTTTCTTTCTTTCTTTCTTTCTTTCTTTCTTTCTTTCTTTCTTTCTTTCTTTCTTTCTTTCTTTCTTTCTTTCTTTCTTTCTCTCTCTCTCTCTCTCTCTCTCTCTTCTTCTTCTTCCTTCCTTCCTCCTTCCTTCCTCCTTCCTTCCTTCCTTCCTTCTTCTTTCTTTCTTTCTTTCTTTCTTTCTTTCTTTCTTTCTTTCTTTCCTTTTTTTTTTTTTTTTTGAGACGGCGCCTTGCTCTGTTGCCCAGGCTGGAGTGTAGTGGCGTGATCTCGGCTCACTGCAACCTCCGCCTCCTGGGTTCAAGCGATTCTCCTGCCTCAGCCTCCCAAGTAGCTGAGATCACAGACATGCGCCATCATGCCCGGCTAATACTTTTGTATTTTTAGTAGAGATGGGATTTCACCCTGTTGGCCAGGCTGGTCTCGAACTCCTGACCTCAAGTGGTCTGCCGGCCTCAGCCTCCCAAAGTGCTGGCATTACAGGCATGAGCCACCGCGCCTGGCCCACAATGTGTCTTAAAAAAAAAAAAATAAAAATTTAAAAAGCCCACCCCTCCCTAGAAACCATCAAGAAAATCCTTTAGGAAACTGTGAATATGTATGGATTTTTTTTCACTACTTCAATTTACATAAAATACATCACCCAGGAAAAAATGCTCTAGTCAGGTTAAGTCCTAGAGGGGGTAGATTTGTTGTGTGGGGTTAATGTGTAGTTTTCAGTCCTTGCGGAGGCAGAATTGCCTGAATGATCGCCTCTCTCTCCTCTCTCTTCATAACACTCAAACCCTAATGGCAACAACATGAAATAATATCTCACTGGGTAACTATTTACATTTAAATTTTTTTTTTTTTACAAGCTGTAAGAACTCTGAAAAGTCTGCCTCATAGAGAACTTGGTTTTCCTCCCTGGCGCTTAATATCTTTCAGCGGCTGGCAATTACTGCTTTGGCCGGGAGCCCTGATTTTGCACACTGCACTCAGGGCACCTGAAGGCGCTTCCTCTGTCTGCCCCATCCCCCGACTTCAGACACAGCCTGGGGCACGAGTGGGGCACCAGGGAACAGTGGGAGCAAGCAGGCTAAGACCAGGACAGCCAGCCCTGAAGGAAACCCGCCCCACTGATGACTCAAGAGGCTCCCTCTTCCACATTCTCACAGTTGGTATTATGTTCTATTATTACACCTATCACATGGCATCTGCCACTATTTGCTTCTTTGTCTGATCTCCCACTGGACTGTGAATGCTTCTTGTTTTCCTCATCCTCTTTGTGTACTTATTGCCTAACAGAGCGGTTCACCATCACCACAGTAGCCAACGTTGAGTGCCAAATGCTGTTCTAAGCACTTTGCGTGCATTCTCTCATTTAATCCTTGCAGAAACCTTAGGAGATGGGTCCTATGGTTACTGCCATTTCACAGGCACAGAAAGGTTAAGTAACTTGCCCAAGGCCCAAGCTGGTAGGAGGTGAGCCTGGAGTGTCAAATCCAGGCAGTCTCAGTGCAGTTAGTACCCAGCAAATGTTTCTGATGAAGAATTTTACAAAAGTAGGGCTATTTATTTATATCAAACCTCACTGTATTCCCAAAAGATTTAAGATGGATGATTGTATTTTTCAAAATGTTGATTGTATAAACATGTTACAGTATCTTTTCCCAAATGCATTTTTTTTTTTTTTTTTTTTTTGAGACAGGCTTTCTCTGTTGCCCAGGCTGGGGGGCAGTGGCGTGATCTTGGCTCACTGCAACCTCCACCTCCTGGGTTCAAGCGGTTCTCCTCCTGTTTCAACCTCCCAAGTAGCTGGGATTACAGGTGCCCACCCTCATGCCCAGCTAATTTTTGTATTTTTAGTAGAAACAGGGTTTCCCCACGTTGGCCGGGCTGGTCTCGAACTCTTGACCTCAGGTGATCCTCCTGCCTCGGCCTCCCAAAGTGCTGGGATTACAGGCGTTAGCCACTGCTCCTGGCCCCAAACGCATTTTTGGGTCCAGCATCTCACAGCAATTTTCTTTCCTTTGGACAGGTGTTATTATCCTTGTTTGACAGATGAGGAAATGGGCTCGGAGAGCTTAAGGGAGAGTCCAAAGTCACATACAGCAGAAGACTGGCAGAGTGGGGACAGAATGAGGCCTTCTCAGTCCCTTCCCTGGTTCTTGGTCTATTGCCTTCTGCCACCCGTTGTTGTGTGGACAGAGAGCTGACTCCTTTTGATAAAAGAAGGAAGAATGAACTCCTTTTCCTCACCTAAGAATTTCCTCTAGAGATGTGGTGGGGAGGAAGGGACAAAAGGAAGTGCAGACTGAAGCTTATCTCCAAGCCTGTGCGTTTGATCCGGGTCCTTGAGCAGCTGCTTTGAAGAAGGTGGTTTGGTTTATCTCCTATCAGCCCCTGGGGAGCTAGGCCAGGGAGATGGAGTAGGTGTGCTTTTGAAGTTCTCCTTCCTTAGCCTGACCTGCCCTGATACGTCAACCCTAGCCCTGGGCAGTCACCCCTGACTGCTTTGTTCCTTTGGGCCTTCAAGTTTCTTAGAGATTCCTCTTTAAGTCACTAATGTTGCTGGGAGGCATCAAACCCTTGTTATCAGCCAATTGTGGTTAGCAGAGTGAGTGTTCCTCCCAGGATAATAATAACATCTATTGAACACTTAGCCTGCTAGACACTGTATTGAGCACCTTGCCTATAACAACTCATTTACTTCTCACAACAAACCATGGTGAGCACTATTATTATGCTTGTTTTATAGGTAAGGTACTGTTTTGTAGGTGAGGCCCAGAGAGGTTAAGCAACTTGCCCGAGTTACACTGCTAGAAAGTGGTAGATGCAGGATTCAAGTCCAGATAGTTGGTTCCTGAGCCACTCTACAGAGTGCAGGACTGAAGGAGGGGAGACTTAAAGTCAGAGAGAGCAGCAGGAGAAACTGAAGACAAATTACTTTAATCATTTGCCAGAGGGCTGGTCTTCTCCATCAGATTTTCCTTTCATCTTGAGAAATGAGAAGTAGGGGAGAGAGAAAACTGAGGCAGAGAAGGGAGTGAGGGGAGCTTCCATTTATTCCATTAATTGATTAGATTGAGTTGATTAACTCAATTAATCATGCATTCAATTACTGTTTACGGACCACTTGGTAGGTGCAGGCTCAAGGCGATTTCATGGTGGGTAAAGACCCAGAGGAAGCCAGCAAGCCCCACATCCGTCTCTCCATGATGCACATTCAGCAGCTGCACGTTCCTATCCTCTCTGCATCTGCGTGCTCCTTTTGCAGATTAAGAAATAAAAAAGCGAGGAGGCCCTAACTGAAGTCCTACTTAGTATACCCATCTTTCAGTTGCTCCCTGATTTTTTGTTTGTTTGTTTGAGAAAGGGTCTCGCTCTGTTGCCCAGGCTAGACCTCAGTGGTGCAATCACAGCCTCAAACTCCTGGGCACAAGTGCTCCTCCCACCTCAGCCTCCAGAGTAGCTAGGACTACAGGTGCCCGCCACCACACCAAGCTCATTTTTATTTTATTTTTTGTAGAGATTGGGGTCTTGCTGTGTTGCCAGGGCTGGTCTTGGCCTCATGCAAGCCTCCTGCCTCGACCACCAAAAGCGCTGGGATTATAGGCATGAGACACTGCGCTGGCCCACCCACTTTTTTTTTTCTTTGAGATGGAGTCTTACACTGTTGCCCAGGCTAGAGTGCGGTGGCATGATCTCAGCTCACTGCAACCTCAACCTCCCAGGTTCAAGCTATTCTCCTGCCTCAGCCTTGCGAGTAGCTGGATTACAGGTACACACCACCACGCCTGGCTAATTTTTGTATTTTTAGTAGAGACGGGGTCATGTTGGCCAGGCTGGTCTCAAACTCTTGACCTCAAGTGATCTGCCCTCATTGGCCTCTCAAAGTGCTGGAATTACAGGCCTGAGCCACTGCTCCTGACCCCCACTTCTTTTTCTTTGGAAGAGTGTCTTTAATAAAAAAGTTATAGTACAGCTACACGATTGTCCTCATCCCTTCATCTACAGCAACGCAACAGGGAAAATAAAAAATAAGGGGCAACCTAGACATACTCAGTATAAAAACGCAGAGATCATCCGAATGGGAGGCCTTGGGGTCTGGAAACCAGAAATGCAGGACGGACAGTGGGCCCAGCAGCTCCGGGGTGTACTTTTGAAGAACTGTCTCTAATGTTTTGAAAACAGCATTAAAAAATAAAAATTAAGTTGCACCAGGAGGCGTAAGAAGGGGCTCCATTCCAGAGAGAAAGGCATCGTGAGTCAGTCACAGCAGGCCCAGGCCCACGACACAGGGCTGAGCATTTTACGGCAGGTGAGAGGCTTCTGGAAACTTGGCCTCTGGGGCAACCCTGGCCCAGGCGGAGAGGTTTTCAGTGCTGAAGTCGAACTGCCTACATTCCTCCATCCTGAAAGGCTAAGGAATCAACTGCTCTAACATCAGACTCATAGCCTGTCTCCTCCAAGTTGCGACGGCCACTTCCCGACAAGCTCCGAAGTCCTCGGCTGAAGTGGGGGGACTGAGACCCCTTGGAGATGCTCTGTGGCCTGATGTTTGGTCCCCAGCCCTGCTGGCAAGCAGCCTAGTCGTCCTCCCCGCCACCGTACATGTCTGCCAGCTTCTTGAAGCGGCTGCCCCCCTAGTTCGGATAATCGTAATCTTGGTCCTGGTCGGAGGCGGAGGTGGTGAGGGAGCTCAGGGACATGGCGTCACCCTAGTCGAACAACAACAGGGAGTATGTAGGGCGGGGCCGGACTCCCACTTCTTTTTTAAGTGCATTTACTTCAAGTTAGATTCAGATTTCCACAAACGTTTACCGAGCAGCTTCTGAGTGCAGGCATTATTCTAGGCGTGTTCATGCACCTTCTGTCGCTTGGGTGGGAGGGGAATCCAGTATTAGAGTGAAAGGCCCCTGAAATAAGAAGCAGGGCCCATGCTTACCCAATGGCATTGTGCCCCCCAGCATCCTGCCCTTTCTTGCATTGAGTGACCGCCAGCCAGAACCACAGGAAACCTCAGACCCTCCAGAAGACCTTGCTGGGTGTCAGGCTGTGAGTATCACCTGCTTCTGACCCTTGCTGTGGCTTCGGTCATGAAGGTGATGATGTTTCCGTGACCACATTTCTAGGGAGTAAGCCTCTAGGCTTGTCCAAAATGTGCCCCTTTCTAGACCAGTCTTCCAAGCTGGAATGGGCAGCTCCAAACGCATTTCAACAAACACAATGCGAGAAAAAGGGGGAGCTGTTCGGGAAATGGCTTGATGGTCGCAAGTTGTATTTGATAAAACCAAATTCCAAGATGTCAGGAAAATTTCGAGGAGTGTTTATTTCAGTGGCCCTCTGCCAGCCTCTGCTTGGAGAAGGGGGCCTGAGGAGCGCGGCCCCAACCAAACCCAATGGCCAAAAGTATAATGGTTCATTCAGATTGGGGATTTACATAACAAGCCCCCTTTAAAAGTGATTTAGAATTCTTTTTAATGTTGTCGAAAAATGCATTTTATTTATTTATAATGAAGTGCATTCCCATGGCACCAATTTCTAAAGCTACGAGTGGAAAAAACCTTCCAGCTGTTGATCATTCGCAGTGCATCAATGCTTTGAGTTTATTGCCCATCCTTCCAGAAGTATTTTTTCACATATTGGCAAATACATATATATGTATTTTCTCCCCCAATCCTTAAATTTTTGTTTATTTCCATAGGTTTTTGGGGAGCTGGTGGTATTTGGTTACATAAGTTCTTAGTGGTGGTGATTTTTTTTTTTTGAGACGGTGTTTCGCTCTTGTTGCCCAGGCTGGAGTGCAATGGCACGATCTCGGTTCACCGCAACCTCTGCCTCCCTGGTTCAAGTGATTCTCCTGCCTCAGCCTCCTGAGTAGCTGGGATCACAGGCGTGCGTACAGAGATCACCTGGCTAATTTTGTATTTTTAGTAGAGACGGTTTCTCCATGTTGGTCAGGCTGGTCTGGAACTCCCAACCTCAGGTGATCCGCCTGCCTCTGTCTCCCAAAGTGCTGGGATTACAGGCGTGAGCCACTGTGCCCGACCGCATTTTTAATTTCCATAGGTTTTTGGGGAACAGGTGGTATTTGGTTACATGAGTAAGTTCTTCAGTGGTGATTTGTGAAATTTCAGTGCACACATCACCTAAGCAGTATCCACTGGACCCAATTTGTAGTCTTTTATCCCTCACCCCTCCACCCTTTCCCCTGAGTCCCCAGAGTCCATTGTATTATTCTTATGCCTTTGCATCCTCATAGCTTAGCTCCTGCTTATGAGTGAGAACATGCAATGTTTACTTTTCCATTCCTGAGTTACTTCACTTAGAATAATGGGCTTCAATTCCATCCAGGTTCCTGTGAATGCCATTAATTCATTCCTTTTTATGGCTGAGTAGTATTCCATCGTGATATGTGTGTGTGTGTGTATGTGTGTGTGTGTGTATATACCACAATTTCTTTATCCACTCATTGATTGATGGGCATTTGGGCTGGTTCCATATTTCTGCAATTGTGAATTGCCCCCACCTTTATTTTTTTAAATAGAGTCTGGTGCAGTCACCTAGGCTGGAGTGCAGTGGCACAATCACAACTCAGTGCACCCACAACCTCCTGGGCTCCAGTGATCCTTCTACTTCAGTCTCCCAAGTAGCTAGGATCACAGGTGCATGCCACCATACCCAGCTATTTCTTAAAAAGTTTTTGTAGAGATAGGGGTCTTGCTATGTTGCCCAGGCTGGTCTTGAACCCTTGGGCTCAAGTGATCTTCCTGCCTTGGCTTCCTATGGTGTTGGGATTACAGGCGTT
Source organism: Rhinopithecus roxellana (assembly GCF_007565055.1). Lineage (NCBI taxonomy): Eukaryota > Metazoa > Chordata > Mammalia > Primates > Cercopithecidae > Rhinopithecus > Rhinopithecus roxellana. Next base: position 567,430 of record NC_044557.1, on the reverse strand, counting down.
AGCCACTGCACCTGGCTTCTTTCCCCTTTTTATAAATCAATGGGAATATATTATATGAACTGTTCTGTACTTGCTTTTTATTTATTTTATTTTTATTTCTTAAAGATAATATATTTTAGAGATTGCTTAAAGGGCTTCTATGTTTTGTTTATTTATTTTTTTCAGTTTCACAGTATTGTTACATGGATATGCCACAGTTTATTTAGCTAGTCCCCTACTGCTAGACATTTAGATAGTTTTTTTTTTTTTTTTTTTTTTTTTTTGAGACAGAGTCTTGCTCTGTCACCAGGTTGGAGTACAGTGGCTCAATCTTGGCTCACTGCAACCTCCTGCCTCCTGGGTTCAAGTGATTCTCCTGCCTCAGTCTCCCAAGTAGCTGGGCCTACAGGTGCATGGTACCACGCCCAGCTAACTTTTGTGTTTTTAGTAGAGACGGAGTTTCACCACGTTGGCCAGGACGGCCTCCATCTCTTGACCTCATCATCTACCCGCCTCGGCCTCCCAAAGTGCTGGGATTACAGGCGTGAGCCACTGCGCCTGGCCAACATTTAGATAGCTGTAACCTTTTGCTCCTGCAGTGCATAACTATATATGTCATTGTATATATATAATGTCATATATATATGTCATTTATTCTCAATGTGTGTTGGCATGAGTATAGGGGAAAATCCTAGGAGTAAAATTGTTGGGTCAAAAGCTATATGCGTTCAGAACAACTCTGTTTTAAGAAAATTGGTAGGGTAGCCTTGGAGTGTGTTAGAAATTCAGCTTTGGGACCAGCTGCGGTGGCTCACACCTGTCATCCCAGCACTTTGGGAGGCCAAGGCAGACGGATCACTTGAGGTCAGGGCTTTGAGACCAGCCTGGCCAACATGGTGAAACCCTATCTCTACAACATACAAAATTATTATTAATAATTACAAAAATAATAATAATAATTTTTGTATTAATAAATACAAAAATTAGTCGGGCATGGTGGTGCGTGCCTGTAGTCCCAGCTACTTGGGAGGCGGAGGCAGGAGAATCACTTGAACCCGGGAGGCAGAGGTTGCAGTGAATTGAGATTTCCACCGCACTCCAGCTTGGGCGACAGAGTGAGACTCGGTTAAAAAAAAAAAAATTCAGCTTTGGGGTGTAAGCACGAATACACAGGAAATACTTCTGGGACCTTCTGGTCACATACATTTGGAGAACTATAAAGGCTCATAGAGGAAGTGGTTGCATTTCCATCTTTGGATTTAAGTAAATATCATGCCCTTCCCACCCTCTCCATCCTTTAGTAAGAGAAGAAGAAGGAGGGGAGGAATACATCAAAGCTAGCCTAAAAGAATCCAGGATATTGACAAATAGATATTTTAGCAAAGCAGAATTTCCAGTAACTGAAACCTAATTAAAACTCTGGTTTATCCAGACCTTTTTGGATCATGTTCATAAAAAGGCAAAGGTTGTGTCAAAGACAATAAAATAGGAAATGATTTTGGTAGGGTCAGCAGAGATTCGTCTTCAGTCTTAACCATGAATTGCCCGAATGAGAGCTGTGAAGCACTGGAAGATATCAAAGCATGAAATAAATAACTATTGTTAGTAGAGGACTCACCAGGGCAGGAAAGTTGTCTTTATTTTGTCCTTGTTTTTATTTATTTTTTGCATAGGTATTGCCTGCAAAATACAAAGGTACAAAGGGATGTTGAGATGTTGAGAATTTTCTGCTTTATCAACCATTTACTAAGAAAAAATAATAGTAGACCAGAGCATCTCATTCACTAGGCATTTTGGTTTACACAGCTTCTCATTGCAAAGACTCACAGCTCAAGCCCCCAGTTTTTTTTTTTTTTTTTGAGACAGGGTCTTGCTCTGTTGCCTAGGCTGGAGTGCAGTGACATGATCTTGACTCACCGCAGCCTTGACCTCCCAGGCTCAGTCGATCCCCCTACCTCAGCCTCCCCAGTAGCTGAAGCCCAACTTTCATCTCTTTACCATCAGTCCCGGGCTTGGGCCTCACTCTTTGTTAGTGACCTTGACTCTGTGACACTGGGAAGAAGGATCAGGACTGGTCAGTGTCTTGATGTGCTTGTAGAGTCAGGATAACTGGAAATTCCAGTATGTCTAAAGTAGACTTTTAGCAAGAGTTCCAGTTCCTGCCCGTGCATCTGTGTCACCTGCTGCCCCGTGTGCTGAAGAACAGTCACCGGGCATCCTGAGGCGCTCCTTCCGTGTCTCTCGAGGCCTGACATTGATGAGGTCAGCACCACTGCTTTCTTCCAGGGTGTGTTTGTTTTTCTAATTAATTTCCTTAAAGAAATAAACCAATGTACAAATAACTAAACAACAACAACAACAAAATCAAAGCAACCAGAACCAGAAAAGCAACAGCAGTTAAAAACCATGAGTCGAATGTGTCCTTTTCGTTATGTTTACTCTCACTTCCCATTAGGCCTGAATGGGCTCTCCCAGGTCTCTGTCCTCTCTCTAAACTGGGTGAATTTTTCATCACTGCAGTCAAAATGCATAATGATGACTTTATTGATGACAGGAGACATGTTTTAAAACAACTGACAAGAGCTGCAAGATGGGAAACGACAAGAAAGTGAGATTTTTTAAAAATTAGGATGGGATTGGAGGCTGGCAAAAGAGAAGTGTTTTCCTTATTAAATGCTGGAATTTATACTTTCTTCCTTGAACAAATAAAGCAAACTATCCAGGGCCAGGCATGGTGGTGGCTCAAGCCTGTAATCCCAGCACTTTGGGAGGCTGAGGGGGAAGGATTGCTTGAGCCCAAGAGTTCGATACCAGCCTGGGTAAGAAAGCAAGGAGACCCCCAGTTCCACAAAAATTAAAAAAAAAAAAAAAAAAAAAAGCAGCAGCCAGCCGTGGAGGTACACACCTATAGTCCCAGATAACTGGGAAGCTGAAGTGGGAAGATCCCTTGAGCCTAGGAGTTCGGGACTGCAGTGAGCTGTGATCACACCAGCGCACTTCAGCCTGGGTGACACAGTGAAACTCTGTCTTAAAAAATAAAAAGTAAAAAAACCATTCAGGGCTGGGTGTGGTGACTCACGTCTGTAATCTCAGTATTTTGGGAGGCAGAGGCAGGGCAGGTGGATCACTTGAGGTCAGGAGTTTGAGACTAGCTTGTCCAAAATGGTGAAACCCCATCTCTATTAAAAATACAAAAATTAGCTGGGTGTGTGTGGTGGTGCGTGCCTCTAATCCCAGCTACTCAGGAGGCTGGGGCAGGGGAATCGCTTGAACCTGGGAGGTAGAGGCTGTAGTGAGCTGAGATCACCCCACTGCACTCCACTCTTTTTTTTTTTTTTTTTTTTTTTTTGAGACAGAGTCTCGCTCTGTCGCCCAGGCTGGAGTGCAGTGGCCGGATCTCAGCTCACTGCAAGCTCCGCCTCCCGGGTTTACGCCATTCTCCTGCCTCAGCCTCCCGAGTAGCTGGGACTACAGGCGCCCGCCACCTCGCCCGGCTAGTTTTTGTTTTTTTTAGTAGAGAGGGTTTCACCGCGTTAGCCAGGATGGTCTCGATCTCCTGACCTTGTGATCCACCCGTCTCGGCCTCCCAAAGTGCAGGGATTACAGGCTTGAGCCACCGCGCCTGGCCCACTCCACTCTTAAGAGCGAGACTCGTCTTAAGAAGAAAGCTGGGGTAAGGACATTGCATAATAACGGTACTCAGAGACTTGGGCAATAGGGCTTGGGTTGCCCTTGAACTGCTTCTTATTGGGCCCTCTCACAAGAGACACTGCTGTATGAAAATGCCGAGGTCAAATGGGGGCCAGGAGAAGGTGAACTGCACTCCCCAGCCCCATGATGCCTGTGTGATGTCTCCGGTCAACTTAGCAGGTATAGATGAGGCCACTAGACATGAGGCTTCCCAGACGTGGTGAAGAATGCAAGACAGACATCCTCAGAATGTCAAGAGAACAGTAAAGGCTGTTGTACAGACAGTTCACTAAGGATTCAGTGGCCTTAGGGAAGACAAATGCAGTTGTCTCGCATATGCTTGGGATCAATTCCTTTTCTATGGCTATCAACTGGCAAATGTAATCCTCTCCTTAGAGCTGCTCCTTCTTAAAAATCTGGAGGGAGAATTAACAAGATAAGAACTTAGCAGAGTTTACTTTGGTCCTACAGGAGAGAGAGGAGAAACAGAGCAAAAATCAAGAACATATGAGGGCAAGGAGGGAAAAGAAAGCATTTACTTAGCCGAGAAAGAAGGTGCTGTCTCCTCTGAGATGTGGAATTTTAAAAAAGTCTCAGGAGGTGGTGATGAGACCCAAGCTTTGGAAGGGAGTTAGAATATTCCCGGCACATCTTTTTAATTTTATTTTTTAAAATGTTTTAAAGCCCAGAGAGCCTTTTTCTTTTTATTTCTTTCTTTAAAATATTCAACTTTTATTTTAGATTCAGCGGGTACATGTGCAGGTTTGTTACATAGGGATATTGCACGATGCTGAGGTTTGGGGGTATGGTTGATCCCGTCACCCAGGTAGTGAGCCTAGTACCCAATAGTTTGTCCACCCCGTCCCCGAACACCC